>NC_053500.1:47799933-48147433 GCF_905171775.1 Rana temporaria | reverse complement strand
GCTTCGGCTTGGAAGCTTCCCAGCCTAGAGGTGAGATGTGAGGTCTTATTGACCCCATATCTCACTGTAGAGATCCGATCATGTCATATTCCTATGACAAGGGATGTTTACATTCCTTGTAATAGGAATAAAAGTGATCAATATTTTTTTTTTTTTTTAAAGTGTCAAAATAAAAAAAATTAAGTAAAATTAACAATAATATATATATATATATATATATATATATATATATATATATATATATATATTTTAAAGTGCCCCTGTCCCCGTGTGCTCGCACGCAGAAGCGAACGCATACGAAAACGGTGTTCAAACCACACATGTGAGGTGTTGCCGCGAATGTTGGAGCGAGAGCAATAATTCTAGCTCTAGACCTCCTCTGTAACTCAAAACACGTAACCAGTAAAAAAAAATTTAAAGCGTCGCCTATGGGGATTTTTAAGTACCGAAGTTTGGTGCCATTCCACGAGCGTGTGCAATTTTGAAGCGTGACATGTTGGGTATCTATTTACTCGGCGCAACTTCATATTTCACATTATGCAAAAAAATTGTGCTAACTTTACTGTTTTTTTTTTTAAGCAAAAAAAAGGGGGGGTTTAAAAAATTGCTGCGCAAATATTGTGTGAGATAAAAATGACCGCCATTGTATTCTCTAGGGTCTCTGCTAAAAAAAAACATATATGTTTGGGGGTTCTGTGTAATTTTCGAGCAAAAAAAATATGATTTTTACATGTAGGGGAGAAGTGTCAGAATTGGCCTGGTTGGCAAGTGGTTAAAGCGGGGGTTCCATTACAAAAAAAAAAGTCAGCAGCTACTAACACTGTAGCTGCTGACTTTTAATAAGGACACTTACCTGTCCTAGTCGCCAGCGATGTCGGCCCCCACCGAGGCCGATCCTCAATCCTGGCAGCTCCAAGTGCCGCCATCCACAGTAAGGGAAAGAGGCAGTGAAGCCGTACGGCTTCACTGCCCGTTTCCTACTGCGCATGCGCTAAATGCTTTCTGGGATACACACAGTTCTCAGAATGCAGCGCGCCCCATTCACAAGAAGACACCGAGTGTAGGAGGAGGAAGAGAATCCACCGCGGGGGATGAAGAGGCAGATTCGGCACTTCCGCATAGCAACAGCTATTTAGTGTAAGTAAAACATTTTTATTTTTTTTCATTTTTGGTGGAACATTTCTTTTTTCAGGTGGAACCTCCACTTTAAGGATTATGGAATCCACTGTGCTCTTAGGAACCTTAAGTGCAGCAGAATTTTTTTTTGTAACCTTGGCCAGATCTGTGCCTTGCCACAATTCTGTCTCTGAGCTCCTCAGGCAGTTCCTGTGACCTCATGATTCTCATTTGCTCCGACATGCACTGTGAGCTGTAAGGTCTTCTATAGACAGGTGTGTGGCTTTCCTAATCAAGTCCAATCAGTATAATCAAACACAGCTGGACAGCACCTGAGTTATATATGAGAGTCACAGCAAAGGGTCTGAATACTTAGGACCATGTGATATTTCAGTTTTTATTTTTTAATAAATCTGCAAAAATTTCAACAATTCTGTGTTTTTCTGTCACTATGGTGTGCTGTGTGTACATTAATGAGGAAAAAATTTACTTAAATGATTTTAGCAAATGGCTGCAATATAACAAAGAGTGAAAAATGTAAGGGGGTTTGAATACTTTCCGTACCCACTGTGTTTGTGTGTATTTAGAGATGTATTTAGATAGATATAGAGATAGATATATATCTATATATATATATATATATACATACACACACTAAAGAGGAAGTGGACGGGATAAAAGAAAACCCTGCAAGAGAAAGGCATAATGCTCATTAAGTGGCACTTACCTGAAATCAAAGCCCCAGAAGTGCTCCTCGTTCCCCTCCGCCGCCATGTCCCCTTGGAGCTTCTTCCTGGTATTGCAGTTTCAGTGCTGTGATTGGCCGGAGCGGCAATTTATGTCACTCCTGCAAGCGTGCGGGACCGGCATGATCCCATTCATTATGCCGGGACGCTCAGTGCTCCTGCGCCGTTGTCTACGGCGGGCATGTCGCCGTAGACATCGGTTTCAGTGTTTTCTGCAAATATCTTCTTAACCGTGTAGGTTAAGGAGATATTTCTTGCACCTACAGGTAAGCCTTAATATAGGCTTACCTGTAGGTGCAAATTTTCAAAGTGGGTTTACAACCACTTTACTACCGGCCGCCGTCAATTGACGGCGGCACGATTGTGTTGTTCTGAGAGAACGTCATATAACGTCCTCGCCTTGCAGAGCCACTAGGAGGCGCGCACCCGCCGCGTTACTGGGAGTCCAATGCGTGCGCAGCCCCCATGATTGCCCAGTAACTGAGCAGGACTGTGGATCTCTGTGTGTAAACACAGAGATCCACATCCTGTCAGGGAGAGACGACCGATGCTGTATCCCTTGTACATAGGGACACAGATCGGTCACCTCCCCCTACAGTTAGAATCACTCCCAGGGAATACATTAACCCCTTGATCGCCCCCTAGTGTTAACCCCTTCCCTGCCAGTCACATTTACACAGTAATCCGTGCATATTTATAGCACTGTTCGCTGTATAAATGTGAATGGTCCCAAAATAGTGTCAAAAGTGTCCGGTGTCTCTGCCGCAATATCACAGTCACGATAAAAATCACTGATGCTATAAATAAAATGCTATAAATCTATCCCCTACTTTGTAGCCGCTATAAATTTTGCGCAAACCAATCAATATATTTTTGGGGGTATTTATTATAGCAAAAAGTAAAAAAATATTGCATTTTTTTTATTTAAATTGTCGCTCTTTTGTTTATAGCGGGGGGAACGCAGAGGTGATCAAATACCACCAAAAAAGCTTTATTTGTGGGGAAAAAATGATTACAATTTAATTTGGGTAAAGCAGGGGTGCCCAACCTTTTGACGAGCGAGGGCCACTTAAGCATCTTGGTAACCGGTCATGGGCCACAATGAACGGAGTGGGTGGATGGCAGGTCCGTGTCTGCTCTGTATATGCAGAGCGGACGCGGACACAGCCCACTATACTCAGATTGGATTGGAGGTAGGACACAAGTCGGTTTACATCTGCCACTCCTTAGAGGGGAATGGAGGGTCCAATTGGGTCAGACTGACCTGTGAAAGGGGCTCAAGGCTGCTTTCACACAGATGCGTTGCAGTTTACTCGCACCACTGGTGCAATTAGTGTACCTTTTGGCTTTCGTGCACTTTGCAATAGACTTCTATTATATTCTGCAGGTTTGGTGCACTTAAAGAAATCAAACCAAACTCGCAGGTAATAACAGAAGTCTATGGCTCAGTAAAGGTAAACCACAGGTGCACTGCTCTGTGACCTGCGGATCAGTTTGAAAGCAGCCCGGTAACCACTGCAGAACAGATATGTCCATATATACACCATGATTTTAGTAATAAAACCGACCTTTTTTTCACTACTTCGGGGTACCACGATGACACCCACAAACTCCTGATTTATCAGCTGGCAATCACCTTATTTCTATCTTTCTTCTTTCTTCCTTTTCCTATTCTGCTCTTTTCCTCTGATTCTCTTATCTTCAGTGCTTCTTTTTGTTTCTCGGATCACCTCTCAGTTTTGCTATCAATCACTATTACTATGAAGAATTACATAGGATAAAGGGATTCTGCAATGATGTTCATTGTTTTGCTTGAGAATCCGTACTAGGTATGCTGTATCAGTAGGGATTTCCCGGGTATTACTGAGTCTATGGGGTCCACCGCTAATACCTTCACTCATGGACACCTGCACGGCTCTGGAACTTTCTGTTTTTTCCGGAGATGCTTGGCCAGTCCTGTTCAGTACGTGGCTCCAATAGCACCTGAGGCTCATGTTTTCTTTTTTTTTTTTCGGCACAGTGTGTCCCCATCAGGGGTGTCGGAAATAGACTTTTCGGTTAAGTGAATAGCTCAATGCTATGATTTTATTTTTTCCGCTATTACAGAATGATTCACCCAGGGTTGGATAGGTTAACTTATTTAATGATGGGTGAGAGTCAAGGTATTAGTGCTATTTATTTATTTCTTATTTATATTTATTTTTGGTTAATCTATGCCTCTATTTATCCTATGCTATGTTAACTATTTCAAATGAATTGTATGTATTTCTTCTTGCTCCAGATTGTTCCGGAGAAACTAAAATGTACAATGATAATCTTTAATAAACTTCTTTTAAAATAAAAATAAAAAAAACGACCTTTAATAACAGTATTCTATTCCATCCCAGAGCAGGAGGTCACGGGCCACATCCGAGGGCTCGGAGGGCCACATGTGGCCCCCGGGCTGCTGGTTGGCCACACCTGGGGTAAAGTGTAGCATGACCGCGCAATTGTCATTCAGCTGAAAGCTGAAAAATGGCTTAGGCAGGAAGGGTGTCTTGCCTTTATTTTTCTCCTAATCCACATTTGGCAGGGATCTTGGTGTAAATGCAGAGTTTCCATGAACTTGACAACTGATAGAGATGATGATAGTTCAAGAGTTTGCTTATCCAATTTTATATCCTACAGTTATCTTTACTTTGTGTGAGTTTTGATACTTTAGCTTATGTTGGAAAGTCAGAGGTTGGTCTGAGTTACTTGACTTCATACACTGAAAATGCCAGAGTTCAGGCCACTGTTGACATGTTAGGCACTCCAGCTCAAGTCCTTGTTAAAAAATCAGGGACTGGAAATGGGGCATTGACCTGAAAATTTGAGCCAACAGTACTTTGGCTCTCCAGTCTGTTCTTGGAGGGCCCAGCCTTGGAAAGGATAACATAGGGATGAGTTTAATTTGCACATTATACTTCCCTCCCAGTGACTATATACACTACATTACCAAAAGTATTGGGACGCCTGCCTTTACACGCACATGAACTTTAATGGAATCCAAGTCTTGGTCCGTAGGGTTCAATATTGAGTTGGTCCACCCGTTGCCGCTAAAACAGCTTTAACTCTTCTGAGAAGACTGTCCAATAGGATTTGGAGTGTGTCTATGGGAATGTTTGACCATTTTTTTTTCCAGAAGCACATGGAACCCTATGCACCAAGACTGGGATGCCATTAAAGTTTGTGTGCGTGTAAAGGCAGGTGTACCAATACTTTTGGCAATATAGTGCATCTTAGAGCTCTCCTTTTCATTTTTGTTCATTTGTTGAAGTAGAATATGATAAGCTGCTGTTTGACAGCAAAGACCAAGGAAATGCTAACCCTAAAAATGTGATTTAGACCCATTCTTTATAGTTCATGTATGTTTAAGCATTTATTTTTATTTTTTGTACCTATTTTGTACAAATCTTTCATTTTCAGGTGATGATGGAGGGAGGGCACAGCAAGGGCTTTGGGTTTGTCTGTTTTTCCTCTCCAGAAGAGGCTACTAGGGCTGTGACAGAAATGAACGGACGAATAGTTAGCACAAAGCCTCTATATGTAGCGTTGGCTCAACGGAAAGAGGAGAGGAAAGCAATTCTCACCAACCAGTACATGCAAAGACTGACGAACACAAGAACTCTGCCCCCGACAATGTTTCCACCATTCCAACAGCCGCCTCAAAACTACTTTATACCTCCTGTGCCACAGGTAATACATTTTTTGGCTCTTATTATATTGTGTTTCTAATAATGGATACATCTTCAGGTGTGTTGCATTAAGTAATAGTTGCTGAAGTCCAGGCAGTCCTCAAAAATTCCACTTGCCTGCTTGCATTTTGCGTGTGGATTTTGAGGGCTGACGAATGTGGGGTGCCTGGGCATGGGGGGGCAAGCATCACCGGAAGGTGGGTTGTATGGGAGATGTTCTCCCAGCGATCGTAGGGGAAGAGGGGAGAACCGCCACCTAGTTGATCAGAGCGCCGGGGGGACATAACTGCTTTCATTTCAATAGCTGTGTTTTGTGCGACATCACATACAGCCCCTTCTATGGGCACTTTGATAGGCAGATCACCCGTCCCAATCCTGGGACGAGTGATCTGTCAAATTTTCCTGGACGAGGGAGGGGCTGTATATGACGGCGTGGCAGAGAACACACAGCTATTGAAATGAACGCTGTTATGTTCCCCCGGCGCTCTGATCAACCAGGCGGCGGCTCTTCTCTCTGTCTCTCTCCCCCTGCACCGGTAGGCTGCATTGACGGGCACGAACTGGCTGCATTTTTTTGGGCACTGATTAAGTTGTTAATATTTATCTTTATAACTTAATTCTGCATAAAACATTTAAGTGTCATTTCATGAGATAATTTATGAGGGTGTGTTTAGGGGCAGGGTAGTGGTTGGGTGGGGTTACTGGTGGCGAGTAACCCTTGAGGCCTGGCTAGTAGCTCAGGACTTGAAATTTTGAGCCCTGAATCCAGGTACTACCTATGACCTGTAGTCTTGAACACACAACCTGTGAAACTTCTTATAACCTAAATCCAGGCTATACACATGGCCTTCATTATTTCCCAAGCAAACATTGAACTTTACCACCTGACATTCAACTGTCAATTTTATCCTTTAAAGCAGGGGTCTTCAAACTTTGTAGGCAGTTTGCTGTCCTTCAGACTTTAAGGGACTGGACCGTAGCCATCTGGAGTACAAACTGTCCCAGCATTAGTGGGAGTATACAATCCCCCGTCATTGGTGTCAGTGGGAGGAATTGTTGCTCATCATTGGTGTCAATGGGAGGAACTGTGTCCCATCGTTGATGTCTTTGGTTGGACTTGTGCCCCATTGTAAGTGTCATTGGGAGGAATGGTGCTCTTCATTGGTGATGGTGAATAAAACGGTGCCCCAAGGGTGGGATAAAAGCAAACAAAGGGCCACATCCATTACCGGGCCACAGTTTGGAAACCACTGCTTTTAAAGTATATAGCCATATATCCAGCTAAAACTTTTTCTCTTATCGTCCATGGGTGGACACGGCTCCTTAAATCTTGACAAGTGGGTTATGTTCTTGTTCACAGGAGAGGACTAGGCAGAAACATGTTGGATAATTAAATACATGTTGCTTTAACAGAGTTAAACAGCCCCGCCCAGGGGGTGGTCCCTCCAGACATAACCCTCCTCCCTGCAGCATGCAGCCTTAGTTTTTTTCTGCCTAGCAAAGGAGAAGGACGTATGGCTCCCTTTGGGCCCAGCGCCCTGAGGAAATTTTAATAGAAGATTCTCAATAAAATAAAGAAAATACAATCAACCGTCGGCTGAGAGACAGGCTGGATATATAGATCCTTCTGGTCTCTTTAGTCCGGCCAGCGAGCGTGAGCACACCATTGCTAGGAGCAGGGTTTTCTTGGAATCTAGGAGCAAGCTCTCGCACAGAAGCGAATACATACGTGAGTAGCGCCCGCATATGTAAACGGTATTCAAACCACACATGTGAGGCATCGCCGTGAATGGTAGAGTGAGAGCAATAATTCTAGCCCTAGACCTCCTCTGTAACTCAAAACATGCAACCTTGATTTTTTTTAAACGTCGCCTATGGAGATTTTAAAGGGTAAAAGTTTGTCGCCATTCCACGAGCGGACGCAATTTTGAAGCGTGACATGTTGGGTATCAATTTACTCGGCGTAACATTCTTTCACAATATAAAAAAAAAATTGGGCTAATTTTACTGTTGTCTTATATTTTTAATTAAAAAAATAGTATTTTTTCCCCCAAAAAGTGTGCTTGTAAGAGCGCTGTGCAAATACAGTGTGACAAAGTATTGCAACGACTGCCATTTTATTCTCTAGGGTGTTGGAATAAAAAATATGTATAATGTTTGGGGGTTCTAATTAGAGGGAAGGAGATGGCAGTGGAAAACACATTAGAACTGCTGTTTTGCTACTTCTAATGTAATGTAACCTGTAATGCCAACGGCTACCACAAGATGGCGCCAGATAACAGAAGGAAGCTGAGGGCTGCAGAAGGCCGCAAAGCCATGGCTTTAAGGCCTTCTGCTGGCCTCGGCTTCCTTCTGTGAAGGCCGCAAAGCCGCGGCCTCAATTACCGGCGGGCGCACCGCGACAGGGCCCCGCGCCAGACGGTAATTGAGGCCGCGGCTTTGCGGCCTTCTGCAGGCTTAAGGTTCCCCAGGCACCAGGTTACAATTTCTTGTCGCAATTGCGATCGGGTCGCCCGGATTTTGTCGAGGCCTGGCTAAGAGGCCGGGTCTGCCACGACATACCCTATGACTACTGGGGTGGCCGGTGAGCTTTTGCTCCAGGGTCCACACATGACTGTGCTGTGGTGTTGTCTCACTCACAGTGGACCGGGTCGACAGCTACTCCAATGCGGTTGTATGCCTGTCAGGAATGCGTCAGCGAGTCCTCGCATGGACGGGTAAGTACAGTCCTTCCCGCCTCGGCGGGTCGGTATGGCTCTGGGTGAGGGGGTCCTCCTATCCTCCTTGCCCTGCTCTCTGTCATGTTTCCCTCTATTGTTCTGCTGCTGCTGCCAGGGTGGACCTGTGGGGGGCTCATTTTCCCACCAGGGGACTGTGGGGTGTCTGGGCCTGTGTATTCCTGTGGGAGTGTGTTTGACTCGGGCCTCATTGGGCCTTCTCATCCACGTCGCTGCGTTTTGCCGCCATTTTGGAGGCAGTCTGCTGTTATTGTGAAATCCCATTGGTGGCCATTTTACTGTGGCCGCGCTAAGGCGCAGCTTATTATTGCGGTCGTCCATTTTACTGTGACCATGCCTTGCTCTATCTGATGCGTCCAGCGGCCATTTTGGAGGTGGTTTTGTCCTCTAGTGCTGGCTTCTATAGCGCGCAGCACAGATTTCCTCATGATTTTACCTTACAGCTTTACCTCACAGCTTTTTTCATCACACACGCTGTGTTCTGAGGGTGGGCAGCGGCGCTGAACAGTCTCCTCCTGTGTTTGAGTCCCCTGGGTAACCCCCGGTCAGCGCAGCAAAGAGGGTGGGCTTTATTCAGGTCTGAATGGGTCCCTGAGAGCTGTCTGGTTATGAAGTCAGTGTCTGGTTCTTCTTTCCCAAACATGCCAAGGGTGGCAAAGCGCCCCCTTCCCCCACCATCCCTGGGGAATGCTCTGGCTCGGACCAGGGCCTGGCTGTGGCTCATGTTCCTGGTTCTGTGGTGTTGGAGGAAGTGGCCCAGGACCTTCCTTGTGAGGGAGACTCCTCACTTGGGTCAGTACTGGACAGGGCACAGTACTGGACAGGTTGTCCAGTTAAGGTGACCACTCTCCCTATAGAAGGGACCCCTGCCTTCAAGGACCATGCTGATAGGAGGTCTGAGGCACTGACCCGCTCCATGTTTACCGTGCTGGGGTCTGTATTGTGGCTGCAACCCTGGTGTCTGACACTCGCTGAATGGGCAAAGGTTTTGCGCCAGACTGTGGAGGAGCACCGACTCCCTCCTGAAGTTATTAGGCTGGCGGACCAGCTGGTCCTGGACCTTGTGTATGTCTGTGATGCTACACTGAATGCGGCCCCCTTGATATCCAGAGCTTCTGTTTCGGCGGTGGTTTTGCGCCGCCTGTTTGACTGAAATGCTGGTGTGCTGACCAAGGATGCACAAAAAGCCCTGGCAGATTTACCCTTTAAGGATGGGCGGCTTTTTGGTGCCTCAATGGATGACATTATCAAGGATGTCACTGGGGGTGAGAGCACTCTCCTCCCTCAGTCCACCAGGGGGAAGGAGCCCCGCCGTTAGCCGGGTCCTTCTTTTCCCACTCGGAAGCGGTATTTTTCGTCAGTCGGGGCCCGCGGGTACACCCTCCCAGGCCGACAAAGGCTCTGCTGGGGGACAGAAATGTCCCTGGGTGCGTTAGCCGAACAAACCGGCACCAAAATCCGCCAATGCATGAAGTTTTGCCCCCGCTCGAATCATGGATGGGGGGACGGCTTCGCAGGTTCACAGCTCGGTGGACCTCCCTGCTCTCTGCCCAATGGGTCTGCGAGGTGATCTCTTCGGGGTACAAGATAGTTTCTTTCCTCTCCATGAACAGATTCTTTCCCTCCAAGTTTTCCTCTCCTTCCGGTTCAACGGTCTGCCCAGTCTGGGGGCAGTGCAGGATTTGCCAGGTTGTGGGTAATTTTACCCGTTCCGCAGGACACGAGGTTTCAGGGTCTTTATTCGAATCTGTTTGTGGTCCCGAAGAAGGACGAGGTCCGTCCAATTTTGGACCTCAAAGCCCTACATGCCTTTTGTGAGAGTAAGGAAGTTCCGCATGGAATCCATTCGTTCGATGGTAGCTGTGTTCCATCAGGGGGACTTTCTGGTGTCCTTGGACATCAAGGCCGCATACTTGCATGTCCCAATATGCGCAAGTCACCAGAGGTTTCTGCGCTTCGCAATAGGGGGGGACCACTATCAGTTTGTGGCCCTTCCTTTTAGTCTAGCGTCAGCACCATGAGTTTTCACCAGGGTGCTCGCACCGATTCTAGCTTTGCTGAGACAGCGAGGCATTGCCCTCATGGGCTACTTAGACGACCACCTTCTGAGAGCAGCTTCTGGCTCAGAATTAGGGAAAGATGTGTCTATAGCCAGCCAGACCCTCCAAGAATTTGGGGGGGTGTTAAACATCAGAAGTCGGTCCTGGTACCGACTCAGCGTTTGGAGTTCCTCGGGTTGAATCTGAACTCCTTGGAAGCGAAGGTCTTTCTTCCCCTGGAGGCGTTGCTGACTCTTCGGTCTGCAGTGACGATGTTTGCATCTCGCAAATGGTTGTCTCTGTTTTTACATGCGAGTCCTGGGCCTGATGGTTGCCTCCTTTTGAGGCTGTACCGTATGCCCAGTTCCACACTCGTGTTTGGCAGAAGGAGATACTGTCCAAGTGGAACATATCTCCTTGGTCTCTGGATCGTCTGATGCAGGTGAGTGAGTGAGAAACTTATTTAGCGCAACACATGCGAACTGAATCGCCTCTGGGAGCTTAGTTTCCGTTCCCTACTGTCCTTTTGCCTTCAGAAAAGATGGGTTTTGAGTTTTTTTTCTGAAGGCCAGGTGATTCCCCTGCATTCGGATGCTGGTTGGTAGAGCGTTCCATAGTCTAGGTCCTTGGACAGCAAATCTTCGTTCTCCTTTGGACTTGTATCTGGCTTTGGGTATCTGGAGTAGATTTTGGTCGGTGGATCGGAGAACGCGATTGGGGTTGTGATTTTTTCGCATAGATATTGGGGGGCATTTCCTTGAACACACTTATGCATCAGACAGAGTGCCTTAAAAGTAATTCTGTTGTTTACTGGCAACCAATGAAGGGATCTCAGGCGAGATTGATTCCCATGGTTTTTTCCCAGTCACGAGTCGAGCGGCCGTATTTTGAACGACTTGCCTGAGTCACCTTGTCTGAGTTTCTCTCAATTGGTGGCTGAGATCCCCGTCTCTTCGGTCCGGGAAGTCGTTTCTTCCCTTCCCGTGGACAGTGATTACGAAGGACTCCAGCCTCACGGGTTAGGGGGGGGCATCTGGGGGGTCCAGTCGGTCCAGGGTCGATGGACTCTAGAAAAATCCCGTCTGCCGATCAATGTCCTAGAACTCCGGGCGATCAGGCTATGCCTCTCCTCGTAGTCGAGGAGGTTGCAAGGTCGCCCGATCGGGATTCAGTTGGACAACGCCAAGAAGGTGGCTTATGTCAACCATCAGGGGGGAACATGGAGCTCGGCTGCAGCGTCTGAGGTCGCTCACATCCTAAATGTGCGGAAAGAAGCGTGCCGGCTCTGTCAGCCGTCTACATTGGAAAACTGGCAAGCAGACTACCTGAGTCGCCAGATGCTGGACCAGGGTGAATGGTCATTGCATCTGGAGGTGTTTCAACTCCCTTGCAGGAGGTGGGGCACACCAGACGTGGATCTCCTGGCCTCTCGTCTCAACCGCAAGGTGTCGAAGTTCGTGGCCAGGTCAAGAGATCCCTGGACTGACGCGTCAGACGCGTTGGTGGCCCGTGGGGTCAGTATCGGCTCCTTTATGCCTTTCCCCCATTGAAGTTGCTTCCTCGGCTGCTCCGCAGAGTGGAGGCCAAGGGGATCCCGATGATTCTAATCGCTCCAGATTGGCCTCGGCGTCCTGGGTGCGCTGATCTCGGGGCACCTGGTGGCAGATGTGCCCTGGCGGCTGCCAATACGGGAGGACCTTCTGTCTCAAGATCCCATACTTCATTTTACTTTACAGTCACTGTAACGTCATGGCTATTGAAAGCCAGGTATTAAGGGACCGGGGTCTTTCCGACTCGGTCATCTCAACCTTGCTGAGGGCACGGAAGTCTTCTTCCTGGAAGATCTACTATCGCACCTGGAAGGCCTACATCTTTCTGCGAACAGATGGGGTGGCGTCCACAGACGTATTCGGTTTCCAGGGTCCTGCTGTTTTTGCAGCATGGAGTGGTTCAGAAACTTGCCTTAAGCACCATCAAGGGACAGATTCCAGCATTGGCTGTGTTTTTTCAGCGACCTTTGGCGGCCCATTCTCTGGTGGGTACCTTTGTGCAGGGGGTTTGTCTTTTACTTCCCCCTCTTGAACCACCTCTTTCCCCATGGGTTTTGACTCTGGTGCTCTTGGTTTTTCGGGAACCTCCCTTTGGAAATATCAGAGAGTTTCCTCTTGACACTATCTCAGAAGGTGGCCTTTTTGGCGGCCATTACTTCTGTCAGAAGGGTTTCTGAGTTGGGGGCCTTTTCTTGCAGGTCACCATACTTGATCCTCCATAAGGATAAGGCGGTGTTGCGCCCGCAACCTTCCTTTCTTCCGAAGGTGGTTTTGTTTTTTTCACCTGAATGAAGACATTGTTCCTTCATCCTTATGTCCTGGGCCGGTGCATCCTAGGAAGGTTGCGCTTCATTCTTTAGACGTGGTACGCTTTTTGCGGATGTACCTGTTTGCTACGGCTCAGTTTCGGAGATCTGACTCACTTTTTGTGTCGTGTCTGGTCCACAAAAGGGCCTGGCAGTCTCGTCAGCCACCATTTCTCAGTGGATCAGGCAGACCGTCATACAGGCCTATGCTCTTAGGGGGTAAACGCCCCCCTTTCCGGTCACGGCACATTTGACCAGGGCAATTGCTGCTTCCTGTTTTTTTTTGCGACATCAAGTGCCTGTCTCGCAGGTGTGCACACTTTTTTTTCCTAATTTTACAAGGATGATGTCCTGAGTCTTTGACACCACTCCCATCATCTGACTCTAGCTGCCTCTTAAGGCCCATACACACGATCTGACTTTTTGACAACAGACCTCAGACGGACCTGTTTTTTCAGACAATCCGACAGTGTGTACGCTCCGTCGGACAAACTTTTTCCATCAGACAAATGTTCGCTGTGAAAACAGACAAACTTTCCAGCAACAATTGTCCTACATCGGCTAATCCGATCGTGTACACATTGGACTAAAGTCCAAAGTACAAACACGCATGCTCAGAACCAATGCTAAAGATCAGACAACAATAGCAGAAGTTGCCCAAAGGGTGACGTTAAAGAGCAGAAAAACCATGTAGTACATCTATTACGTCACTACGTTTGTGTTTGTTGGCTAAAAATGTTCTGCCGTGTGTATGCATACCAAGGTCATGGCCAACGCCCTTCGGAGCAAAATCCACGGAAAAGTCAGATGGAAGTCCGATCGTGTGTATGAGGCTTAAGGCACACACCATGTAGCCTGTCTCACAAAAGCTGATTTCTCTACCACTATGACTAACACTTTTAGGACCTTTTGGTCTCCAGAGGCTACAGATGGTACATGTCCTGTATTACCCTTGAATCGGTTCAGGAGTCAGAAGTGGAACCTTCTTTACTTGAAGATATGGAGAAAAATATTGACAGCCTAAACACACCCATGTGGGTACGAATAGACTGGCCAAATCAAAAAAGGTCTTTCCTATACACATTTATATACACATTTATATTGATTTTTGCAAGCCTTGGTCTACCAAATCCAAGAAGCTTTCCAGAAGTCCTCAGTGAAGGGGCACCCCTACTCAAAGTGGGGCATATTTGTTGCCTTCTGTGCTAGTCTAGAAAGGGGTACAAAATTAAGAGTTTCTATCCTTGCCCCCTCCTTTCTTTTCCTTCCAGTGTGCGACTTTCAAACCAAAAAAGTCGATTTGACTGCCTTGTACCTACTTTTGGCACAAGAAGTGGTTGTACCAGTTCCTTCAGATGAATGGTTTCAAAGTTTTTATTCAAACTTGTTCAGTCCCAAAGAAAAATAGGGACATCTGCCCAGTACTGGCTGTGGGAAACGAGCACTGCCGCTCAGGCTTTTGTCTGCACCCCAAGTCTTTACAAACATGTGTTCTCTGGATCTTCTATGAACCTAGGGCATTCATGTAACAGATTGCCTGGATGACCTTTTACTGAAGGACAATTCACCAAAGACCCTGTCTGCCAGTGTTTAAAGGACCATGCAGTTCTCCAGTCCTTTCAAACCTTTGGTTGAATAATAGACTTTCCAAAGTCTGTTCTCCAGCCCACATTCTGCCTGGGGTACCTGGGTCTTATCTTGGACACAGCCCAACTCAGAATCTTCTGGCGGATCCGTTCTCCGACTCACCGATCGCAGCGGTGAGTCGGTCGAAGCACCGGAGGGTGGTGGGAGACGTCTCCTTTCGCTGCCCGTAAGATCTATCAAGCTGCGGAACAGTGGCTATGATCATTCTTATGGTGTAGGGAATTGCCGGCTGAAAATGCTGGTATCTGAATGATGCCTGTAGCTGCAGGCATGATTCGGATATAGCCCCACAAAGCCCAGGACGTCGTATGACGTCCTCTGGGCGCCAAGTGGTTAAACCCTTGTGTTTTTTGTGGGCCTGTTGGCAATTCATGTGGTTATGTTGCCCGCTTCACTTTTTGTTTTTTTGCTTGAGTACTTCCTATGATCACTGAAGACCAGTCCTGTAGTGTATGGTTACAATAATAGGAATTTTGATTTACCTGTAAATTTACTTATCTTGGAGATCACTCCTTAAAAAAACTGAAGCCTCTCAGAGTGGTTAGTGTTTTATTGGTACACTGTAGGGGGCGGCCATAGCAAAAGTTTTCCATTACTTAAAGGTAGCAATCTATAACCAATGCTCTATGAACACCAGTCTTGTGCTAAACTCCAAGATAAGGAATTTACAGGTAAATCAAAATTCCTATTTTTTTTTGTTTTGTACTTCCCTTCCTAGCAGCTTCCCAGAAGCTAATATGCAACCTACGACCCGATTCCATGGAAACGTTCTGCCTGTGCCCACGCTATACAACATAACGTTGGTCAGCAAAGTTGGCACTGGGCAAAATGGGGAAAGCTGAAATGGACCTGGTACAGCTCTGACATGCGGAGAAGCATTGTCCACATAAAGGCCCTGTTTGCCTAAACCTTTCTACATAGCCATTTGTGATAGAGACCTCATACATTTTTACTTCTTACAGGAAAATACAATTTGTAGAAAAAAAATAAACCTTGTTTAGCTTTAGAACCTCAGCCCCAGTTTTTTTCTTGGTTTTTGTTAATGGTGAACAGTATTTTCTGTGGCAAGAAATTGTAGGTATAAAATAGTCCTATTTGAGAATGTAGTATGAGCTGTCACTATAGACTACATGAGACCAGTCAGAACCCTAATCCGAATTGCAGTGCATGATGGGAAATGGCTTTCTACAAAAAAAGTGATCCTCATGCTGGTCTGACCTGCCAGGGAGTGGCACCATAGAAAGCAGACGAGGGATTCCTTGGCTCTCCTGGCAAATCTGTTGCTGGCGGGTTTCCATTCAGGACAGGATCTCTAAGACCCCTTTCACACTGGGGATCGTATAGAACGTCCAAAAGTTTAATGCAGTGAAAACATCACAAGGATTGCAACGTTTCGAGGCCGCGCAGAATCACTTGCCTGACAAAGAGGTCCTGCGCGGCCTCGAAACGTTGCAATCCTTGTGATGTTTTCACTGCATTAAACATTTGGACGTTCTATACGATCTGCGGTGTGCTGGCGAGTATGTTCGTATGATTGTTGTTCCAGTTCCCAGCAGGTGATTGCTTCAGCACCCATTTTTGCACTTATTGGCGGTTTTAAAATCCAGGAAGGTGTGCGATTGGAATATTAACTAAGGCCCTTTCACACTGGGTTGTTTTGCAGGTGCTGTAATGCTAAAAATAGCGCCTGCAAAGCGCCTTGAAACAGCCACTGCCTAGGGCTTTCACAGTGGAGTGATGCGCTAGCAGGACGGTAAAAAAAGGTCCTGCTGGCAGCATCTTTGGAGTGGTGTGTATACTGCTCTTCCACCGCTCCTGCCCATTGAAATTAGTGGGGCAAAGCGTCTCTGCAGAGGCACTTTGCTGTGGTTTTTAACCCTTTCACGGCCGGTAGCGGGGGGGGGGGGGAATAAAACCACCCCAGCTAGCAGCCGAATAGCGCAGCAAAATTGATGGTAAAGCGCCGCCCCAGTGTGAAAGGGATCTAATATGTCGCACACCTTAGATTTACAGTAGTCATTCTGTGCGTTAATATCAATACTTTGCATACCCTTATTTTATATACACGTGAAAATATTAAAGTACCATAATCGATCCCTGATTTGACATAGCACAGATTTACTAAACGCAACTTTTCACGTGCGTTTTTCTGTTTGGGCCCAATTAAAGTGTTACTAAACCCAGGACCCTGCATTCACTATATCTGGTCTCCCACAGTACACAGAACATGGAAATGCAATTATTTTAGTAATTATAAACTGCTAAATACCTTTTTTTCTTTAGCAGTTAGAGCAGTATTGTGACTTCTATCAGTGTCTGGTTAGTTTTTTATTTTCCCATGATTGTCCTATGACAGGGATATGCAATTAGCGGACCTCCAGCTGTGGCAAAACTACAAGTCCCATCGTGTCTCTGCCTCTGGGTGTCATACTTGTGGCTTTCAGAGTCTTGCTATGCCTCATGGGACTTGTAGTTCTGCAACAGCTGGAGGTCCGCTAATTGCATATCCCTGTCCTATGAGGATGCAGGACCCCTGACCCTCTGTCTGGATCGTGCTGATCACATGCACTCTCCCAAGAAGAAGAAAAAGAAAAACTCTCTGGCAATAAACACCAAACTGAGCATGGTGTGTTGCTCAGTTCTATTAGGAGATTGGGGACAGTGGAAGAATATGAGGATCAGAGAAGGCAGGATCAAAAAGCCTTTTTACACGCAGAGGATTAACCCCTAAGGCTCCATAGTGAGTATAACAAGCATGCTTTACTGCATATACAGACTGATTTTACTGTTGTGGGTTTAGTAACACTTTAAAAATGGTCTATGTATTGAGATTAATGCACTATAGTAAATGAACATTAACAGACTGTTGCTAACTGTTTATTTTTCACCTTTAGCATTTGAGTCAAAGGTATTTTAGTCCAGGCCAGGTAGCGTCTATCCGCCCAACAGGTCACTGGCAACAGCATCCCAGGCCTTCTCGTAAGTAAATACCTGCTTATTTCAGGCGTTTTACAAGGGGTTTGCATGTACTGCTACTTACCAGCCTTTAGATGTAGTGACTGTATTTGTTTTTCTTAGGCTTTTTATTTTTTTTCACCTGGTTATTCTATGAATATAATATTTTTTTGGGGGGTTTGGGTGACTATGCTACATTACTCCACTGTATCTCTGGAGGGAACTGTGATTGTCACCCAGGCTGATCACCTGATTTGGACTCCAAACACATTCTCTGCTGTTTTATCTCCTATACAGGGGGAATGGCAGGGGACTTGGCTTGAAAGCCCCACTGCATAGGAAGACGTTTTTCTTTAATCCTTGTGTTTTTTGTGGGCCTGTTTAACATTTTGTTGGCTATATTGTTGCCTACTCCAATTCCCAGTTTATTTCCCTCACATCCCAGGATCTGGGAAACCCAAGTCGTGCGTTCTGTACTGTACAATGAAGATAATAGGAAATTTGACTTACCGGTAAATTCCATATCTTGGTGTACTGCACTCCAAGAGAAAAGATTTGGGGCTCATGCACACTGCATCTCCTTTTGAGCTTTTTAAGTAATGTTTTCATCTTTCCATCTATTAAATCTTCTGCCCTTGTTTTAACTTTGGATAGTAAAAAAATTTTTGTGCCAGTAAATACCGTATTCCTGTTTTCTTGTCTGGTCATTAGCCTAGGCTTATTACATTATGCACAGCGCTTGCACTTTTGTGAGAGCTTGCCAGGAAGGGAGGGTGGGGGGGTGTGAGTCATAAGAGGGCCAATGAGGGCTGCAGAGCTGGAGGTGTGTCTGTGTAAATCCAGGAAGTGAAAAGCGGCAGCTTCAGCTGCCCACAGTTAAAATGGTTGCAGTCAGACTCGGTGGAGGGAGATTATTGCAGCATATTTGGCAAGTATAGAATCACAGTATATATAAAATAATATGCAGTGGTTGGAGGGAAGCTTCAGAATGGCAAAGAAAGCCAGGTCCTTCTCCTAGACTAGGCAGAAAAAAACCTGAGCTGCCTGTAGCCGAGTGGGGGGTTACTACCAGTAAAACTGCCCCTAGGTGGTGCTGTGCTTGTTTTTTTTGCCTACTCCTGAAGGTGGTGATATAACCCTAAGGTCAAGAATGGAAGTGCTGTGTCCGAATGTGAGCAGACTGCAGTTTGTCCTTTTAAGCTCTATTTTTATTTATTTTTTCTGCCTGGAAACTTCCCCTCCATGTTGACCAATGTGACCATGCACACTAGCAGAAAAGACACCTTAGTTCCCAAAAAAACGCATTAACCACTTCCTGCCCAACAACGTCATATGACTTTGTCTACTTTTTCCTCGTTTCCACTGAGCGGATCGGTTCGGTACTCCTTTTTTGGGTGTTTCCATTATGAAAGTGTGCCATAAAACCGAACCGTACCGCCACCATTCTGGGTCCTGCTTCAGATGTGGGGCCATAGAAAATGGAACAGTTCGGTTAGGGCGGAGCTAAAATACATTTCACTGATTGGTGGATACCCTAGGTATTTTTTCTAAACCCTGTATGGTCCCTGAAGGTCCGACTTGCAGTGGAAACGCTCACCAGAATAGACCGGTCCATTCTAACCCTTCCAAACTGTACCGACCCGAACCGTTCCACTCAGTGGAAACGAGGCATTTGAGTGGGATGTCTGAACGCCTGCAACTAGACATCATTCATATATTTTGTTTTAGAGCCGGCCATTCCCTGCACGTGAGAACAGTCATTTAGAGGCTGTTCAGCCACTTAATCGTTGCAGGCAGCGGGAGGGGACGTCCCCCCCCTCACGCCGCCCCCGGTGCTTCTCCCAGCTCGCCTGTACGATCGGCAAGATCGAATCGGTCCATGCCGGAAGCTTACCATAGAGAATGCGGCGGGCCAGATGGCCCCCAGACGTCTCTGTGATCATTTGGATACCGGGCGCGATGTTATGACGTCACGCCCGGCCTCCACATTTGAAAAATTTTAAGCCAAGAGTGTTTGATTTATTTTATTTTTTTTCATGTTTCCCAGCCTTAGAGGTGAGATGTGGGGACTTATTGACCCCAGATCTCACTGTAAAGAGGACCTGTCACTCGATGTTCCTATTATAACAGATGTTTAGATTCCTTGTAATAGGAGTAAGTGTGATTAAAAAAGTGTCAAACTAGAAAGGTAAAATGAGAAAAAAAAAAGTTTCTCTTTCGTTCATAGACGGACACAGCCTTCATTGACCTTAGGGTTATGCTTCTTCCTACCAGGAGATTTAGGCAGAATTCTACAGCATTTAAGGTGTTAAAAACTTTCCTTCATGCCGCTCCTCCCAGGGGGCGTGGCTCCCCCAGGCATAACCCCCACTCTGCTCTAGCAGCTTCAGTTTGTTTCTGCCTAACCGTCAGGAGAGTCAGGCTCTCTCTGGACTCTCTGGAGTCCTGGACTCTGGAGTTTTTTCTTGCAAATTTTTTTGCATTTTGCGAGTTTTTTCCTCGCTTTTTTATTTTATTTTTATTTTTGAATCCTGCGATTCTTCTATCAACAGCCGACTGGGTGACAGGCTGGGTCCTCGACCCTTGTAGTCCCCCCAGGTTCGGCCTTCGAGCGTGTGCCGGCCCTCAGCTCCGCTTTGGGACGTCCACGACAGGCCCCATTGCTCCAGGGGCGGCCGGGGAACTTCGGTTCTAGGGCACACATATGACCGGTCTCTATGGCCTTGTCACAGTGTGTCTGGCTGACAACCATGCCGTTTGCGGACGTTGGTTCTGTCTGGGATACCTCCAGCCGGGTAGTCGCAGGACAGGTAAGTAGTGGCCCCTTACTCAGGTAAGTGGTCTGGCTGGAATGTTTTCCCTTGGGAGGTCGACTGAGGGTTTTCCCCTGCTTTCCTTTCTCCCTTATTCCTCTCCCTCCTTCCCCCTTTGGGTGACGGCTGTGCAGGGTTTTTTTTTCTCTGGGGCTCATTTTTTCACTCGTGGTATGGCTGGGGCTGTTCTGTGTCACTGCAGGGGACTGTGGTGGACATTCTGGGCATTTTTGTGTGTGCTGTGTGCTGTTTTGGTGTACTGTCATTTTTGGGTACACTGTCTTTTTAAAACTGCGCAACGGCGGCCATTTTGCCGGAGCCGCGCTTGTATTATTCGGCGGCCATTTTCTTGTGGCCGGCGCCGTTTTCAGCACTAGTTCGGCCTCTAGTGGCCGTTTCGGCGGGGAAAAAAGACCGCGAATCATCTGAGGGGACAGACGCAGCGCTGCAGCTTCTCCTCAGCACACACTTGCCTTCACAGACCGCGCTGTACCAGAGGGTGGTGAGTCTCAGGGGGCCCCATACTGTGCTCTAGCGGCCGGGAGGTGACCTGTGGGGGACTTTTTTTCCTGCCCTTGGCAGTAGGGGTGAAATGGCAACGGCAATATGGAGCCTGAATCAGGCCCCTCATTCCTTACAATGCCGGAATTAACCCTTAGCGCCCCTTCCCCTGCCACATCTGTTGAGTCGGTGTCGGCTGTCCTGGAGTCTTTTTCTCACCAGGTTTGAAGCAGCCAGTGCTCGGTTGGGGGGTAAAAAAGCGCCCCCCCCCCCCCGGAGGCTGTTTCTGGGGATATCTCTGACGCAGAATTAGGGGTGCAACGGATCAGAAAACTCACGGATCGGATCGATCCTCGGATCAGTGGTCACGGATCGGATCATTTTCGGATCGGCAAAAAAAAAAAAAGACAAATCTTGTTACACCCACCAGAGTTTTAGATTTCACAGTTATTCTCAACACAACGGAGCTTATGTGCTTAAATACAGTGCTTGGAAATCCGACGGACTGTTTATTGCTAATGTGACAGGACACCTCTGATTTTCACATTAAATTTAACATTTAAACAGTCCGTCGGATTTACAAATATTGTATTTAAGTGTATAAGCTCTGTTTTGTGATGAAAATAACTGAATCTAAAACTCTGTTGGGTGTAATAAAAGATGTCCACTTGCCCCCTAATCACATTCACTATCATTACTCCGGTGTCACCCCCACCCCCCTCCTCTGGTGTAAAGACAGCCATGCTCCCCGGGTGATGGTGTAGCTCCTACCTGCAGGTGCAGAGCTCACAGATGATGTCTCCACATGTCTGCAGGCAGTCCCGGGACTGTAGTGAGCGCGCTGAGGCGGGGAGGCGTGTCACGCTTTGCTCTGGGCTCTGACAAGCACACAGGGGTGGGGCAAGATGACCCGTTCGGAATAACGGATCGGTGACGATCCGTTGCACCCCTACCTTAGACCCAGAGCTGGGAGGTGGGATGGACTTCTCGATCACATAGTTGCTGGGATTGGCCATCACATGATCGGGAGCTCATCCTAGAAATCATAGTGTCTGTGACAGTGCGGTCACCTGGGTGATAGTGAGCACGCTCTCATTACAGAAACCTCGGCTGTCATGTGTGCGCTACGATTCGCCATCCCCACCACCACACGTGTGTCACATTATCAGCAACAGGTTAAAGGAGAACTCCAATAACAGTAACAGACATATAGGGAGAGGGGTCACTACATGGGACTCTCATATCACAGGACAGGATGACTGGAGGACTCCTATACAAAGTCACTACTCACCTGTAGATAAGTCTGAGAGTGTGAGGTGCCCCCTAATGGAGGAATGCATTACTGCAGATGAGGGGAGCACTCTTCCACCTCAGCGGTAAGAAGAGGCTCTGGGCAGGGCGTGTGACACGGAGCTATGCCAGTCTGAGCGGCCACCGAACACACAGAACTACACTGAGGACCGGGTAAAAGTAGAGCGTTCTATGGAGGGGAGCTGCCCGGCCGCCCCCCCCCCCCCCCCAAGCCACCCGCTACACACAGAGAGCGCCGAGTAACTACAACTCCACACTCGGCAACAGCCCCGCCCACGCCCTCCTCCAGCCGGCTCCGCCAATCACAACATGGCGCAGGGAGGGACACTTCCAGCCCCGCTCTGTGATTGGTTTTCCGCCCAGTGAGCGCTGGGTTTGTCTCTCGGGTATACATTCTGAGCTGGAGGTGACACACGATGGCGGCCAATCCGTGAGCGCTCCGCGGATCGCTTGGTGTGCCGATCCGAACGGGGTGACCCGTTCGGATCATGGATCGGTGACGATCCGTTGCACCCCTACGCAGAATCTGATAACGCTGTTGCTGCTTCTGGTTCTGTCATGTCTGAGGATGCGGGCTTAACCCACATGGACAGCAAGGATGACTCTGCTGCGGAGTCTGCTGATAAGGAATTTGTTGGAGCTCTTATTACTGCGGTGCGTGAGACTCTTCATTTAGAGGATGTGGCGGAGACACCAGCGGTGTCAGTCCCTTTTGGATTCCGCAAACCACCGCGTACCGCTAAGGTATTCCCCTGTGTTCCTTATTTAGACAATATGTTGTATAAGGAATGGGATACACCGCAAAAGGTTTTTACGGTTCCTAAAAGCTTTGCTACCCGTTACCCCCTGGAGGAGGACTTTTTTAAAAAAGTGGGTCACTCCTCCGTCGGTGGACCCTCCTGTGTCCAGACTGAGTAAGGCTACTACGTTGCCTGTGGAGGGGGCTCCTGCTTTCAAGGACCCCGCTGATAGGAGAGTGGAGGCCGTGGCCCGCTCCCTGTTCTCGGTGGTGGGTTCGGTGGTAAGGCCGGCTCTGGCCGGAGCCCTGGTAGCTCAGACGCTGACTGAAAGGGCGAAGCTCCTGCTGCAGGACCTGGAGGTCCAGGGGGCTTCCGAGTCCTCTAGGGACCTGGCTGAACAGTTGATTCAGGGTCAGAAGTTTCTCTACGAGGCGGATATGGATTAGATTCCTTTGCTTTCCAGGGCTTCTGTCTACGCAGTGGTTCTGCGCCGCCTTATATGGCTGAAGTGCTGGTCGGCTGACCAGTCCTCAAAAAAGGCCTTGGTAGATTTGCCCTTTAAGGGCGGACGGCTTTTGGGGGCATCCCTGGATGACATCATTAAGGATGCCACTGGAGGTAAGAGCACCTTGCTCCCTCAGTCGGGGAAGGGTAGGGAACCTCGCCGCAAGCAAGGTCCTACTTTTACTACCCCTAAGCGGTTTTTTCGTGCGCCAGCGCGGCTGGAAAAGGTCCGCAAGGTGCAAAAGCCCTTGCTGCCGGGCGTAAGCGCCCCTGGTTCAAAAAACCGAACAAGCCTGCGGACAAGCCTGCTTCCGCATGAAGGTCTGCCCCCGCCCGGGTCTCGGGTGGGGGGACAGCTTCACGACTTCGTGGATCGGTGGAATTCTCTTCTATCCGACCGTTGGGTTTGCGAGGTGGTCGCCTCGGGGTACAAGATAGAGTTCCTTTCTTGTCCCCCAAACAGATTTTTTCCATCCAACCTCCTGCTTCCTCCGGATCGTCGGCTAGCCCTGTCCGGGGCTGTCCAGGATCTTCTGGACAGGGGGGTGGGTGTGCCGGTCCCCTCGCTGGAACGGTTTCGGGGGTTCTACTCCAATCTGTTCGTGGTCCCCAAGAAGGGAGGGGTTCGCCCTATCCTGGACCTAAAGGCCCTCAACTCCTTTGTCAAGGTGCAGCGATTCAGGATGGAGTCGGTCCGTTCTATCATAGCGTCCCTCCACCAGGGGGACTTCATGGCGTCCTTAGACATCATGGACGCATACCTGCATGTTCCCGTTTGCACAAGCCACCAAAGGTATCTGCGCTTTGCGATCGGGGAGGACCACTATCAATTCGTGGCCCTCCCGTTCGGGCTGGCGTCGGCACCACGGGTGTTCACCAAGGTGCTCGCCCCGATCCTGGCCTTGCTACGGCAGCGAGGGATCGCTATCGTGGGATACCTGGACGACCTTCTCCTGAGAGCTTCTTCAGGCTCAGAGTTAGAGGAGGACGTGTCCATCACGTGTCGGACTCTGCAGGAGTTCGGCTGGTTTCTGAATCTCAGAAAATCAGTGTTGGTTCCGTCCCAGAGGCTGGAACACCTGGGGCTGGTTTTGGATTCGGGGGAGACAAAAGTGTTCCTCCCATCGAAAAAACTGCTGACCCTGCAATCTGCAGTGAGACAGTTGTTGACCCAGAAGTGGTCATCTCTTCGCTTCTGCATGCGGGTTCTGGGTCTGATGGTGGCCTCCTTCGAGGCGGTTCCGTATGCCCAATTCCACACCAGGGTACTACAGAAGGAGATTCTGTCACGATGGGACAGGGTCCCATCTTCTCTGGATCGCCAGATTCGGTTGAGCCATCTGGCCAAGTCTTCCCTGGCATGGTGGCTGACGTCTCCGGTGCTTCGGTCCGGGAAGTCTTTTCTTCCGTGCCGCTGGACAGTGGTCACGACGGATGCCAGCCTCTTCGGCTGGGGGGGCGTCTGGGGCACCCAGTCAGCCCAGGGGCGCTGGACTCGGGAGGAGTCCCGCCTGCCGATCAATATTCTGGAGCTCCGAGCAATCAAGCTGTGCCTTGTCAGGTGGTCCCTGGAGCTACAGGGTCGTCCTGTCAGGATCCAGTCCGACAACGCCACGGCCGCGGCGTACTTCAATCATCAGGGCGGCACAAGGAGCTCGGCCGCGGCGACGGAGGTCGCTCACATACTTCGGTGGGCCGAAAGGTCCGTTCCGGCCCTGTCGGCGGTATACATTCCGGGAGTTCTGAATTGGCAAGCCGACTTCCTAAGTCGCATGACTCTGGATCAAGGGGAGTGGTCTCTCCACCCGGAGGTGTTTCAGGTCCTGTGCCAAAAATGGGGCACTCCAGACGTGGACCTTCTGGCGTCCCGTCTCAATCGGAAGGTACCACGGTTTGTGGCCAGGTCAAAGGACCCGTGGGCAGACGCGTCAGACGCGTTAGTGGCTCCCTGGGGTCAATATCACCTGGTTTACGCCTTCCCTCCTCTAAGGCTCCTACCCCGCCTGCTGCGCAGGGTGGAAGCCGAAGGTATTCCAACGATCCTGATCGCCCCAGATTGGCCGCGTCGCTCTTGGTACCCGGACCTGGTACGTCTGGTGGCAGACGCCCCCTGGCGTCTGCCTCTGAGGGAAGATCTCCTGTCTCAGGGCCCGATCTTCCATCCTGCTTTACGGTCACTGGCTTTAACGGCGTGGCTGTTGAGAACCAGGTACTGAAGGACCGGGGCCTGTCGGGCCCGGTAATCTCTACCATGCTGCGTGCACGGAAGTCCACTTCTCGAAAAATTTACCATCGTACATGGAAAGCATACATCTCTAGGTGTGAGGAGATGAAGTGGCACCCCCGTACTTGCGTGGTGTCCCGGATCCTGCTGTTCCTACAGCGGGGAGTGGACCAGGCTCTTGCCTTGAGCACGATCAAGAGTCAGATTTCTGCTCTGGCTGTTTATTTTCAGCGTCCCTTGGCAGCGAATTCTTTGGTTCGCACGTTTGTGCAGGGGGTCGGCATGTGGCCCCCCCGGTGCGCCCTCCGCTACCTTCTTGGGACTTGAATTTGGTCCTCTCGGCGCTTCAGCGTGCCCCCTTTGAGGACATTCGGGAGATCCCTTTGCTGACCTTGTCGCAGAAGGTGGTCTTTCTGGTAGCTATTACCTCTATCAGACGAGTGTCTGAACTGGCGGCCTTGTCTTGCAAGGCCCCCTACTTGGTCATCCATCAGGATAAGGCGGTGCTGCGCCCGCAGCCCTCTTTTCTTCCGAAGGTCGTTTCGGCCTTTCACATTAACGAGGACATTGTTATTCCATCATTATGTCCTCAGCCGAAGAACCCGAAGGAAGCCTTTTTACATTCTCTGGATGTGGTTCGGGCCCTTCGAGTTTACTTGTCGGCGACAGCTCGGTTCCGGAAGTCGGACTCGCTGTTCGTGTCTGTGTCCGGTCCCAGTAAGGGCCTGGCAGTCTCGTCGGCCACCATTTCCAGGTGGATCCGACAGGTTGTGCTTCAGGCCTACGCCCTGAAGGGGCGGGCGCCTCCCTTTCGGGTCACGGCGCATTCGACCAGGACGATCGGGGCCTCCTGGGCTTTCCGACACCAAGCCTCTGTGCTACAGGTGTGTAAGGCTGCGACCTGGTCGTCGGTCCACACTTTTTCAAGTTTTATAAGGTGGATGTGAGTGCATCTTCTGATGCCTCCTTCGGCCGCAGGGTGTTACAGGCGGCAGTTTAAGGTTGGAGTTCCTCCGTTGAGTAACTCCGGTTTTGTTTGGGGTGTAACCTGTTTTTGCTGTGTTATTTTCCCACCCCTCGAATTTTTTTGACACTGCTTGGGGACGTCCCTAAGGTCAATGAAGGCTGTGTCCGTCTATGAACGAAAGAGAAAAAAGGATTTTTGTACTCACCGTAAAATCCATTTCTCTGAGTTCATAGACGGACACAGCACCCACCCCTCCTTGGTTTGTACTGCTTGTTACGAACTGAAGCTGCTAGAGCAGAGTGGGGGTTATGCCTGGGGGAGCCACGCCCCCTGGGAGGAGCGGCATGAAGGAAAGTTTTTAACACCTTAAGTGCTGTAGAATTCTGCCTAAATCTCCTGGTAGGAAGAAGCATAACCCTAAGGTCAATGAAGGCTGTGTCCGTCTATGAACTCAGAGAAATGGATTTTACGGTGAGTACAAAAATCCTTTTTTTCTTGTGCGTAGAAGCATACGCAGGTTGCGCTCACATATGTAAACAACGTTCAAACCACATGTGAGGTTTCGCCCCGAGCGTTAGAGCGGGAGCATTAATTCTAGCGCTAGAAATCAACTCCTAAAGGGGTAACCTGTAAAAAAAAATTTTTAAAAAAATCTTTTTTTTTTTTTTTTTTTTAAATGTTGCCTATGGGGATTTTTAAGTACAGAAGTTTGGTGCCATTCCACGAGTGTGCACAATTTCAAAGCGTGACATGTTGGGTATCTATTTACTTGGCGTAACATCATCTTTCACATTATGCAAAAAACGCGTTTGAAAATGACTGCACAAATACCATGCAAGATAAAAAGTTGCAACGACCACCATTTTATTCCATAGGGTCTTTGCTAAAAAAAACAACTTATATAATGTTTGGGGGTTTTGCGTAATTTTCTAGCAAAAAAAATATTTTTACACGTAGGACTGAAGTGTCAGAATTGGCCCGGGTAGCAAGTAGTTAAAAAGCTCAAAGCGCCAAAAAAGGAAAAATTAGGGGAGGGTTTGTGGGAAAAAATGCTGGTGCTCAACCCCTTAACGCCCGCCGCACGACTATTTACGTCCGCAAAATGGCACGGACAGGCAGAAGGACGTATATATACGTCCCTGCCTTCTAGCGGGTGGGGGGTCCGATCGGGACCCCCTCCGCTGTGTGCGGCGGGCGGATTTCCTCGGGGAGCGATCCGGGACGACGGCGCGGCTATTTGTTTATTGCCGCTCGATCGCTCCCGGAGCTGAAGAATGGGGAGAGCCGTATGTAAACACGGCTTCCCCGTGCTTCACTGTGGCGGCGTATCGATCGAGTGATCCTTTTTATAAGGGAGACTCGATCGATGACGTCAGTCCTACAGCCACACACACTAGGTGAACCCTAACTCCTACAGCGCCCCCTGTGGTTAACTCCCAAACTGCAACTGTCATTTTCACAGTAAACAATGCAATTTAAATGCATTTTTTGCTGTGAAAATGACAATGGTCCCAAAAATGTGTCAAAATTGTCCGACGTGTCCGCCATAATGTCGCAGTCACGAAAAAAATCGATCGCCGCCAATAGTAGTAAAAAAAAAAAAAAAAAATTATAAAAATGCAATACAACTATCCCCTATTTTGTAAACGCTATAAATTTTGCGCAAACCAATCGATAAACGCTTATTGCGATTTTCTCTTTCGTTCATAAACGGACACAGCCTTCATTGACCTTAGGGTTATGCTTCTTCCTACCAGGAGATTTAGGCAGAATTCTACAGCACTTAAGGTGTTAAAAACTTTCCTTCATGCCGCTCCTCCCAGGGGGCGTGGCTCCCCCAGGCATAACCCACACCCTGCTTTAGCAGCCTCAGTTTGTTTTCTGCCTAACGACAGGAGAGTGAGGCTCTCTCTGGAGTTCCTGGACTCTGGAGTTTTTTTCTGGCGATTTTTCTCGTTTTTTTAAATTATTTTGTTCCTGCATTTTTGAATCCTGCGATTCTTCTATCAATAGCCGACTGGGTGACAGGCTGGGTCCTCGACTCTTGTAGTCCCCCCATGTTCGGCCTTCGAGCGTGTGCCGGCCCTCAGCTCAGCTTTGGGACGTCCACGACAGGCCCCGTTGCTCCAGGGGCGGCCGGGGAACTTCGGTTCTAGGGCACACATATGACCGGTCTCTATGGCTTTGTCACAGTGTGTCTGGCCGACAGCCATGCCGATTACGGACGTTGGTTCTGTCTGGGATACCTCCAGCCGGGTAGTCGCAGGACAGGTAAGTAGTGGCCCCTTACTCAGGTAAGTGGTCTGGCTGGTGTTTTCCCTGGGGAGGTCGACTGAGGGTCCGCCCTGCTTTCCTCTCTCCCCTTCCTCTCCCTCCTTCCCCTGACTGGGTAGTGGCTGTGAAGGGGGGCCTCCTGGGTTTTCTTTGTTACCACCGGAGCCTGTGTGTTGTTGGGGGACTGTGTTGTTACTCTGGGGGGTGCTGCGGTGTGCTGCTGTGTTCTATGAGGTAATTTTTACCTCAGACAGCGGCCGTCTTGGAAATCTCCTTGGTAACGCTGTGATTCTTTTCTGAGATGACTCGGCACAGCCTCTGGTCTCTTCTACCAGTTTTTAGAGCTGTGAAAGGCTGTGAATCTTCCATGAGGTGAAGACACATCACAGCCAGCACATCAGAGCACACCTGAGGTTTTTCAGCTCCCTCTGCAGCTGGGTGGGGTGGTGAATACCGGGGGCCCCCATGCTCTGCAATAGCAGCAAGGAGGTGACCAGTGGGGTTTTTTTTTTTTGTCCTGCCTTGCAGGGTGGGTGACTCAGCGCTGACCCTATGGAACTCAAGCTATGCCTGAGTTAACCCTTAACGCCCCTCCCCCTGCCACATCTGTTATGTTGGCTGTCCTGAGTTTCTTGCCAGGTTTGAAGCAGCTAGTGCCCGGATGGGGGGTAAAAAAAGCGCCCCCTCCCTGAAGCCTGCTTCTGGGGATGACACAGAATCGCTGTTTTTTTCTGGTTCTGTTATGTCAGAGGCTGCGGGTTTTAACCCTTAATGGATAGTGAGGATGACTCTGCTGCAGTCAGTTGCTGGCAAGAATTTGTTGGAGCTCTTGTTTCTGCGGTGCGTGCGACTCTAAAAATTGAGGATGTGGCGGAGACACCTCCGTGTCAGTACCAGCAGACTACCACGCACCGCTGAAGTGTTTCCTTGTGTTCCTTATTTGGACTATATGTTATACAAGGAATGGGATGCACCGCAAAAAGTTTGTCAAACTTTGCAACCCGTTACCCCCTTGAGGGGGGCTTTAAAAAAAAAAGTAGGTCTCTCCTCCGCCAGTGGATCCATCCCCCTGTGTCCAGACTGCGCATGGCCACCACGTTGCCTGTGGAAGGGGCTCCTGCATTTCAGGATCCCGCTGATAGGAGAGTGGAGGCCGTGGCCCGCTCCCTATTCACGGTGGTGGGTTCGGCGGTGAGGCCGGCTCTGGCCGGGGCCCTGGTCAGGCCCCGACTAAAAGGGCGAAGCTCCTGCTGCAGGAGCTGGAAGAAGGACCTCTAAGGTGGCCTTGGTGATGGCCGTTAAGGGTGAACGGTCCTTTTGGGTCTTCCCTGACTGGCATCATTGAGGATGCCACGGGTGGTAAGCGCATGCTGTTCCCACAGTCTGGGAAGGGCTAGGGACCTCGCCCTGTGCAAGGACCCTCCTTGCCTAGCTCTGAGCGTTTTTTCGCTCGCCCTGTGCGGTGGGGGTAGGTCTACATGGTGCTTGAATCCCCGCTGCGGGGTAGCAGCGCACCGGATACCGCATGCCTAACAAGTCTGCGGACATACCTGCTTCCGCCTGAAGTTCTGCTCCCGCCCGTGTCTCGGGTGGGAGACTGGCTTCGCATTGCGAAGTGTTTTCCTTGGGGTACAAGATTGAGTTTCTCTCTCGTCTGCCAAACAGGTTTTTTCCCTCCGGCTTCTGGCCTCCTCCGGTTCGCCGGTTGACTCCGTCAGGCTGTCCAGGATCTTCTGGTCAGGGGAGTGATTGTGCCAGTTCCCTCGTTGGAACGGTCTCAGGGTTTTACTCCATTCTGTTTGTGTCCCCACGGAGGATGGGGCCCGGTCGATCCTGGGCCTCAAGTCCCTCGTTTTGTCAATTTTCTGGCATCCTTGGATGTCATGAACGTGTACCTGCATATCCTCAAACCACCGGAGATTCTGTGCTTTGCGGTCGGGGGGGACCATTTTCAATGGTGTCCTTCCCATTCGGCGGGTTTTCACCAAGGTGCTCGTACCGATACTGGCCCGGCTGTGACAGCGGGGGTTTGTTATCATGGGATGTCTGGACGACATTCTCCTACGAGCTTCTTCGAGCTCTGCATTGGTGGAGCCGTGTCTATCACGTGTCAGGCTCTCCGAGTGTTCGGCTGGTTTCTGGATTGTCCTGAAATCGGGGTTGATTCCGTCTCAGGGATACCTGGGACTGGTCCTGGATTCCTCCGGGGCGGGAGTGTTTTTCTCCTAGCGGAAAAACTTCAGACTCTGCTATCTGCTGTGCAGCAGTTGCCAACCCAGAAGCGGTCATCTCTGCGCTTCTGCAGGAAGGTTCTGGGTCAGTTGGTAGCCTCTTTCGAGGCAGTTCCGTATGCCCAATTCCACGCCAGGGTACTACGGAGGGAACTGCTGTCACGATGGGACTAGCTTCCGTCATCTCTGGATTACCAGATTCAGTTGAGTCATCTGATCATGTCTCCCCTGGGTGGTGGCTGGCGTTTCCGGTGCTTCGGGCCGGAAAGTCATTTTTCTTCAGGCCACTGGACAGTGGTCACGACGGATGCCAGCCTCTCCGGTTGGGGAGGGGCGCTTGGGGCACCCTGTCAGCCCAGGGGCACTGGACTCAGGTGGAGTCCTGCCTACTGATCAACGTTCTGGAGCTCCGAGCAATCAAGCTTTGCCTTACCAGGTGGTCCCTGGATCTACAGGGCCGACCAGTCAGGATCCTGTCCGTGGCGTAGGTTGATCATCAGGGAGGCACACAGAGTTCTGTTGCAGCGACGGGGGTCGCGCGCATCCTTTCGGTGGGCCGAAGGGTCCGTTCCGGCTCTATCGGCCGGGTACATTCCGGGAATACGGAATTGGCTAGCCGACTACCTAAGTCGCACTGCACTGGGCCAAGGAGAGTGGTCTCTCCACCCGCTGGTGTTTCGGGGTCTGTGCTGAAAGTGGGGCACTCCGGACGTGGACCTTCTAGCGTCCCGTCTCTATCGGTAGGTGCCACGGTTCGTGGCCAGGTTTAAGGACCCGTGGGCGGACGCGTCAGGCGCGTTGGTGGCTCCTTGGGGTCGCTGTCGCCTACTTTACACCTTCCCTCCTCGGAAGCTTCTTCCTCGCCTGCTGCGCAGAGTAGAAGCTGTAGGGATTCTATCGGTCCTGATTGCCCCAGATTGGCCGCGTCGCTTCTGGTACGCGGACCAGGTGCGTCTGCTGGCAGACGCCCCCTAGCGTCTTCCCCTGGGAATTGATTTTCTGTTACAGGGTCCGATCTTCCACCCTGTTTCACAGCCACCGGCCTTAGCGGCGTGGCTGTTGAGAGCCAGGGGCTTAAGGACCGAGGCCTATTAGGCTCGGTGGTCTCTACCGTGCTGCCTGCACGGAAGTCTACCTCACGTAGGTTTTTTCCTCATACATGGAAGGCCTACTTCTCTGTATGTGGGGAGATGAACTGGCACTCTCGTACATGCGTTGTGTACAGGATTCTGCTGTCTTTGCAGCAGGGAGTGGTTCAGGCTCTCGCCTTACGTACGGTTAGGAGCCAGATTTCTGCTCTGGCTGTTTTTACTTGCAGCGACCCTTGGCATCGCACTCCTGGGTGCGTTGGGTCAGGGGGTCTGGCAGGTGGCCCCTCCGGTGCGCCCTCCATTACCCCCATGGGACTTGAATTTAGTCCTTTCAGTGCTTCGGGATGCTCCCTTTGAGGACATTCGGGAGGTTTATTGTCACAAAAGGTGATTTTATTTCTGGTAGCAATTACCTCGATCAGACGGGTGTCTGTCCGTTCTGGCGGCCTTGTCTTGCAAGGCTCCCTGCTTGGTCATCCGTAAGGATGAGGTGGTGCTGCGGCCGCAGCCGTTTTTTCTCCCTAAGGTCGTTTCGGCTTTTCACTTGGATGTGGACATTGTTCTTCCATCCTTATGTCCTCAGCCGAAGAACCCGAAGGAGGCCACTTTACATTCTTTGGATGTGGTTCGGGCCCTTCGAGTTTACTTGTCGGCGACAGCTCCGTTCCGGAAGTCGGACTCGCTGTTAGTATCTGTGTCCGGTCCCAGTAAGGGCCTGGCAGTCTCGTCGGCCACCATTTCCAGGTGGATCCGAAGGATTGTGCTTCAGGCCTATGCCCTGAAGGGCGGGCACCCCCTTTTCGGGTCATGGCGCATTCGACCAGGGCGATCGGGGCCTCTTGGGCTTTCCGACACCAAGCCTCTGTGTTACAGGTGGGTAAGGCTGCGACCTGGTCGTCGGTCCACGCTTTTTCAAAGTTTTATATGGTGGATGTGAGTGCATCTTCTAATGCCTCCTTCGGCCGCAGGTGTTACAGGCGGCAGTTTAAGGTTGGAGTTCCTCCGTTCCTCCTTAACTCCGGTTTTTTGTTTGGGGTGTAACCTGTTTTTGCTGTGTTATTTTTCCCACCCCTCGAATTTTTTGACACTGCTTGGGGACGTCCCTAAGGTCAATGAAGGCTGTGTCCGTCTATGAACGAAAGAGAAAAAAAGATTTTTGTACTCACCGTAAAATCCATTTCTCTGAGTTCATAGACGGACACAGCACCCACCCCTCTTTTGTTTGTACTGCTTGTTACGAACTGAGGCTGCTAAAGCAGGGTGTGGGTTATGCCTGGGGGAGCCACGCCCCCTGGGAGGAGCGGCATGAAGGAAAGTTTTTAACACCTTAAGTGCTGTAGAATTCTGCCTAAATCTCCTGGTAGGAAGAAGCATAACCCTAAGGTCAATGAAGGCTGTGTCCGTCTATGAACTCAGAGTAATGGATTTTACGGCGAGTACAAAAATCCTTTTTTTTTTTACCAAAAATAGGTAGAATACGTATCGGCCTAAACCGAGGAATTTTTTTTTTATATATATATATATATATATGTTTTTGGGGGATATTTATTATAGCAAAAAGTAAAAAATGTTGATTTTTTTTCAAAATTGTCGCTCTATTTTTGTTTATAGCGCAAAAAATAAAAACCGCAGAGGTGATCAAATACCACCAAAAGAAAGCTCTATTTGTGGGGGAAAAAGGACGCCAATTTTGTTTGGGAGCCACGTCGCACGACCGTGCAATTGTCTGTTAAAGCGACGCAGTGCTGAATCGCAAAACCTGGCCTGGGCATTTAGCTGCAAAATGGTCCGGGGCTTAAGTGGTTAAGCTCAATGAAAATGTGCAAAAGAGCACAAAAAAAGCTAGGCAGAGAAATAAAAGCTCAAATGTCTTTAGAAGCGTCTTTTTTTTTTTGAGCTGCATGAGCCCTTACCGCTAAGTAAAAATTCCTGTTTTTCTGTATTTCCTGAAAATGTTCTTAGCCTGAAAAATAATTTTGCCACCGCATCTCATGACTGGTAAGCTGCAGTGTATCCAATTTTTCTTCCAGCGTTTAGATATCCTATGTGTTTTGTCATTGTATCACTGTAGGGATAGCTGTCTTGCACTGCTGGCATTAAGTGAAGAAGCTTGCAATAGCCTGGTGGTAGAGCAGGACAAAATGCCTAGATTTTCTTTTAGCAGTGATCATTAGTGGCTCCGTCAGCACCGTCAGTCACTAAGAGGTTTTTGCCTAACAATTGCTGTAATAAAAATGTGATGTTTGATTGCTATTGGTATATTGGACACTCGAGTAACTATTGTTTCTCTTTTGTTCATTGACGGACACAGCACTTCCATTCTTTACCTTAGGGTTATATCACCACCTTCAGGAATAGGCAGAAAAAGAAACAAGCACAGCACCACCAAGGGGCAGTTTTACTGGTAGTAACCCCCCACTACAGGCAGCTCAGGGTTTTTTCTGCCTAGTCTAGGAGAAGGACCTAGCTCCCTGCTGTTTTTTTGTGTTCTTATTTTGTTTTATTTTTGGTCTGCAATCAACTGCTGGGCTGGAGGACAGGCTGGATATCATAGATCCTGGTAGTCATCCCAGCCTGGCAACTGAGCACGCACGGATCTGAACTCCGCGACGGGTCAGCCTCGACAAGCCCCATCCTGGACCGGGGGGGGGGGGGGGGGTCAGCGGGCTAGACGCCTCGCAGGGACACTTATGACCAGGCATCTGACGTCTGGGTCAGTGTTAACCGTGGCCGACAGTCACTCCGTTTAGGCTTTGTCTTGGGAGTGTGGCGAAGTACATGCTCCGGGCACGGTTTGGGTACTCTACACCTTGGTGTGGTCGGTTCTGGGGAATCTCCTCCTCTCCCGTCCCCCCTATTGCGCTGCCTGGCAGCCATCACTTAGCTGTAGCGGCGCTTTGCCGGCGGTTTTAACACTTTTTCGGTTGCTAGCGGGGGTTAAAAGCGCGCCCGATAGCGGGCAAAACTGCAGTAAAACGCAGACGCCCATGCGCTTTCAGTGTAAAAGCAGCATTATTATAGGCTTACCTATAGCAAAAAGTATGTTTTTAAGGGTTTACAACCTCTTTAAATGTCCCATGGGCACAGTCTTTCCTTTTTATTTATTTATTTTTACTTTATTTTATTCTTTCATCTTCTGACACGGGTGTAGCTGTTTGGAAATTATATTTACAATACGTTAAAAAGCTGAAGGCAAGTAACGTGGCTTTTGATTATTACATTTTTTTTTTTAACCTGTGTGACTGCAGAGTACCATCCACCTACACCATTCGTGCGACCATTTCCTCCCAGACGCTTTGCCTCCAACATCAGTACAATGAAACAGGCCTCCACGCAGGTGCCCAGGGTCACTCCGCATAATCAAAGAGTAGGTAAGAAATGCAATAATGTCTCCATGCATTGAATTTTCTGAATATTTTACAGTCTGCCCTACGTCATCACTAAACCACGAGAATTTCCTCTTTCTGCCCTGATGCAACTGGAAGCGAGAGGAAATCTCCCCAAAGTGAGGGGAATTTTTATCTTAGACAGTTGCCACCGCTAATTCGTCCCCATTGGAGTATTTCCTCTGACCTCCATATCTCTCTCTCTCTCTCTCTCTCTCTCTCTCTCTCTCTCTCTCTCTCTCTCTCTCTCTCTCTCTCTCTCTCCCCCTCCCTCTCTCTCTCTCTCTCTCTCTCTCTCTCTCTCTCTCTCTCCCCCTCCCTCTCTCTCTCTCTCTCTCTCTCTCCCCCTCCCTCTCTCTCTCTCTCCCTCTCTCCCCCTCTCCCCCTCTCTCTCTCTCCTCTCCCTCTCTCTCTCTCTCTCTCTCTCTCTCTCTCTCTCTCTCTCTCTCCTCCCCTCTCTCTCTCTCTCTCTCTCTCTCTCTCTCTCTCTCCTCCTCCTCTCTCTCTCTCTCTCTCTCTCTCTCTCTCTCTCTCTCTCTCTCTCTCTCTCTCTCTCTCTCTCTCTCTCTCTCTCTCTCTCTCTCTCTCTCTCTCTCTCTCTCTCTCTCTCTCTCTCTCTCTCTCTCTCTCTCTCCAGAGGTATGAGTCTTCCCAGTGGTGACACAGACCTCATTGTAAACTTGGTAGAAGGTCTCTTTTCATTCCCTAGTCTATAAAATTCAAGATGCACTTTTAAAAAAATTATAGCCTTTTCTACTGCAGAAGGGTATATTAAAGTGGTACTTTCCCAAACCCCCCTTACCTGTAGTGCTGGTATACAGTGTGTCCTGTGTCACCATCTTCATCAACCACTCTTCAAGCTACTGATGACGATGTGCTGGGCCGGTCCTCAGCCACTTTGTGTGCCAGATCTTGCAGCCTCTTGGAAGACGTGCTGGTAATTTGCCAGTGGGCTGCAGGGCCAGGTACATGTCATTCTAGCCTAGGCCAGAATGGTAGTAGGGAGTGGAGCCAACGTAAAGTAGGCACAGGAAAAAAACGTAGTTTTGCAGATGGGGGAGGGGGGGGGGGGGTGGGGGTAGGTGGGAATTAAAGTGGGCCTAAACTTAAAGTGGTTGTAAACCTCAGACATGAAATATGAACAAAGTGTATCCCTCCATAACATGTACTGTCAATCCGGAGCACAAAGTGTAATTTCTGTCTGCTGTTAAAAGAAAGCTGGCAGCTTTAATCTTCCCCAGTGAAGGTGTAGTACAAAATACAGGGCTTGCGCGTTTCGTATGTAGCATTAAACATAGCCATGGCTATTGTGAAGGCTACATGCCGAAACGCGTTAGCTCATGTATTTTTGCTACACCTGGATTGATAAACTCATTAATTTCTTTCTTTTACCTGTATGCTTTCTCTGGTGCTAGGAGTACACTACAAGCCAGTGCATCGACCGATCACCACCTCGGGATTACAATAAGTGTTTTCTACCATATATTCATTTGTCTACTGTCTCCACCTCCTGCTGTCTGATTAGTTTTACTAAAACCAAGAGAATAAAGGTGACAGGGAGGAAGCTACAGTACACAGCCTCTATTAAAGGGGGGGGGGGTGTCCCTCCCCTTCCCTCCCCTCCCCTTCCCTCCCCTCCCCTTCCCTCCCTTCCCTCCCCTCTCCTTCCCTTTCCTGTTGCTATTGACTTTAAAGTTTTTGGACATTTTACAGGCATTTTAAAAAGCTTTGTGCAAGTGTGTTTGCACTTGTATGATGCTTCAGGTATTTGTATCCAGTTTTATCGGAGGAGCTTTTCAGGTGAAAAAATGCGCACACATGCAATCTAATGTGTTGTGTTTTTTATAGGCTCCACCCATGAAAATATAGTGGCAAATACTCTTGAATATGCTGGGAAAAAAAAGTATGTATTTTTTGGGGATTAGGTCAACAGAGTCTAAGGCGTAGGGCAACTGAGAGTAAAAGTGTGAACAGGGACTATTAGAAAGGAATGATGTACACCTGCAAAGGAGTGATGTGTGTGTGTGTGTGTGTGTGTGTGTGTGTTTTTTTTCTTTTCATCTTTACCTTTTTTTTTTTTATATGTGTGTGTGTATATATATATATATATATATATATATATGTGTGTGTGTATATATATGTGTGTGTGTGTGTGTATATATGTGTGTGTGTGTGTGTGTGTGTGTGTGTGTGTGTGTATGTATATATATATATATATATATATATATATATATGTATATATATGTATATATATAATTATTATAGTTTTTTTGTTTTTGTTTTTATGTGAAGTGTACATTTTTATTTGTTTGCCTTTTAATATAAAGACTTGTAATTTTAAAGTGATCCGAAAACGAGCACTGTTTTATTTACATTAGCCCTCCTTTTTATGTATTTAGAAGATTAAGTCTTCATTTCCACTGGCGTTTTTACAGCCACTTGTGTTGGCCTTTTTTACAGCTTAAAAACGCCTGTCCATGTTTATTTTGTAAAAAAAAAAAAAACGCAGCGGTAGCGGTTTTTGAGCGTTTTCGCGCGTTTTTGAGCGTTTTTTAACGTCTGGCGTTTTTACACCTCTACTCTGGAGCTTCAGAACGCCCTGGTCCTGCGTTTTTTTTTACAGCTCAAAAACGCCTATGCCATTTGAAGCCCAAAAACGCCTATGTGGGCATGATGCCATAGAATAACATGGACAGGCGTTTTTAAGCTGTAAAAAACGCTCAGAAAAGTGGCTGTAAAAACGTCAGTGGAAATGAAGCCTTAAGTTTTAATTTTAACTAAGAAAAAATAAAAATCGAATCACCTTTTTTCTAGTAATCGATATACATTTGTCATGTGACCTAGCATTTTCCCAGCCTGTCTGCAGGGAAACATGGGCCGGTGAAGTCATCTCTAGCAGTGTTCATTTTGTAGACTAAAACATTTTGGTCGACTAAATGAATACTATTTCAGTCGACTAAAATACGACTAAAATTAAAACAACTGAGATGACTAAAATGCCATTTTAGTCCAAAGACTAAATTGAAATTTGACTTCAAAATTAACACTGGTCTGTAGTGCATCTTCATACCTCTATACCATAAATAATAACATATTTGATTTTTCACTCCAGCAGTATATGAGTTTGGAAATTGTAGAGAAATGTTAACTAATGCATTACAATTTAATTACACCCCTTAGATTTTAGTCGACTAAAATGCACTGGAGATTTAGTCGACTAAATACGACTAAAATTGGATTAAAACTAAAATGTCAGTTCGAAGACTAAAACTAAATTATAATTTGCTGTCAAAATTAACACTGGTCTCTAGTCCTCTGCTGCTGGTCGAAATACATAATGAATATCAAATGTTTAAAATCGTCATACAAATATGTAATGTATTTGAACTCAATAGTTATTAGTGTTTAGCTGTTTACTGGACATGGAGGAGTTGGGAGGGAGTGGGCTGTCATTTACCAGTATGTATATGTCCACATGTGGGCTGCACAGGTGAGAAACGTGAGGTAATGAACAGCTTAGAAGGGAAGAAACTGGAGCATGCTCAGATGTGCCAACGGTTGGTCTACAGATTCTCTAGCTGTAACGGGGACATAGACCAGGAGGGAGGGACAGTGAGCTTCAGGATCAACCAGGTTTTGTGCAGAATACAGAAGACAGATCCCAAAGTGACTGCGTATGAACTGCATGTAATAACATATAGGGACAGTTTTTTATTATGTGGGTTTAATGGCACTTTGTTCACCATTGGGAGCTCTGTACCTAAAAGGAGTCCCAACACCCCCCCCCCCCCAAAGAATTAAGTCAGCCGCTACAAATACTGTAGCTGTTGACTTTTGCTAGTGGGGTACTTGCATGTTAGTAGTGTCCTCCCCCTGGCCGATTCTTGAATCGGCTCTTGGGTTCTGCCACTGACATCTTGGCTGAGGGAAACTGGCAGTTGAGCCTTGTACATCCTATCCCCCCCCCCCCCCAAAAAAAAATTTGCCAAATGTGCAACGAAGGGGGGGGGGGGCAGATAAGCGGATCCTCCCCTTTTGGGTGGAGCTCTGCTTTAACACAGGCTCCTTTTTAGTGTTTCCTGCTCAAAAACTGTTAAGATAAGGTTGACTTATTCTTAGGCTTTTGTAGCAGTGCGAGTCAGGAAGCAGAACTTGAGTCTGTAATAAGCCAATATGGCTGCCCTGTATGCATATAACATTCCAAACTACGCTATATTTCCAAAAGTTTTGCGACGCCTGCCTTTACACGCACATGAACTTTAATGGCGTCTTGGTCTGTAGGGTTCAATATTGAGTTGGCCCACCCTTTGCAGCTATAACAGCTTCAACTCTTCTGGGAAGGCTGTCCACAAGGTTTAGGTTTTGGCTGAGACATGGCAGCGGCACTATTGGCTCCTACTGCTGTCAGCCAATTAAGGAGAGAGAGGGGGCGGCACCGGGCCACAACTCGGTGTCTGGACAGTGGACACAGAGAGCTTCGACTTGACTCGAGTACCCCCCATAGCAAGCTGCTTGCTGTGGGGACACGCAACAGGTGGAAGGGGCCAGGAACACAGAAGAGGGACCCGGGAAGAGGGGGATCTGGACTGCTCTATGCAAATCCACTACACAGAGCAGGCAAGTATAACATGTTTGTAAAGTCTTTTTTTTCTTCTTCAATAAAAATAACAATCACTTTAGGTATCAGCATACCAAGACATTTTGGACGATTTCAAGCTCCCAACTTTGTGGGAACAGTTTGGGGACGGCCCCTTCCTGTTCCAACATCACTGAGCACCAGTGCACAAAGCAAGAGCAGTAAAGACATGGATGAGCGAGTTTGGGGTGGAGAAATTTGACTTGCCTGCACAGAGTCTTGACCTCAGCCGATAGAACACCTTTGGAATGAATTAGAGGGGAAACTGTGAGCCAGGCCTTCTTGTCCACATCAGTGCCTGACCTCACAAATGCACTTCTGGAACAACGGTCAAACCTTCCCATAGACACACTCCTAAACCTTCCCAGAAGAGTTGAAGCTGTTATAGATGCAAAGAGTGGGCCAACTGAACCCTACGAACGAGGACTGGGATGCTATTAAAGTTCATGTTTGTGAAAAGACAGGTGTCCCAATACTTTTGGCAATATAGTGTATATTGAGTGGTGTGTTTTTTTTTTTTTTTAGCAAGACACGTACATTTACAATAAGATAATCCCTTTTTACACGTATAGCTTAAAAAATTAAGAAAAAATAAAAAAAAAATCATGAAAAGGTTTTACATTTGCTTCACATGCATGCTCTCTGTTCTGCTGGACAATCCTTCACATCATCTAAAGCAGGGGTCCTCAAACTATGGCCCTCCAGTTGTTCAGGAACTACAATTCCCATCATGCCTAGTCATGTCTGTGAATGTCAGTGTGTTACAATGCCTCATGGGATGTGTAGTTTTACAACAGCTGGAGGGCCGTAGTTTGAGGATCCCTGATCTAAAGCCTCAGGTCCCAGCAAAGTGACACATGGAAGGATTGACATCTTCTGGAGTCACTGTAAAACCATAGACTTGACTGTAGCTGCAGCAGCATATGCAGTCAATCCTGTCCAGTAGAAAGGGCTGTAGCTACTGCAGATGTGGCCAGGAAAAGACCAAGGTCAGTAACACTCAATTGGGATGTTGACGGCCCTTTTCGAGCCTGCTACTGACCTGTCCAACCTGAAGAAGGTAATGGGATTTCTGATGCAATGTATAATATGTAAATGGGAGCACCACTTTTGGCTGTTCTCGGCATTGGGTAAGCACATGCTTGCTGCTTCTGGCTACTTTAGGGTAATAGTGTCAGGGAAGGGGAAACATTGATGTTTGGGGGAAAAAAAGCTTGGAAATTCTTATTTGATATTGTGTTTCCTTTTTTTTGTAGCAAATATTGGTACCCAGACAGCTGGCGCTCGGGCCCAGGTGAACCCATCAGTTATGCGTGCAGTGCACCAGTACAAGTACTCCAACTCTGTAAGAAATGCACAACCAGTGGGAGGCAACGCACACCTCCAACAGGCACTGTAGTCTAAGTATAATTTTTGACTGTCACTTTGACATTGTACCACTATGCACAAAATTTGTCAAATTGGTCAAATTTGTGCTGATCAATTTGCCTGTCTGTGGCTAGCTTGCTAACAAATTCCCTGTTAACCTGAACCAATGCAGTCCAAGTTCAGGCTCTTGACAGTCCTGCGAAAGAAGAACGTTTATTTGTACGTCTCCCACTACCCACGCCACCAAATGCCGCTTCTTTGAAGAGAAAATATCTGCTAAAATTTGTTCAGAAACGGACACATCCTGGAGTGGCAATCTTCTGGTCCCCTGCTACACTCAGTGGTTCCTCCCTGTGTCTTGCAGTGACGCTGTGATGTAGGGAGGAACCACCAAGCCAAGTAGGGGCCGAGGAGAGCGAAACTCCAGGAAGTGTCTGTTTCTGAACAAATTTTAGCAGATGTTTTCTATTTATTAAACCGGCGTTCAATGGTATTGGCCGCAGTAGAGGTTTTTCTTGCCCCCTGCAGGCACAGATTTTTGGCCAATTTTATTTTGGTCGCTAAGTTAGGGAATAAATAAAAAATCTTTCATAATTAAACCTGCAAAAAAATATTATTTAGGACTAGGGTTGTCCCGATACCGACACTAGTAACGGTACCGATACCAAGCATTTTGTCACCCGATACCCGACTGTCCCTGTATCCTCCTCCAGTTCCCCCATCTGTGCTACTCTCCCCCTCCGTGCTGCTGCTGTCCTCCTCCATTATTCTGTTTATCTCCTCCGTTCTGCTGCTGTCCTTTGCGTTCTTCTGCTCTCCCAATCCACGCTCCGTGTCCCCCCCTCCATGCTGCTGCTCTCCCCCTCCATGCTCGGTGTCCCCCTCTGCGCTCTGTGTCACCCTCCATATCCTCCTCCGCCCCCTCTGTCAGAATGGAGAGCGGGGGTAGGAGCCGCTAAACCTGGCTCCTACCTTTTCCGAATGAACAGAGCTTGTGATCAGACTCTGTCCATTCATGTAACTGAAACATCGTAACCTGTGTTTACGATGCTTCAGTTTATGAATGGAGAGGAGCCGCTGTCTCCTCTCCATTCATGTTCAGTGCAGTTGAGAAGGGGACTGGGTAATCTGTGTTCTTAGTCCCTTTCTCTGTCTCAAAGGGGAGATGTCGGAGGTCTGCTAAATAAAAATAAAAAAACACACTGACACCATCCACTCCCCCCCGACCCCCCCCCCCCCAAGAAAGCATTGTAAAAAAAAAATAACAAAAAAATGGTATTAAAAAAAAAAAAAAAAATACTGACGTGCCACTGTCACATGACATAAAGTATCGGTATTTGGTATCGGCGAGTACTTGAAAAAAAAGTATCGGTACTTGGTCTTAAGCAAGTGGTATCGGGACAACCCAATTTAGGGTTATATGTAGGATTTATTGCAGTGGTGACTAGTTTGGTGACTAGTTTACCTTTACTCTTCTATGTAGAAGAGAAGGACCAGGAGTATGCACCTGAACTGCTGTTGGCATAGTGAGGGATCGTACTGGTCCTCCCATGTCTTTTAAAGAAAGGCCAATATCTCTCTGCTAGTCATTCTCAAGACTATATGCGAAGACTAGCCTTACATATTTTTCTATTTATGCCATTTAAAATACTTTTCTATAAATTATGTTTACTTGTCCTTTAAAGCCTATGTTCAGGGAAAGCTAAACTCCTTAAAGTGGAACTAAACTGTGTCTGAGCACCACAAACTGAAACCACTATTTAATTAATTTTTAATATTCAGAGCAAATTCCCTTATCCCATCCATGTCTCCATGTTTTATTTTGTTGAGAAATCTCTATGAAAAATGCCCCCTTATGTTTCTAACTGGTCCATGTAGCATTTACTTCCTGGAAACCGTCTGCCCTCATCTTGGACATGCAGGCAGGAGGGTGTGCTTAGGAGAAAGATCCTCCTCCAGATAAAAGAAATTCCCATGGAATGCATGATACCATTTTGCCCAAAAAACAGGAATAAACTGAATTTTTTTATTTTTTTTTTAGAAACTTTGAAAAAGAAATCTCATTTTTTTTTTTTTTTACACTATGTTGTCAAAAGTATTGACACCTTCCTTTACACGCACATGAACTTTAATGACATCCCAGTCTTGATCCGTAGGGTTCAATATTGAGTTAGCCCACCCTTTGCAGCTATAACAGCTTCAACTCTTCTGGGAAGGCTGTCCACAAGGTTTAGGAGTCTATGGGAGTTTTTGACCATTCTTCCAGAAGCGCATTTGTGGGGTCAGGCACCGATGTTTCACTAATTCATACCAAAGGTGTTCTATCAGGTTGAGGTCAGGACTCTACAGGCCAGTCAAGTTCTTTCACCCCAAACTCTCTCATCCATGTCTTTATGTACCTTGCTGTGTGCACTGGTCCAAATCATTTGGTGGAGGGGGGATTATGGTGTGGCGTTGTTTTTCAGGGGTTGGACTTGGCCCCTTAGTTCCAGTGAAAGGAACTCTTAAGGTGTCAGCATGCCAAGACATTTTGGACAATTTCATGCTCCTAACTTTGTGGGAACGGTTTGGGGATAGACCCTTCCTGTTCCAAAATCACTGTGCACAAAGCAAGGTCCATAAAGACATGGATGAGCACTTTTGAAGTGGAGGAACTTGACTGGCCTGCACAGTCCTCACCTAAACCCAACAGAACACCTTTGGCAGGGCCCATACTAGGGTCACAGACGCCTGTGTGCAGAAATATTTCTGCCACCCCCTACATGGGTGTGGTCATCTTACTAACTCCTCCACTTTACAAATGTTTTTATGGCTACGACTCAGAGATGCTCCCCCAAGGAGTCTTCATTAGTGTCCCCCATCAGAGCCCCCCCACAGCAGGTGTCCCTCATCAGAGCCCCCCACAGCAGGTGTCCCCATAGATCAGTACTTGTCCAATAGATCCATGTAGATCGGGTATGCTGGGAGTGCAGAAGCACAATACCGGGGGGGCGGGGCATACGTGGCATCTTTGGTTGCTTGCAGGGTGGCACTCGGAGAGCATTTCTGGGAGTGCACGGGATGATTGGCAGCTGCTCTGGCTAACCCAGAAGCCTCTCATTACATTGCCTATGGGAAAAGAGCCGACACGCAGAGGGGGTGGGGCAGACAGGAGACTGCTCCATGCACACCAGGCATAATTAATTAGTGGAGCCTAGTACCGGAACGTGTTCCAGTACTAGGCTCCACTGTGCTACCCAGTCCGGATTCCAGGGACAGTGGGAGGTATGCGCTCTTGTCGGTTGCCAGTGGAGAGAGCAAGCGGGATGGGGAACCCGTAGCACCTGCTACATGCGCTCTGCCTCTGGATACAGACAAGGAGGGAGGGGAGCATTTTGGAGCTTCGGCGCCCTCACCTTTTGTGGCTCCTGGGTGTGGAGCACCCCGTGCACCCTGCCTAGGATCAGCCCTGACCTTTGGGATGAATTGGAGTGGAGACTGCGAGCCAGGCCTTCTCGTCCAACACCACTGCCTGGCCTCAAATGCGTTTCTGGAAGAATTGTCAAACATTCCCATAGACAAACCTAAACCAGAAGAGGTAAAGCTATAATAGCTGAGCCAACTTAATGTTGAACCCTACAGACTAAGACTGGGATGCCATTAATGTTCATGTAAAGGCAATACTTTTGACAATATCCTTTTTTTTTTTTTTTTTTCCTCTGTTTTATAGTGTATCATCTATTTGCCACTATGATTAAAAATAGTTCATGTTGATTGATAAAGTTTATTTTCACATTATAAATGCTCGTTTAAGTCTAGGGGACCAGGGAAAGCTATTTTATTTACCTAATCCCCGGACAGCTGGCACTCTTCTCCCTTATGCTCTGAAGCTAGATTGTCTCTTGGCAGCCACACATCTAATGCAGGGCTATGGTCTTTGCATTGTACTTCATGATGTCGGAGGATCTGAGACTGCCAGAGTGCAGAAAAGTAAAGGCTGTGGGGATTGGTCTAGCAGCACAGAGGATCAGGTAAGTAAGACTGTTCTTTGTTTTTTTTTTTTTCCGGTACCTTAGACCATTACGAGCATTTAACCCTTGTACTGCAAGGGAGGAGTTTTGTTTTCCCAGGAGTTAAGCTTTAAGGAAACACTACATTTCAGAAAGACAAGTTAGGTGTTGTAAGAAAAAAATAACTTGCACATCATTTTCATCTTTGAAATTGATAAACTACCGTGATCTGTGCCTGCTGGAAAAACGCAGAGAGTCCAATAATATAATGTAGCCCCCCACTGGTCTATAGCATTTGAGAAATAAACTGATCTAGTGATCCTAGTAATCTTATATTAATATCTTACATTGTTGTTATCAATTGTAGCTGTTAGTAATTATTCACTGTGTATTCATATTTCTCTTATCGTCCATGGACAGACACATCTCCTTAAATCTTGACAAGTGGGTTATGTTCCCTGTTTACAGGAGAGGACTAGGCAGAAACATGTTAGATAATTGAATACATGTTACATTAACAGAGTTGAACGGCCCCGCCCAGGGGGCGGTCCCTCCAGACATAACCCTCCTCATTGCAGCATGCAGCCTCAGTTTCGTTCTGCCTAGCAAGGAGAAGGACGTATGACTCCCTTTGGGCCCAGCGCCCTAAGGAGAAATTTTATTTTACTTTTTTTTGAAGAATCTTCTTTCAACTGTCGGCTGAGAGACAGGCTGGATAATATAGATCCTTGTAGTCTACTCAGTCCGACCAGCAAGCGTGGGCACACCTTTGCAAAGAGGCTGGGTCTGCCACCCCATACCCCATGACTCCTGGGGTGGCCGGTGAGCTTTGCTCCGAAGTCCACATATGACTGGGCTGTGGTGTTGTCGTCTCACTCACAGTGGACCGGACTGACAGTTACCTCCATTGCGGTTGTAGTTCTATCAGGAATGCGTCAGCGAGTCCTCACTCGGACGGGTAAGTACAGTCCCTCCCGCTTCGGTGGGTTGGTATGGCTGGGCATTACTGGGGTTCGGGGGTCCTCTTCTTCTCCCTTCCCTGCTCCTTTTCCCTTGCTGCATTGCTAACATTGCCGCTGTCAGGGGGGAGGGGGCCTTCCTGAGGGGACTGTGTTATCTGGCCTGTGTTTTTTCTTTTTTGTATTGGGCTTTCCTGTGAGGGGTTTTTCACTGTTAAAAAGCTCTAGGAGGCTTTTCCTGTTTAAACGCTGCGTTTTGCCGCCATTTGGCACACAGGTCCCTGCAGATGCCGCACAGTTACCTCACGGTTCTTTTCCTCTCACACACTGTGTGCTGAGAGCAGACAGCAGCGCTGTGCAGTCTCCTCCTGAGGTGAGTCTCCTGGGTACCCCTGATCAGCGCAGCAAGTGGGTGAGAGGCCCTAAAAAGAGGGCTCTAGGAGCTTTTGTTTATTTGTAAGGACAGGTGTGCATATTATACATAACACTGTAAATATTATTATTTGGAGTCCGTATCTGGGTCCTTCCCCAACATGCTGGTGGTGGCAGCAGGTGTTAGCCCCTGGGATTCCCACAGAGGTCTTATTGTTAGTCCTGGATACGTTTGTGCCAGGGTGTGGGTGGACTGCGGACGGGCGGTAAAAAAGTGCCCCCTTTCCCCTGGGGAATGCTCTGTTCTGGAGCCATGGACCAGGTACCTGGGTAGTAAAAAAATAAATAAAAAAGCAAGCAGGATAAGGCATTTATGGGTGCGCTTCTAACTGCTGCAAGGGACTCTCTTAAGCTGGATAGTGCAGCTTGGTTTCTGCCGAGGGCTCAGTCTTTTTTTGATCACACAAATCAGACTGCTCTGTGTAGGTTTTTTCCTTCTGTGCCCTTCTTTGATAACTTCTAAGAGGCGGACTGGGAACAGCCGCTGAGGGCTTTTGTAGTCCCTCACCGCCGGGCGGTTCAGTGCCCCTTTGAGGAGAGCCTTTTCAAAAGGTGGGCTTCTTCTCCGGTGGTGGACCCTCCGGGTGTCATGTATAGGTGGCCACTCTCCCTTTTGCGGGAACCCCCGCTTGTATGGATCTGACTGATAGAAGATCCGAAATACTGACCCGTTCCATGTTTACCATGCTGAGGGTCTGACTTGCGGCCTATTGTGGCCACTACTCTGGGGTCTCAGTTGGCGCTGGCGCCATTTTATGGGAGGTTTTTCAGTTACATTGAAAACTTCCATTGGCGGCCATTTTGTCGTAGTCGCGCTATGGCGCAGCTTACATTGCGATCAGTCATTTTTCTGTGACCGCGTTCTGAACGCTCGGCGCCCATCTTGGAGTAGACCTGACCCTTAGTGCTATATACAACTCACGGAGTGAGCATTTTGCACCAGACAGTGGAGGAGCACCTGCTGGTCCAGGGCCTCATATAGGTCTGTGATGCTTCATTGAATGCTGCGCCCTTGTTATCCAGGGCTTCTGTTTCAGAATGGTTTTATGCACATGGAGGTGTGCATAAAACCATTACTTGGCAGCAAGAGAGTCATTGGTTCGAATCCGGACACTGACGCCAATCTGCCTGGAGCTTGCATTGTCGCTCCCTGTGTCTGCGTGGGTTCCTCCGGGTACTCCGGTTTCCTCCAAAGGCATGTGTGCATACACCTACATATTATACATACACACTGTGTGTGTATTATTTAGAGGCAACCCTCCCAGGCTGTCAAAGGCCCAGCTGGGGGACTAATCCGTCCCTGGGTGCGTAAGCCGATCACGCCGGCACCCAAATCCTGCCAATGTATGTAGCCTTCCCTCCCTGTCTCTAGGTGGGAGGGGCGGCTTGCAGGTTCACAATTCGGTGAAACCTCCCTGCTCTCCGACCAGTGGGTCTGCGAGGTGGTCTGTTCGGAGTACTAGATAGGGTTTCCTCCTATCCACAGAACAAAGTTCTTTCCTCGTGTCTTCCTCTCCCGGTCCGTAGGTCTGCCTTGGGTAGTGTGGGACTTGCTAAGCTGCGGGGTAATTTAATCAGGCCCTAAATACCTTTTGTGAACGTCGAGTAGTTCCGCATGGAATCCATTAGTTCGGTGGTAGCTGCTCTCAATCCGGGGGATGTCCTGGCATCCTCTGACATCAGGGACGCATACATGCATGTCCCGTTTTGCGCATGTCAGTGTTTTTTTATGTGCTTCGTGATGAGACGTGATCTGGCGTCGGCACCATGGGTTTTCAGCTAGGAGCTCTGTAACGGATCATGGACTATGCTGCCGGGACAGTTATAATCTTCATGAGGACTACAAGGAACTGCATGGCTTGTCACAATTGGATGTACCACATTGTATTCTGAGCTCAAAGGGTTAATTGGACAAGTCTCTTTCATTGCTGAATGCTAATGTTCATGTTCCCTTCGCATAGCTAATGAACTCTCTCTTTTGTGGAGGTAAACAGCCCCCCTGTGAGGTGTGCCTGCTGAGGGGGATTATGTGTGAGTGATAATTGTTTTAAAGGTTAATTGAATTCTATTGTCTGATCAAGTTAAGGAGCCAAAACGGCTAGCGGCTGATTGGCTCAAGGGAGTGTCATTGTTTCAAAGTGTGTGTATTGAAGTCCCCCCTGGGGGGGGGGGGGAGTGTCATTTGTTTCTGTACAGTTGTAACCAGATATAAGGAGGAAAAATGTGGCAAATAAAGTCAGTCTGCTTGACCCTTCAAACGTAGCCCGTCTCGTTTCTTGGAAGGGCGTTCGATGGGATATACCGGCGGTACCTGCATATCGCATTTTGCCAGGGAAAAGGATGTCTCCAACGGCTGAGACCCTCACACTACCTGGGTAGCCGTTACATTGGTTGGCAGCGGTGAGATGGTCCTTTTATCCAAAGAGCAAGTGCTGAATGGAGTCGCAGTATGCCAGGCTGAAAAGATCCACACTAAAAGATCTATTGGAGAGTCGTGGTAGGAGCGCCAGCAACAGACCACGGAGGGAGCTGATAGCTGAACTGCTGGAGCTGGACGAAATGGATGGATCCATGGAAGGAACAGAGCCCCTTGCACCTGTCAGAAAAGAAGATGTAATTACTGGGATTGTACAGCGGAGATTATCCTTGTATCCAGAAACGTCCGTGGAACTAATCAACCAGCTGTTCCGGGAAGCAAGGGAAGAGATACAAACGAAGAGGGGACAAGAACTGGAACTGGTAAGAGCGAGACAGCCCATTACACCTGCAGTTCCTACCCCCCCACCTGCTGCTACAGGAAAGAAAATACCGTTCACTGCATTTAAAGCTTTTGTAGAAAGTGAGGAGGAAATCGATGGATATTTGGCGGACTTTGAGAGGCAGTGCTCACTACACCAGGTACCACCAGACCAATGGGTCACTATTTTGTCGGGGAAATTGTCGGGCAAAGCCAATGAAGCCTTTCAAGGCTCTCGCTCCAGAGGATATTTTACAATACCAGCAAGTTAAAAAGGCGCTGCTAACCCGATACGCCGTAACTCCAGAAGCCTACCGCCGGCGCTTCCGGGAGTCCAAGAAGATGGCTGTGGACTCCCACATGGAATGGGCCAACCAGTTACAAAGGGTGGCATCCCTTTGGGTCCAAGGGTGCAAGGCCAACACCGGGGAGGAAGTATTGCAGCTGTTCCTAATGGAACATTTCTTTCAAGACCTGGCCGCAGACATACAAGACTGGGTACGAGATCGCCGTCCCGCTAACTTAAACGACGCGGCTCGGCTAGCAGATGAGTACGCGGAGACAAGGAAAGTAAGCCAGGGTACTATGCGGCTGGCTCAGAAGGTAGAACCGCGTACTCCAACCGTCACCCCACGCCCAGAGTTTCGGGCTCCAGTCCCACCACGTCCTCAGGGGCCTAGCAACTACCCCCGGGATTCGCCTAGGGTGACGTGCCATCACTGCAGCGACACTGGACATATTGCTCGTTATTGCCCTTTGAGAGCTACAAATAACGATTGGAGACGCACAACACCCAACACAGAGGTCACTCCATCACGTCCCTCTGCGGCCCACTGCCTGGAGACCGAGGGGGGCCCTGAGGAATGTCTGGGAATTTGGTATGAGGCAGACCCAATACAAGCGGCCTCTCCGGATAACCGTCAGCATCACCGTCAGGAGGTACGAGTGAATGGACAAGTAGCACAAGGCCTAAGGGATTCCGGGACTACTATCACTCTGATTCAAAAACATCTGGTAAAGCCAGAGAACGTGTCCACTCGCACAGTTGCCGTCCGGGTCGCAGGGGGTGCTGTATTTCGCGTACCCACCACCCGGGTGCACTTAGACTGGGGAGCCGGGTCAGGAAAGACCACAGTTGGTATCATGGACAACCTACCTGCCGAGGTGGTGCTGGGCAACGACATTGGCCCTCTGACTTCGGCTTATTTACCTACACCTGCTGCTGCTTGTGCCGTGACCACCCGCGTTGCTGGAATCAACCCACTTGCTGCTGAGAACCGGGTAAGACTACCTTCCCCGACATGTACTGTAGATCCGGCACAATATCACAGTCTAAAATGGGAATGTGACAAGTTGGCCAGTGAGAAATCAGAGATGCACCGACACTATGTCATGTATTATGAGATGTCCCGTGGCTTGAACATTGAAATGCACAAACAGGCGGAAATTGTCAAAAGATTAAATGGGATTTGCATCCAGGTGGTGCCGTATCTGTCCCAAGAGCATCAGCAACAGGTTTTGGGAGCCATTGAGAGAGCAAAGCAAGTGACTGTTCCAGAATTGAATTCTATTATTCACCGTCACCATCAGCTACCGACCTGGTAAGCCAATGGGAAGGCCGACGGACTGTCCAGGCAAACGGAACTTTTACCCTAACAGCAGACCAGACATCCCCAAGTTGATCCGAAAAGGATCAATCCGGGTCTGCCGGAGTGTTCCACAAAAGGGGGGCAGTGTAACGGATCATGGACTATGCTGCCGGGACAGTTATAATCTTCATGAGGACTACAAGGAACTGCATGGCTTGTCACAATTGGATGTACCACATTGTATTCTGAGCTCAAAGGGTTAATTGGAGTCTCTTTCATTGCTGAATGCTAATGTTCCCTTCGCATAGCTAATGAACTCTCTCTTTTGTGGAGGTAAACAGCCCCCCTGTGAGGTGTCTGCTGAGGGGGATTATGTGTGAGTGATAATTGTTTTAAAGGTTAATTGAATTCTATTGTCCAAGTTAAGGAGCCAAAACGGCTAGCGGCTGATTGGCTCAAGGGAGTGTCATTGTTTCAAAGTGTGTGTATTGAAGTCCCCCCTGGGGGGGGGGGGGGGGGGTGTCATTTGTTTCTGTACAGTTGTAACCAGATATAAGGAGAAAAAATGTGGCAAATAAAGTCAGTCTGCTTGACCCTTCAAACGTAGCCCGTCTCGTTTCTTGGAAGGGCGTTCGATGGGATATACCGGCGGTACCTGCATATCGCATTTTGCCAGGGAAAAGGACGTCTCCAACGGCTGAGACCCTCACACTACCTGGGTAGCCGTTACAAGCTCGCACTTATACTAACTTGGTTGGGACAGCGAGGCTTTGTCTCATTGGCTACTTGGACGACTTTCTTCTGAGAGCAGCTTCTGTCTCAGACCTAGTGGATGTGTTCCCATTCAGACCCTCTGAAGATTCGGGTGGGTGTTAAACGTTTAGGCCAGAAGGTGTAGCTCAGTGGCAGCAAGCCTGCCCTCCATGTGTGCGACCCAGGGTTCAAATCCTGGGCATGCTAGGTTCCGACTCAGTGTTGGAGTATCTAGGGTTGATCCGGACTCCTCGTGGCGAAGGTCCTTCTTCCCCTTGAGAAATTGCAGACTCTCCAGTCTGCGGTAAAGGTATTGGCATCACGCAATCTGTCTTCTCTCCGAGCGCCTGCTGGTCCGGGGCCTATGGGTAGCCTCCTTCGAGGCGGTACTGTATGCCCAGTTCCACACTTGGGTTTTCCACGGAAAATACTGTCCAGGTGGTAAAAATCTCTTGTCTCTGAAATCATCAGATTCCGGTGCGCCACCTAGTTGGCCTCTCTGAGTTGGCGACGGAGATCCCCGACTCTTCGGTCCGGGAAGTTGTTTCTTCCTTCCAGTGGTCGGTGTTTACGACAGATTCCATCCTCACGGGTTGTGAACCTGGGGGGTCTAGTTGGCCCTGAGTCGCTAGACTTGCGTGGACCTACGGCCACACCTCCTGCTCTCGTCTGGTCTCAGTTGCTACCCAGGGTCGGACCTGGCTAGTGCCTGGGTGGGAGACCGCCTGGGAATACCAGGTGCCTTCTACCGTTCATTGTCCAACTATTTTAGGTGATCAGGCTATGCTTCTCCTCGTGGTCGAGGAAGGTTGCAAGGTTGTCCGATCTGGTTTCAGCCAGCCAACGCCACAGCAGGGGCTTCGGTCTACCATCAGGTATACCGGCAGGCGGACTACTGGAGTCGCCAGATGCTGGACCAAGGCGACTGGTCTTTGTGCTTAGGGTGTTTCGGCTCCCTTGCAGGTGGTGAGCCTCACAGGGCATGGATCTCCTGGCCGCTCGTCTCCACCGCAAGGGTGTCGAAGTTAGTGGCCAGGTCTAGTGATCTGGTACAGACGTGTAGGTCGCGCTGGTGGCACTGTGGGGTCTGTATCGGCGACTTTTTGCCATTCCTTCATTGTAGTTGCTTCCTCGGCTTCTCCACAGAGTGGAGGCTGAGGAGATCCCGATGATTCTAATCGCTCCAGATTGACCTCGGCGTCCTTGGTACGCCGATATCGGGCACCTGGTAGCGGAGGTACCCTGGCGGTTGCCAGGGCGGGAGGTCCTTCTGTCTTGAGGTCCCATACTTCCTCCTGTTGTACAGTCACTGACTTGCTCAACATGGCTATTGGAAGCCAGACTTTAAGTGACCGGGGTCTGTCCGACTCGGTCATCTCAACAATGCTGAGTGCACGGTAGTCTTCTTCCAGCGGATCTACCGTCACACCTGGCAGGCCTACATCTCTTTGTGCGAAGGGATGGAGTGACGTCCACGGACGTACTCGGTTTCCAGGGTCCTGCTGTTTTTACAGCTTGGAGTGGATCTAAAAATTTCTTAAAGCACCGTTTGCGGGCAGATTTCAGCCTTGGCTGTATTCTTTCAGTGGACTTTTTGCGGCCCGTTCCCTGGTGGGTCCCTTTTTGTGTGCAGGGGGTTTGTCATATACTTTCCCCTCTTGGCTCATCTCTTCCCCCATGAGTTTTGACTCTGGTGTTCTCGGTTCTTCAGGAACCTTCCTTTTGGAAACATCAGAGAGATTTTCTCTTGACACTATCTCAGAAGGTGGCCCCTTTAGTGGCCTTTACCTCTGTTAGAGGGGTTTCTGAGTTGGCGGTCTTGTTTTGCAAGCCGCCATGCTTGATCCTCCATAAGGTTTAGGTGGTGGTGCGCCCACGACCTTCCCTTCTTCCGAAGGTGGTTTTGGCCTTTCGCCGCAATAAGGACATTGTTCTTCCATCCTTCTGTCCTCGGCCGGCGCATCCTACGGAAGTTGCCTTTCATACTTTAGGTGTGGTACACACTTTGCGGGTGTACCAGCCTGCTACGGCTCTGTTTCGGAGTTCTGACTGTCTTTTGTGTCGTCTGGTCCACAAAAGGGCCTGGCGGTCTCGTCGACCACCATTTCTCGGTGGATCAGGCAGGCTGTCATACAGGCTCTTAAGGGGCGGGCCCCCCTTTTCCGGTCACGGCACTTTCGACCTGGGCAATTGGTGCTTCCTGTTTTTTTTTTTTTTTTTTTTCGACATCATGCGTCGGTCTCACAGGTGTGCGAGGTGGCGACTTGCTTGTCCATTCACGCTTTTTCCAGAATTGACATGGTTGCTGTGAGTGCATCTTCCGATGCATTTTTTCGGCCGCTAGTTTTTGCCGATGGCTGTTTAAAGTTGCACCTCCTCCGTTGAGGAGCTCTGCTTGTTTTGGGGTGAAGTTAAAATTGGTTTTACTGATATATTTCCCACCCCTCGTTTTTGACACTGCTTGGGGACGTCCCACTTGTCAAGCTTTAAGGAGCTGTGTCCGTCCATGGGCGATAAGAGAAAATAGTTTTTTTTTTTGTACTCACCGTAAAATCCTTTTCTCTGAGTCCATGGACGGATACAGCACCCACCCCTCCTTTTTAGGTTTGTACTGCTTGTTGCGAACGCATGCTGCAGTGAGGAGGGTTATGTCTGGCGGGACCGCCCCCTGGGCGGGGCTGTTCAACTCTGTTAATGTAACATGTATTTAATTATCTAACATATTTCTGCCTAGTCCTCTCCTGTAATCAGGGAACATAACCCACTTGTTAAGATTTAAGGACCTGTGTCCGTCCATGGATAGTAGCTGGTTATTTGTTGTATCAATGAATTGTCCCCAGTTTACCATGTATAGTAGTTTTTAGACCTTTGACTAACCAGAACAAAAGCAGTGTAAAAAAGATGCAAAGCCAAATGCAAGGAGGTGGTAAAAAAAAGAGCTTTGTTCAGTTAAGCTTTAAAAATGAAAGCTAATTGGTTGCCAGGCACAGCTGCTCCAGATTCTGGCTGCTTCGGTTTTGATAAATTCCCCTCCTTGTGTTTTTAAGTGCTTAGTGATTACCAAACAGGCAAATTTCAGTGAATTTTACTTAACCACTTCAATACCAGGCACTTTGGCCCCTTGCTGCCCAAGCCAATTTTTAGTTTTTAGCGCTGTCTCACTTTGACAATTGCGCGGTCATGCTACACTGTACTCAAAAAATGCATTTTCTCTGCCGTTCATGGACGGACACAGCAGCATTGACCTTAGGGTTATATATCCTTCCTTTCAGGAGAGACTTGGCAGAAAAAAACAGCACTTCCAGTGTTAAAACACTTCTCTCAGTACAACACCTCCCAGGGAGCGGGTCCCCCAGTTACATCCCACTCTCTGCATCATGCAGCTCCAGTTTTTTTTCTGCCTAGCGTTAGGAGAAGACATGGCTCCTCTGGGCCCATGTGCTCTGGAGGTATTTTTCTGCAATTTTGTCGCTTTTATTTAGTTGTTCCTGCATTTTTGGATCCTGGGATCTACAATCAACTGCGGACTGGGTGAAAGGATGGATCTGCGATCCTTGTAGTCCCCCCCATGTTCGGCTATCGAGCGTGTTCTGGCCTTTAGCTACGCGCTGGGCCATCCACGACATGCCCCTTTGCTCCAGGGGTGGCTGGTGAGCTATATGCTACAGGGCACACATATGACCGGTCTCTATGGCTGACTCAGTGTGCCTGGCCGACAGCCATGCCGTGTCTGCTGTCTGGAATGCCTCCAGCCGGTGGTCACAGGATGGGTAAGTAGTATCCCCTTACCTTGGCATGGTGGTTCGGCTGATGCATTCCTGTGGAGGTCGATTGAGGGTCCGCCCTGCTTTCCTCTCTCCCTTCCTTCCCCGCATTCTGGGTGACGGCCATGAGCAGGGGTTGACAAATTTGCTTGGAATCTAGGAGCCAGCTAAAAAAGTTAGGAGCCAGAAAACGCGCCCCGTCCGGACGAGCTTGCGCGCAGAAGCGAACACATACGTGAGCAGGGACCGCATATGTAAACGGTGTTCAAACCACACATATAAGGTATCGCCGCAATTGGTAGAGCGAGAGCAATAATTCTAGCCCTAGACCTCCTCTCACTCAAAACATGCAACCTGTACAGTTTTTTAAACGTCGCCTATGGATATTTTAAAGGGTAAAAGTTTGACGCCATTCCACGAGCGGACGTAATTTTGAAGCGTGACATGTTGGGTATCAATTTACTCGGCGTACCATTATCTTTCATAATATTTTAAAAAATGGGGATAATTTTACTGTTGTCTTATTTTTTAATTAAAAAAAAAGTGTAATTTTTTTCCCCAAAAAAGTGCGCTTGCAAGACCGCTGCGCAAATACGGCATGACAGAAAGTATTGCAACGATCGCCATTTTATTCTCTAGGGTGTTAGGATAAAAAAATATATATAATGTTTGGGGGTTCTAATTAGAGGGAAGAAGATGGCAGTGAAAATAGTGAAAAATTACATTAGAATTGCTGTTTAACTTGTAATGCTTAACTTGTAATACCAACGGCCACCACCAGATGGCGCCAGCTTACACATCTGGTGGTAATAACTTGTAATACCAACGGCTCACCACCAGATGGTGCCAGCTCACAAAAATTTTTTATTTTTTTTTGCCCCCCATTTCTAGTCGCCATGGCGACCTGGCGCCCGGGATTTGTCGAGCCCTGGCCATGAGGTGGGGGGTCCGCCTGGGGGGCTCCGTTACTGTCAGGGTGCTGCGCTGCTGTGGGGTGCTGTTTTTTTTGTCTTTTATGATGCCGTTTGTGCTGGGGGGGACCTGCAGGGTCTGGTGCATTTGCTGTGTTCTGCTGTGTTTTTGTCACTATGTTTTAAAACACGTGTATGGCCGCCATTTTGCCAGTGACGCGCTCCTATTGAATCGGCAGCCATTTTCTTGTAGCCCACATGCTGTTTTTCTGCGTGTCGGTGGTCATCTTGGAAAGGGTTTTGGCCTCTAGTGACCAGAATAACGGCGCCAAGGCTCTCAGCACACTTCCTGAGGGACGGCACAGCACGGACAGCGTTTTCAGCTTCTCAGCAGCACTACAGCCTGGACGGGTGGTGAGTCCTCTAGGGGGTCCCCTGCTCTCTGTTGCAGCCGGGAGGGTGGCCTGTGGGTCTTGCCTTGCAGTACAAGGGCGACATTTACGGTGGGTCAGCATGGCGTCCGAACCGGAGGCTTCTACCCCAAGCATGCCAGAGTTAACCCTTAGTGCCCCTGTTCCTGCGGCCTCAGTGGATGCTATGATGGCAGTCCTTGAGGCGTTTGTTGCCAGGTTTGAAGCGGCGAGTGGCCAGAAGAGGGGTAAAAAGCGCCCCCTCCCTACGCCTTCTTCTAGGGATGTCTCTGACACGGAATCGGGGCCCTGCTACTGTGTCTGGCCCTGGTTCCGTTATATCAGATGATGCAGGCTTAGCCCACACGGATAGTGAGGCTGACTCTGCTTCAGTGTCAGCGCATGATAAGGCGTTTGTTGAAGCTCTTATCACTGCGGTGCGGGATACTCAGAAACTTGAGGATTCGGCGGAGGCATCAGAGATGCCGGTCCCTTTTTGGGTTCCGCAAGCCACCCCACACCGCAAAAGTGTTTCCTTGTGTTCCATATCTGGACAAACTGTTGTACAAGGAATGGGATCGGCAGCAGAAGGATTTTGCTGTTCCAAAATACTTTGCAGTCCGTTACCCACTTTTTTAGGAAATCCTCCTCAAACGGGTATCTCCTCCGTCAGTGGACCCCCCTGTGTCCAGACTGAACAAGGCTACCACGTTGCCTGTGGAAGGGGCTCCCGCTTTTAAGGACCCCGCAGATAGGAGAGCTGAGGCTGTGGCCCGCTCCATGTTCACAGTGGTGGGGTCGGCAGTGAGACCGGTCCTGGCCCGTGTGGACCTGGCCGACCAGTTGGTGCAGGGCTTAAAGTTAAAGTCGGCCCTGGATACGCTCCCCTTGCTCTCCAGGGCTTCCGCCTATGCGGTGGTGCTACGCTGCCTTGTGTGGCTGAAGTGTTGGCCTGCGGACCAGTCTTTAAAAAGGCCTTGGTGGACTTACCCTTTAAGGGTGAACGGCTTTTTGGGGCGTCCCTGAATGACATAATAAAAGATGCCACAGGTGGTAAGAGCACTCTGCTCCTGCAATCTGAAAAGGGTAAGGAGCTTCGCCGTAAGCAAGGGCCCTCCTTAACTACCCCCAAGCGTTTTTTTTTCGCCCCGCCAAGTGCGGCAGGAAAACGTTTTCAGGGTGCCAAGGCGCTCGCTGAAGGGCAAAAGTTCCACTCTTGTCCACCGAAAAGATTTCTCCCTTCCAACCTCCGGAACGCCGGAAAGCTCTGTCAGGGGCTGTCCAGGATCTGCTGGTCAGGGGAGTGATTGTACCGGTTCCCTCAACGGAACGGTTTCAGGGGTTTTACTCCAATTTGTTTGTAGTCCCCAAGAAGGAAGGGGTCCGTCCAATCCTGGACCTCAAGGCCCTCAATTGTTTTGTCAAGGTGCAAAAATTCAGGATGGAGTCGATCCGCTCAGTAGTGGCAGCGCTCCATCAGGGGGATTTCCTAGCATCCTTGGATATCGGGGACGCGTACCTGCATATCCCCATATGCGCAAAACACTAGAGATTTCTGCGTTTTGCGGTCGGAGAGGACCACTTTCAATTTGTGGCCCTCCCGTTCGTCCTGGCCTCCGCACCACAGGTTTTCACCAAGGTGCTCGCTCCTATTCTGGCCCTGCTGAGGCAGCGCGGGATCGATATCGTAGGATACCTGGACGACCTTCTCCTGAGAGCTTCTTCAAGCTCAGAATTAGAAGAGGATGTGTCCATCACCTGTCAGACCCTCTGAGAATTCGGTTGGCTACTGAATACCCAGAAGTCGGTACTGGTACCGTCTCAGCGGCTGGAATACCTGGGGTTAGACTTGGACTCCTCAGAGGCGAGGGTTTTCCTCCCAACGGAAAAACTACAGACACTGCAGTCTGCGGTGCAGCGATTGGCAACCCAGAAGTGGGCGTCGCTTCGCTTTTGCATGAGAGTGCTGGGTCTGATGGTGGCCTCTTTCGAGGCGGGTCCGTATGCTCCATTCCACACTTGAGTGTTGCAGAAAGAGATTCTGTCACGTTGGGACAAGCTTCCTTCGTCTCTGGATTACCAGATTCGGGTGAGTCGACTGGTCAGGTCCTCCCTAGTGTGGTGGCTGACATCTCCTGTACTTCGGACCGGGAAATCGTTTCTGCCGTGCCACTGGACGGTGGTCACGACGGATGCCAGCCTCTTCGGCTGGGGAGGTGTCCAGTCAGCCTAGGGGCGCTGGACTCAGGAGGAGTCCCGCCTACCGATCAATGTCCTGGATCTCCGGGCGATCAAGCTGTGCCTTTCCATATGGTCTCTGGGTCTGCAGGGCCGACCGGTCAGGATCCAGTCCGACAACGCCACGGCCGTGGCGTACGTCAATCATCAGGGGGGCACACAGAGCTCGGCTGCAGCAACGGAAGTCGCGCACATTCTCCGGTGGGCCGAAAGGTACATTCCGGCTCTGTGGGCCGTGTACATTCCGGGGGTGCTGAACTGGCAAGCCGACTACCTAAGTCGCCAAACACTAGACCAAGGAGAATGGTCGCTACACCCGGACGTGTTCCGGAGTTTGTGTCACAAGTGGGGCACTCCAGACGTAGATCTTCTGGCGTACCGTCTCAAACAGAAGGTGTCACAATTCGTGGCCAGGTCAAGAGACCCGCGGGCGGACGCGTTGGTGGCGCCATGGGGTCACTATCGCCTAATCTAGGCTTTTCCTTCTCTGTAGGTTCTTCCTCGCCTGCTGCGCAGAGTGGAAGCCGAGGGGATACCAACAATCCTGATCGCTCCGGATTGGCCGCGCCATCCCTGGTACGTGGACCTGGTGCGTCTGGTGGCAGACGTCTCCTGGCGTCTACCCCTGAGAGAAGATCTCCTGTCGCAGGGTCCTATCTTTCACCCTGCTTTACAGTCGCTGGCTTTAACGGCATGGCTGTTGAGAGCCAGGTGCTGAAGGACCGAGGCCTGTCGGGCTCGGTGATCTCTACCATGCTACGAGCACGGAAGTCTACTTCACAAAAGATTTACCATCGTACGTGCAAGGCCTACATCTCTATGTGTGAAGAGATAAAATGGCACCCCTGTACATACGCGATGTCCCGGATTATGCTGTTCTTAAGGCGAGAGCCTGATCCACTCCACGCTGTAAGTACGGTTATGACTCAGATTCCGGCTCTAGCTGTCTACTTTCAGCGACCCTTGGCGGCGCACTCCCTGGTGCGTACGTTTGTGCAGGGGGTTCGGCATGTGGCCCCTCCTGTGCGTCCTCCACTGCCTCCATGGGACTTGAATTTAGTCCTTTAGGTGCTTCAAGAGGCTCCGTTTGAGGACATTCGAAAGATTTCTTTGATGACTGTCCCAGAAGGTGGTTTTTCTGGTGGCAATTACCTCGGTCAGACAGGTATCTGAACTGGCGGCCTTGTCTTGCAAGGCTCCTTACTTGGTCATCCATAAGGATAAGGTGGTGCTGCGGCCGCAGCCGTCATTCCTTCCAAAGGTTATTTCGGCTTTTCACATTGAGGACATTGTTCTGCCATCCTTATGTCCTTGGCCGAAAATCCCAAAGAAGGCCACTTTGCATTCTTTGGACGTGGTTCGGGCCCTACGGGTGTACTTGTTTGCTACGGCTCCGTTTCAGGAGTCGGACTTACTGTTCGTGTTGGTGACTGGTCCTAAGAAAGGTCTGGCGGTCTCGTCGGCCACCATTTCTAGGTGGATCAGACAGGTCGTGCTCCAGGCCTATGCCCTAAAGGGGCAGGCGCTCCTCTTTCAGGTTACGACGCATTCGACAAGGGCGATTGGTGCCTCTTGGGCTTTTCGCCATTAAGCGTCTGTTTTACAGGTGTGTAAGGCAGCGACCTGGTCGTCAAGCCACACCTTCTCAAAGTTTTACAAGGTGGATGTGGGTGCATCTTCGGATGCCTCCTTTGGCCGCAAGGTTTTACAGGCGGCTGTTTAAGGTTGAAGTTCCTCCGTTGAGGAACTTTGGTTTGTTTGGGTTGAAGCTTTGTTTGCTGTGTTTTTTCCCACCCCTCGAAAAAAAAAAAATGTACACTGCTTGGGGACGTCCCTAAGGTCAATGCTGCTGTGTCCGTCCATGAACGGAAGAGAAAATAGGATTTTTGTACTCACCGTAAAATCCATTTCTCTGAGTTCATGGACGGACACAGCACCCACCCCTCCTTTGTTTGTACTGCTTGTTTACGAACTGGAGCTGCATGATGCAGAGAGTGAGATGTACCCAGGGGACCCGCCCCCTGGGAGGTGCTGTACTGAGGGAGGTGTTTTAACACTCGAAGTGCTGTTTTTTTCTGCCTAGTCTCTCCTGAAATAAGGATATATAACCCTAAGGTCAATGCTGCTGTGTCCGTCCATGAACTCGGAGAAATGGATTTTATGGGGAGTACAAAAATCCTTTTTTTTTTTTTTTTTATCATTTTCTTCCCACAAATATAGATTTTGTTTGGTATTTGATCACTGCTGGGGTTTTTGTTTTTTGCGCAACCAATTTAAATAGTTTTTCTTTGTTTCTGTTATAAAATTTTGTAAATAAGTTTTCTCCACTGACGGGCACTGATGAGGCTGCACTGACGGGCACTGATGAGGCTGCACTGACGGGCACTGATGAGGCTGCACTGACGGGCACTGATGAGGCTGCACTGACGGGCGCTGATGAGGCTGCACTGACGGGCGCTGATGAGGCTGCACTGACGGGCGGCACTGGGTGGAATAAATGGGCACTGGTAGGTGGCATGAATGGGCACTGGTAGGTGGCACTGAGCATCACTGAGACATCTGGCAGGCATTCATAGTGGGCACTGACTGGCACCATTTGTGGGCACGGATTGGCATCTTTTAGTGCACTGTGTGGCATCCCTGGTGGCCATGGAGAGCATACCTGTTTATTATTGTGTGGTGGTCCAATGTGGGCATATGACATCCAGTCAGGATAATTGAATCACGGCCGGCCGTCATTTTGCTATAGGCCGGGCGGTAAAGTGGTTAAATGAAAAGTGCAGCCCAAGCTCGTTTGGCTGTACTTCTCCTATGGATCACAGGGGTGCAGTCTGTTTTGCACTCCTTTGACCCGTTTTTTTTAGCAGAGAGCGGGCTGAAGTCCGCTCTCTGCTGACATTGGAGTCGGTCCAGGCTCTGCATCCTCAAGACCATTGAGTCGGGATCTGCCTAGATCCCTGGACCAACACCTGGCTCAGCCTCTCAGCGAGCCACTGAGAGGCTGAGCCGAGGCCGCCCTCTCCCCAGTGCTCCAGTAAGCGAGGAGGGGGCAGAGAGCCGGTGATTGGCTGTCACCAGCTCTCTGCTCTGGGAGCTGTGAGAACTGAGCCATCGGCAGTGTTCGATTGCTTGATTCTCAGTGTAGAGGCACAGAGAAACAGATGCAACTGCATCCATCTAGGTAAGTATGAATAATGAAAAAAATAAACCTACTTTTCTTTTAATAATCGCATCCTAAAAATCCTACATGCTGGTCATACCCAGGTCAGTTCATTGTTTGAGTTGGGTACAATAAGAATACCCATGCATGGTTCAAATCTCAGCTGGTCCTTGCTGAACCGGCCAAGATTCAATCAGTTTGTGGCTGACTTAAAGTGAATGTAAATTCTCACATATACCCAGTGAAGTGAACAGCCTCAAATGATTCACAGGGATTAAACAAATTCTCCTACATAAGTGTTACTTGTTAATCCTGCAGTCTTCCCATCTCTACACCCCTTCCAGAGTGCAGATTGTGTTAAAAATCTTTCTTCGTCGGTCAGCAGCACAGAGAAGAGGGAGGAGAGACTGTAGTAATAGTCTGTGAGAGCTGATTGGAGGAAAGGAACGCACCCTCCTCCACACAGCAGAACCATGTTGTGAATAGACCAGCTCTGTTCTGAGCCCCCTGCCGACACAGTTATCTCATGTGTGGGGAAAACTTCTCCTGCTGATAACAGAGGAACAAAGCACAAGAGGGAAACCACACTTAGAGCTTTGGCGAGAGATAACTAAACACTGCAGATATATGCTTTGCTCAAATTCCGTGACTCAGGTTTACAATCCCTTTAAGTTTAAGCCATTGCTATCTTTGTCAAATGAGTGACCTCATTGGCAGCTGTGAAGTCAGAGCAACTAAAGTCCCAGTAATAAACTAAATCTGAATAAGCGACTGGGGGGGATAAAAGAAATGGTCTTTCCCATCCTTTTTGGGCCTTTGGGTGATACCTCCACCTACAGGAGGATGGGCAAACGCTAGGCAACTAGGGTAACCCATCCCACTACCAGCATGCCTTAGTTGTTTTCTAGTGTCCTAGGAGGATGGACATCTTTTCTACAGATTTTTGGTGACAGCCCTAAATTCTTTGAAGTTTCTCCTGTCAGCCAAACACAAGTGCAGATTTACCAGTACATTATGTAGACGTGTGTTATCTCTGCAATGGTCCTTTAGACCTCAGTGACTATCTGCCATTACGCACAGGTTTCTGCTATTCAGACAAGGCCTTTAAGGTCTCGATTCACACTAATGAGTTTTGAAGAAATGCAGGGAAATTTTTTAACATGGGTTCCTATGGAACATGTCCACATCAATGCATGTTTGTGCCTCTGCGTTTTTGGAAAGGGTTGGGGATTTTTTTTCCCGCAAAAAGCAGCGTTTTGCATGTAATTGAATTTAATGGACCCGCATCCAAAACGCAAGTACCACGTTTTTACTGCAATTTTGCAGTGATTTGCGGGTTTTTTTATTTTTATTTTTTATACTGTATCTAGCTGGTTGATACCAGGCCCTTGGGTCTAGTATGGATTCGGAGGTTTAAAAAAAAATCCATACCAGACCCTTATGCGAGCACGCAGCCTAGCAGGTCAGGAAAGTGAGGGGACGAGCAAGCCCCCCCCCCTTCCTGAACCATTCCAGTCCGCATGCCCTCAACATGTTGATGGGGACACCGACCCTTGCCCGGTGGTTGTCAGGGTCTGCGGGCGGGTGGCATATTTGAATTTGGAAACCCCCTTTAACAAGGGGGGGCTCACAGATCCCGCCCCCCATGTGAATGCGTATGGGGTATTGTACCCCTACCCATTCCCCTGCTCATTATGCCTTTGTCTTGCAGGTTTTTTTTTTTTTTTTAAACATTTTTTGGGTTTACAACCGCTTTAATAAAATACTTGTCAAAAGCTGTCTACTGTTGTTTTTAACAATGTCCGCATGTGGCCTGGTATGGTTCTGGGGGGGGGGAGTTACTCGCTCGTCCCCACTTTTTCCTGATCTGCCGGGCTGCATGCTCGGATAAGGGTCTGGTATGGGTTTTGGGGGGACCCCATGCCATTTAAATAAAAAAAAATAATATGGTGTGGGGGGTCCCCTCCAAATCAAAGGGCCTGGTATGGACCGGGGGGTGGGGCCCCACGCTGTTTTTATTTTCTCTATCTTTTATTTTATTTGCCGCCAATTCTTTTTTTTTATATACATTCAGCGGGAAGCCGCTGACCGCTTATGACTCATCGGTTGTTAAAGACGCTGCGGCCGGCTTCCTGGCCCCCTCCTTATCAACCAGCTAGATACAGTGTAAAAAAAAAAAGGCATGTCCAAAAACACGGCAAGCACCGCAAAATGCACTGCAGAAAACGCTCAAAAGCAACATGCATAGATGTGAATCGAGCCTTAGTGAGGCCTTCTCCCTTCTTGACTGAGGTGTTTATCATGATCATGCAAGATTTTGACCCAGATTACCTAGTTCTTTGCGGACTGTGATTGCAGGGGCAGTCTACCGTTCTTACCATTTCAACTCTTGTTGATGCTGTGCTCGCCATTGATAAACTAGAGAAATTTTAGCCTGTTTTTGCCAGTGCTTTTTTCAGCCGTTTGCCATTTAAGACTCCTAAGGACACAAAGACTTTAACAATTGCACTTGCTTTTTCCAATCTCAATGGGATTGGAAACATCTTGATCGATGTTGTACTTCTCTTGGGCTTGGGCGGCACACTCAACCGCGTCCTGCTGCATCTCCGACATGTCGGCATTTGTAATGATGGCTTTACTTTCACTCATGGTGACAGTGTTCCCGTTTTTTTTCTCTCCATAGTCACCACTTTGTCTCGCACATTTCAGATGTAGACAATTGGCAGGCAGACTTCCTCATCTGAAAGCATCTGGACCTGGGATCCGGGAGTTGCTTGTTACAGGCTCCTGTGCCGCAGATGGGGATGTTGAATGTGGACCTCTTGGCCTCAACCACATGGGCTCTACCAGATCATCAGGACCTGCTGTTCAAAGGATGGATTTCGATCATGCATTGCGGTCACTGTCTTTATTACCATGGCTTTTGAAGTGAAGGTTCCACTAAGATTCCTACGATGCTTAAAAGTAGGAAATCTACTTCTCACAAAGTCTATCATTAACTGTGGAAGGCATACTTAATTTTGGTACGAATCAGAGTTTCCATCCCATGGATACATTTTCTGCTTCCTGTAGCTATGCCTGGGCAGTGTCAATGACTGGATAGGAAGCGATTTTGTGCCTTCTGTAAAAAAGTTTTTTGAAGCTTCATTAAGTGACACAGGGCCAACCACTCTGTATGTTCTTGATGCTGATTTTTCTAGTAAACTGATTCATGCTGGTGGGGTGAGGGGTTATCCTGGGCTGTGTACAGTTTTCATTGTGGGCCAGTGCCTTTTCCTGTAGGCAGCATTATAACCCAGAGTTTAAAGACTTTTTCTGTGTCCCTTAATAGACTGCAAGAAAAGGGTTTTACTACAATAAGTGCAAAAAATGTAAATAATAATTCAGGACATCCAGTGGTGTATGCACTTAGACAGCACTAAAGTGGAGTACTGGTTAATTTATAAAAGCACCAATCAGCTCAAGGGCTAGGCAAGGCTGGAGGTTGCAATTTCACCACTACTGATTGAATCACTGGTTTCTAAACAGGAACGTCATTCACTGTTGATAATTTTGCACGGTAAACCAACTGAGCTATGGAACTAGGAGAATAGATTGTCAGACTTGCCATGCAACATGGTACTCAAATAGTTAATGCGATGGAATAAGATTAATAATTTTCCACTAGCCTAAATCAGTTTTAGCCCTGGTTCACACTGGGTACGATTTGGAACGATTTGAGATGCGATTTGACATGTCAAATCGCATCTCAAATCGGCGGCAATTGTCGGCAATGGCACTGTCCTTATCAGTGCGACGCCGCATCTGCGATTTCAAAAAGTAGTTCCTGTACTACTTTTTGCGATTTCGGGCCGCGATTTACATTAAATTGTGGCCGAAATCGCGGTAAAATCGCGCATTTTACCGCGATTTTGAATTCGCAGCAGTGTGAACCTAGGCTTAAACTTTATTTTTGCCAAGCTGGGTGATGCTGACAGGGCCACCAATGGTCTAAATTTCGCTCAGTTTAGCTGAAATTCAAGCCTTATATGGTCAGCTTTAAAGGGTAGTGTCACTTTTGCAGTCAAATTTGGGAAAACTGTATGTTCGTGTTCCCATTCACACAGCAAACCTATTATATATATATATATATATATATATATATATATATATATATATATATATATATATATATATATATACATACATATATACATATACAGTTGAACTTTGGATTACAAGCATAATCCATTCCAGGAGAATTCTCGTAATCCAAAGCACTTGCATATCAAAGCAAGTTTCCCCATAGAAGTCAATGGAAACTAAAATAATTAGTTCCGCATTGACTTGATTGGCATGCAATACCACATGTGGCCAGAGGTGGGGGGCGCCAGAGAGACTCGGAAAGGCACGAGGACAGCTCGGCTGACCTCAGAAAAACCTGAGTATTTCCGATCGGCTCTGCTCCGGCGCCCCCGCACATCAGGCCAAATACTGCACACCCCATTAGCTTGAATTCTGCTTGTTTTGCGAGACAACACTCGCAAACGGAGTCAGACATTTAAAAAAAAAGTTGCTCATCTTTCAAAATGCTTGTTAACCATGTTGCATGTAAACAGAGGTTCCACTGTATATACGTTGGACTTCTACTTTAAAGCTAAGCCACTCTGTCAATTTTTATCTCCTTAGTACTGAACAATACAACCTCTTTTTGGCAGCCACTTTGTTTACACGGCACTAAAAAAAAAATGCCATTCTATTTAGGCAATTGCCAACAAGAGGCTTAATCATTAGCAAGAGATTTAAATCAACCATGTAGTTTAGCCTGCAAGTCACGACACCGAACAGTAAAACTAAAGCCAGGTTGAACGAAAAAAAAAAAAAAGTCGGCTCCGGTCGGAGGCGCTATACTAACTATGCAGAGTTAGTTCAACGATCTCCCCTGCTAAGCTGTTGTGTTCTGAATACGGGACAGCCAATAGGCCAGAATACTCCGATCAACGCTCTCCGCCATTGGCTGAGAGTGCTGATGGGGAGTCGGTCGGCTGCTGGTTTTCCAGCATGCGTGCCTGTCAGAAGCCAGCCAAACGGATAACTTCTGTCGGACAGACCGATATGCACACGGGCAGAATGACGGCCGTTTTTTTTTTTTTTTTTTAACCAACAAAAGTCTCCCGACCTTCTGCCTGTGTGTACAGTGCTTAAGAACTTGCTTTGGTAGCATATCTGCTGAAGATGTTGCTGGTTATACAATATACACTTTTCTTCAGTTTCCTTTAGATTTACCTTCAATTGTGTAGTACATGGGTGCTCCAGCTGTTGCCAAACTACAATTCCCATCATGCCTTTGGGTCATACTTGTAACGATCAGCTTTGCAATGCCTTATGGGACTTGTAGTTCTGCTAAAGATGGAGGATACAGGTTGAGCACCCATGATGTAGTACAAGGCCCTATCTGATTTCATGCAAATTAAAAGGGTATAAGACTTGAGTTAAAATTGGAGCTTTGTATTATGATTAAAGTAACAGGTATTTTCTCAGAAACCATCACTGTTTTATAAGAATGCATCTTTATACAGTTGTTTCTTGTGATCTTTTTTATTTTTTTTTTTCATCAAAATGCTGCTCAAACTAGTTGTTTTTCAGCTTCCAATTTCATGTATCTTCCTTCTGCACTACTTTTTTTGGAGAAATGTATCTGGTTGGGGTCAGTGATGTAATATCAAATGGTCCCCACAGCCCTGGTGCCCAACACATAGTTTACCAATGCTTGGCATGAATCCCGATCTAGATCACAGCGGGGTGCAGACTAAGTCTCTGAAGCTCGGAAGAGGATGACATTTTCTTTTACTGTATGAGCATCAATCACTTGCATAAGCAAGTATATTGTCGTTCAGAATTTTACCTATCGTTATTCGTGTTCTACGAAGTAATATTGCTATTATAATTTTTTTTATTTGCTGCATTGTAATTAAAAAGAGAAGTATGGAGTTTGTTTTTCTTTTTTTTCTGAATGATCCTTACCTAGGTGGAAGCAGCATCGGTCCTCCGCTGGCTCTAACACTGAGAACTGAGCGATCAAACGCCAATGTTCGCTCAGTACTCAGGGCCCCCTGAGCAGAGAGCTGGTGTCTGTGAGTTAATGTGCTCTGCCAGTCCGTCGTCGCCCCCCAAGTTGCCAGCAACCCCCGCACCCGTTGCTGACGCTGTAGAGGGGACAGAAGCTGCTGGCTCAGGCTCGCTGAGAGGCTGGGTGCCGGTGTTCTGCCGAAAATTCCAACTCGTCAATATCTCCAACCACAAGCTGGCTGTTTTGACGGAACAGCGGCAGCGTGTACACTACGGTACACCATATAATGAGTGGACATTGTTGGTCCGCCAGATACTAACCAACAACATGGCCGTCTCTAAGCCGGTGACAACTTTCTGTCAAAACAGCCAACTTGTCCAGATCTCCGTTTATTGCTGCTGGAATGTCACCGGAAATGACATGGTTGGAGATTTTTGTGGGTAGGAGATTTCGGCAAAACACTAGTCCAGGCATGTAGTCGGATCCCGACTTCATTGACGCGATCTTGCCCGAGCCTGGACTGACTCTGTGACTGGCCCTGTGATACACCTATGGATCTTAACATAAATTGCCATAAGAAATATTAGAACGGCATTGCAAATTATAAAGAAATGTAAGAGTTAAAAACAAAGGCTGATGTGCTTTTTTTTTTTTTACTTTTATAGATGAGAAACTTAAAGTGGAGGTTCACCCTAAAAACGTTTTTTTTTACATTAAAAAGTACAATAGTAAGGACATTACATTTCGGCAGTTTTTTTTTTTTTTTTTGCTCTGTACTTGCCTTTATATCCGGATTTTGTCCAGGGTGTCCACGTTCTGACGACTCCGGGATTGGGCGTTCCTATCCCTGCCTCAGGCTTTTGATGCTTGCGGGACTAGGCGTTCCTATCCTTTCGTTGGATGATTGACGGCTTGTGAAACAGGTGACCTGTCGCACAACGCGCGTCACCAGATTTCCTGAAATACCCGAGCTAAGAGTCGGCACTATACTGCGCCCGCCATGTAGAGCTGACTGCGCAGGCGCCGTATAGTGCCGACTCGCAGCTCAGCTCTTTCCCGACGTCTGGTGACGCGCGTTGTGCGACAGGTCACCTGTTTCACAAGACGTCAATCATCGAACGGAAGGATAGGAACGCCCAGTCACGCAGTCATCGGAACCCGGAAGCCCTGGACAACATCAGGATATAAAGGTATGTACCGAGAAAAAAAAAATGCCGAAATGTAATGTCCTTAACATGCTGGATCTGCTAGATGCAATTAAATTTTTTTTTTTTTTTTGGGTGAACCCCCGCTTTAATATTAGAATATTGTTTTTTTGATGTTTTCAAAAAATGACTGTAATCCATGATCCATCGATTCTTTCATAGCCATACTTTGTGAGAATCCTATAAAAAAAATGTTTTTTTTTTTTGGTTCCTCCATAGGTCGCAGAACCGGTTATCCAAATGCAAGAAGAACCACTAACGGCATCTATTCTCGCGGGAGCCCCGCCACAAGAACAGAAGCAAATGCTCGGTTTGTATAGTTTTGCGTCCATACTTTCATTGGCTGAAATGTATTGCAGTTGATACCAAAATAGAACCGTTGGCTACCGTGTTACCCCGAAAATAAGCCTTGGTTTTATATTAATTTTGGCAATAAAAGACACAGTAGGGCTTATTTTCAGGGTAGGTCTTACCATGCAATGTGCTGCCTTCTCTCCCTCTCTCCCCCTGCCTGTCAGGAATCCCCAGTGTGAACGAAGTAAAAATGCTTGTTAAATCCTATAATCTACTCTATTACAGTAGTATATAATGTACAATTTGTGTATTTCTGTAATATAATTGTGCCAAATATCTTCATTATAGCACCGATCTGCACTTCTGTGACCCGCCTGGACTGTTCCCTGTAATTATATTACAGAAACACAAACATTGTACATTATATATTACTGTAATAGAGTGAATTATAGGATTTAACAAGCATTTTAAACTAGGGCTTATTTTCGGGGTAGGGCTTATACTGCAGCCCTCCTGGAAAATAATGATAGGTCTTATTTTCAGGGTAGGTCTTATTTTCAGGGAAACACCGTATCTTCAGGCTCACACTAGCTATGAAACAATTAATATTGGGAAACTGAGAGTTTGTTTGCTTGGGTATATTTTAGACAGTCGGTGATCAAGCACTTATGTTGGTGATACCACAACAGTTTTTTCAAGGCTCCCACTGGTTACCTTTGCTCATAGAAGATCTGAGGTAGCGCAGAGTCCAACATATGAGAATACAAATATATAACCCGCAGATCACAACAGTGCAAATTACGCTTGGGAAAAAAAGCAATACAGTGCATTCGGAAAGTATTCAGAGCGCTTCACTTTTTCAGCATTTTGTTATGTTACAGCCTTATTCCAAAATGGATTAAATTCATTATTTTTCTCAAAAAACATAACCCATAATGACATTGTGAAAGAAGTTTGTTTAAAATCTTTGACAATTTCTTAAAAATAAAAAACAAAAAATCGCATGTACATAAGTATTCACAGTCTTTGACATTCAAAATGTAACTCGGGTGCATCCCGTTTCCACTGATCATCCTTGAGATGTTTCTACAACTTGATTGGAGTCCACCTGTGGTAAATTCAGTTGATTGGACATGATTTGGAAAGGCACACACCTGTCTATATATTTAGCAGTGTATGTCAGAGCACAAACCAAGCCATGAAGTCCAAGGAGGCACAGACCTGGGGAAGGGTACAGAAAAAAATTCTGCAGCATTGAAGGTCCCAATGAGCACATTGGCCTCCATCATCCGTAAATGGAAGAAGCTTGAAAACACCAGGACTCTTCTTAGAGCAGACCGCGCAGCCAAACTGAGCTATCAGGAGAAAAGGGTCTTAGTCAGGGGGGTGACCAAGAGCCCGTTGGTCACTCTGACAGAGCTCCAGCATTTCTCTGGAGAGAGGAGAACCTTCCAGAAGGAACAACCATCTCTGCAGCACTCCACTAATCAGGCCTGTATTGTAGAATGGCCAGACGAAAGCCACTCCTCAGTAAAAGGCACATGACAGCCTATCTGGAGTTTACCAAAAGGCACCTGAAGGACTCTCAGACCATGAGAAACAAATTGTGTGGTCTGATGAAACAAAAATGTAACTCTTTGGCCTGAATGGCAAGCATCATGTCTGGAGGAAACCAGGAACCACTCATCACCTGGCCAATTCCATCCCTACAGTGAAGCATGGTGGTGGCAGCATCATGCCGTGGGGAGGTTTTTCATTGGCAGGAACTGGGAGACTAGTCAGGATCAAGGGAAAGATGAATGCAGCAATTTACAGAGACATCCTGGATGAAAATCTGCTCTGGACCTCAGATTGGGGCAAAGATTCAAGACGACTATCCTAAGCACACAGCCAAGATAACAAAGGAGTGGCTATGGGACAACTCTGTGAATGTCCTTGCGTGGCCCAGCCAGAGCCCTGACTTGAACCCAATTGAACATCTCTGGAGAGATCTGAAAATGACTGCACTGACACTCTCCGTCCAACCTGATGGGTTGTATATATTGTATATAATGATGAGAATAAGTTGTGTATTCAGATAAAATTATTTTATTAAATATAAAATTAAAAAGCGTAGACAAAGACCATGTTGCCCAAGAATATACAGGGGTTCATACAATAGGTGGTCATACAGGTAAATAAAAAATTGTTTTGAATTTGTATACTATTCCGACATGTAAACATATACCCAAAGAGGAATCCTGATTTTTGACAGTGGTTATTATTGGTGGACTATATTACGGGGTAAGCAAGCCTTGAGACTGACCTGGTGGTACTCTGACTCACTCCTATTCATAATGATGTTGTATACTAAAATCTTTGTCACTTTGTTTTGTTTTTTTTATTTTTGTATAGTTTCATAAATTTGTTCATTTAATTTGTATATCCCTTGATGAAGCGACTCTGCGAAACATGTCGGGATAGTATATGAATTCCAAAAATTCGATCTTTACCTGTATGACTACCTATTGTATGAACCACTGTATATTCTTGGACAACATGGTCTTTGTCTACGCTTTTTAATTTTATATTTAATAAAATAATTTATTTTATCCGAATACACACATTTTTCTCATCCATTATATACAATATGCACCGTCAAAATCCCTCCTCATTTAATCCATTTTCTCTCTGGGATGAGGTGCCAATCCTACTGGGTGTTCAACCATTAATCTGACAAAATCAATATTTTCCTTTAATGTTCTCCAAGAAAAGGATTTTATTGTAAGTCAAAAAATCGTAATCTCTGATATGGGCATGAGCGTAAGGGGTTGCAGGGGTCACAATCGCATCCCCACCCCTAGCTTCAGGGGGCCCCTGAACCCTCCCTGTCATATTATATCCTCCACAAAGTCCAGCTCCAATCTGCCCTAGGGCCCCACAGCTAGGCTCCAGTACTGGGCTTCCACTTTGCCTTCCACATCCCTCCGTTTTCATTGGCTGGGGAGAAGCTGTGAGACATTTCCTGAATGGAGAGGAGCATGGGGTGAGGAAAGCCCAGAATGGGGGAAGTGTCTGTGCTGTGTGCATGGAATGGTACCCAAGCTCAGCAAGTTAAAGTGGAGGTTCACCCTAAAAAAAAATTCTAATGATACATTGAGAAGACTGATTACACTGCGGGTATGCTGGTTTTTTTTTTTGTACATACCTCGTTATCGCCGTTTCATCCCTCGGCTTCCGGGTATGATTTTTGTGGGTCTGGGCGTTCCTAGTTGATTGACGTTCCTCCGACCGACGCATACTGCGCGTCACGACTTTCCGAAAGAAGCCCAACGTCGCTGCGCAGGCGCCATATAGAGCCGACTCTATACAGCGCCTGCGCAATGACGTTCGGCTTCTGTCGGAAAGTCGTGACGCGCAGTATGCGCCGGTCGGAGGAACGTCAATCAACTAGGAACGCCCAGTCCAGCAAGAATCATACCCGGAAGCCGAGGGATGAAACGGCGATAACGAGGTATGTACGGAAAAAAAAAAAAACAGCATACCCGCAGTGTAATCAGTCTTCTCAATGTATTGTTAGAATTTTTTTTAGGGTGAACCTCCACTTTAAGAGGAGTCTGTCCTGTAGCCACAATGGGACCAATGTCACTGGTGAGGTAAGACACTGCTCATTGTCTCCTAGTCATTAGCTGGGATTCTCTGTACCCCACCCGGGGATGTACGCTTACCCCACTTCCCTGTCAACTGGGGAAAAGACACAAACCTCCGGGAGGTGACTTTCCCCCAACACATGCCAACACTGACAGAGAAACCTTCTGAAATTGATAAAACAAATCCCTTACCACCTCCTTAGGGTCTGCAGACTCCAGATTTTGTCACATGACTCCCCCCCTCCCCCATCTAAGTTGCGCCCCCCCACAAAGCCCCCTGACCACCCCCTCCGCCCTGGATGCTATGCCTAGCTGATCAGCTCCTTTCCCATTATAGCACTCTATCACTCTATACCGTTCCTCCTCCGCAGCGCTGAAATCACAAATCGCATTCCTTTACAACAAAGCCAGTTAACCACAATCTGTACAAGGTGTATCTTCCTACTGCAACTACACTGTTCCGACCAGAGAATTTCACAGTTGCTGTTTCAAGTCAGAACAGCAACATAAAAGCCAGAAACACCCTGTGAAGGCTGACAGACTGTGTAAAGAAATGTGATTTCAGCCCTGTGTAGTGTGGGGGGAGCTGTATACAGTGCTGGGATAGGGAAATGAGCTCTGCCAAGTAACATGCCAGGAGTCCCTGTCCTCTGATTCTCCAGCGGTGATCCCTGTCCTCTAATGTAAGGAGGAACTCTGGGAATTCAAAACTCTTAAGCCACTTTGAGTATCTTGGCGTGCTGTGGGTGTATCTTCACACAAAGTGAAAGTAGTGGGGGGGGGGCCAGGTCAACTTTTGCATCGGGGGCCCACAAGCTTCAAGCTATGCCTCTGGATATGGGGCAGTGTACAACTACTTTGTACTTGGACAATAGCCAGGCATATTTGGATTGAGGTTTTGTCCTGATCAATAGCTGGCAGCACTAATCATTGTATTCTGACAGCAGGGAACTCCCCCCTGTCTAAACACACAGCCACAGCGGGAGGATTCCCCCATCCACCTTCTTTTTTTTTTTTTTTTTTTTTTTTTTTCAATCTGTGGGTTGAATGAAAAAAAAGAGTAATATATGGCCGGTCCGAAGACCCTAAATCCAGATTTTTGCTTCCATCAATCGGGCCTTGCGCGTAACCGTATCGGTAGAATCCTTTTATATGTACCAACATCCATGTAGTGCAAGGACCTATCAAAAAATTCTATCAATTTATAACCAGTCAAGTTCTCCCTATATTGTTAGTATGTCTTAAGAAGATTTGGATTTAACATGGAAGCCGTTTCTGCCCACAATTAGCATAGTGAACAAGCCCTGAAGGTCCAGTCTGACCTCATTTATTTTGGCTTGCTGAAGACAGCTTGGCCAAAGAGGTGTGTGTGTTTTGTGTAATGCCAAGGGAAAGTTTACCTTTTTGAAGTGTCGTTTTTTTTTTTTTTTTTTTTTAAATAGTACATAATATGAACCGTATTAATCATGTGTCTACAGGTGAACGGCTTTATCCCATGATACACGGCATGCATGCAGCACTTGCTGGAAAGATCACAGGCATGTTACTGGAGATAGACAATTCTGAACTACTGCACATGCTGGAATCTCCAGAATCTCTTCATTTAAAGGTATGAATCTCTTCATTCGATTAACACTTTAAAGGAAACCTAGACTGATGGATGCTTTCTTCTGAAAGCCAGGTAATGGCAAGTCAGAGGTCAGCAACCTCAAGAAATAGGTAGCCAGCCAGGATCAATATGACCAACTGCATTGCCTTGATTTACATGGAAGGTACATGTAAGCTGACTCGGGCGACAATGCTTCTCTCTTTGCACCTTCAGACTGCTCTGCTGCATTAATTCAGTTAGTAAATGGCTGATGCATACAGTTCCCCACTGCTATCTTGGCACTGATCATGCACTGGACAACTTTTGTCCTATTTCAATTACCATCAAGCGCAAAAAACAATTAAATCGATCAAAACATACCACCAACAGTCTGTAATCAAAAAACAATTGGCATTTGAAGGTTTAAAATAAAATGTGTAGGCTTGCAATGTTTTGGCACATTTCATTTAAACTTTTTAAGACTTAAAGCAAAGTTCTGCCAAAGACCGGCACCACACGGTGTCTATCACCATTATTATAGACCAGCTGCATGGTGTCCCATTTGGTTGTATTAGGCCTTATGTCCCATACACACGATCGGAAATTCCAACAAGAATAGTCCGATGTGAGTTTTTGAACAGAAATTCCGATCGTGTGTAGGCTCCATCTGACATTTGCTGTCGGAATTTCTGCCAACAAAAGATTGAGACCTGGTTCTCAAATTTTCAGACGGAAAAAAAATTATATTCTGTAGCCATTCCGATGCGCAAAATTCCGACGCATGCTCGGAAACAATTTGATGCATGCTCAGAAGCATTGAACTTCATTTTCCCGGCTCGTCGTAGTGTTGTACGTCACTGCGTTCTTGATGGCCAAAAGTTCCCGAGAACTTTTGTGTGACCGTGTGTATGCAAGCTTGAGCGGAATTCCGTCGGAAAAACCATCCAAGGTTTTTCCGACGGAAAATACGATCGTGTGTATGCGGCATTAGAGCTTATGTCCAGCCATATCTATTACAGTGACAACTGTTTAATCAGACGAAAAGTGAGTGGAAAATCTGCAACAGAGATGCAAACAAAAATTGGTGCCCTTCGGTTGGAAGAAACTATTGTCACTGTGATGTTGACAGGAAGAAACTATTGTCGCTGTGATGTTGACAGGAAATCTTTCTAACAAAGCCCCCAATCAGGCAACACCTTTGAAGGAAATGGGTTGATTTAAAGCTGCAGCTTGTTTTGGCTGTGAACACTTTTCTAGACAAGCAATGGCAAGAGGAATGCAAAAGAGGGGCGTGTCCACCACTTCATTCCTCTTGCCATTGCTTGTCTTAGGAAAGCGTTCAAAGCCAAAATAAGATGCAGCTAAGAATCAATCATCTTTAAAGTTGTTGTCGGATCTGCCATGGCAAGAAGGGAGGGGGGGCAGGTTGGTACTCATAACTAGTGTTAAAAAGCAGCGAGGACAAAGTACTCCATTTTCCCAGAACTGTAAAATAGAATGATAGATCTTCTTTAATGATCATTATTTTCTGGTATTTACAGTTCTCATCTCTTAAAAAAAGGAGTTGTTACAATAAAGGGTATATCATAGTTGAGTGAGCTTGCCGTTTTAATGAAAGCTTATTTGTAATTGGTTGATGCGATTGCAGCACATGACTGAGCTTTGCACCGGAGCAATCAATACATACCTAAAAATGTACATATTATAGAGCTTTTCTTACATGATGATTTCTTTGCTAAAATGCATTTCATATCAGGTTGAGGAAGCTGTTGCTGTCCTGCAAGCACACCATGCTAAGGAAGGAGCCCTTCAAGCCTGTACCCAGGTCCTCCTGTAACGTCCAGACTATAAGAAGATATAAGTTGACTAATAACTTATGTACACGTTGTATAAAATTCACAAGAGAAGAGGAGCGAATGTCTTCACAGAAGAAACGACTGTTTTGTTTGTTTTTATGTGTGTCAATGTTGTGTAAAGTTACGTAAATTACATATAACTATAAAGAAAGTTCTAACTATATGTATTTAATTTAGGTTCTAGTTTTTGTTCTTTGTCTTTTTTTCTGCATTAAATAAAAACTTGCAAATGCAAAGTTGTGTTTATTGTTTAAAATAATTGTGTTGCCTGTTTTTTAGATTGTAGTAGAATGGACTTTTTTTTTTAAAGCTTAACTCCGGGGAAAGTAAAAATCCTTCTTTGCATTGGGGTTGCCCCAGCACTGCTAGGGTTAAATGCCCATTTATGTCTAGGGCACTGGGCAGAGCAGTTTTACTTTCCTGAGCCTATGGTACTGCACTGCAAGGCCAGTCCCCCAGCCTCTGATAACTCTCGTTTATCCAAGTTGTGGTGCAGCTAGTAGTTCAGATGGACTTGTTCTGTAATGTTGAAGATGTTTTTTAGCTTCTCTGAGCCACGTATCATCCATATACTTGAACCAAGAGACTTGCTGCTCCCCTGAATGAGTCCAAGACTCTTCCACCTCATCCATGTACATGTTGGCTACAATGGGAGACACTTAGAGATGGGAAGAAAACAGAAACATTGGGGAATTTTTTTTTTTTTCTCAAAGCCGTTTGGTTGGGGTTTTCCAGAAAAAAAAAGTTAAATATATTTTTACAATGATAAATATTATATTTGACAAGGTGTGTATATATATATAACATGAAGATCTTAATTACATATTTCTTTCCTTATTTCTTTGGTACCCCTCTGATTTTTTATTTATTTTTTGATGGTAAGATATCTACTGGTACTGGCAGTTTCTAATTAACCTGACCTCCCCCTTGAATAACGTTTTGCATACTGGTGTTTTACTATATGTTGTGTTTCTTCCTCACTGATGTATGCAAGACTGCCTTTTTTTGTATATGTTCAATTGTGCCTGATTTGGCAGTATTTTTGCTGTTCTTTATAGCCAGTGCCTGCATTTTGCTATCTGTCTTTTTTGTGGTCTTTGTTGGCTACCCATGTCTGTACAAGTGCTTGCAGCCAATAAACCTTTTGTAAAGAAAGACGTCTGAGACTTTATGTAAGTTATAAGTTCTCTCAGCTTAAAATAAATCCTGGAATACAATTCAAGTAACACTGTACTCCTCAATGCAGTTTTCAAACAAGAGAAATATGCATTTCTGCCACTAGGGGGACACCATTGTCACTAGTATCTGAGTTGATACTTTACGTGGTGATTGCATTAATGTTAAAGTGGTTGTACACCCTGTAAAACCACTTTTACCTACAGCTAAGCCTAGATTAAGGCTTACCTGTAGGTGCTAGAAATATCTCCTAAACCCCCACGGTTTAGGAGATATTTACAATAGACACAAGCACCGATGTCTACAGTGCATGCGCCGTAGACAACGACGCAGGAGGAAGTCATGCCATGACTGGAGGCTCGCTTGTGCGATGTCATCTCGGCTCCGGCCAATCACAGCGACGCAGCCGCGATACCCGGAAGTAACTCCGGGATGGCATGTCGCCAGCCGTTGCTGTATCGGGCACCGCAGCGGGGGCTTTGATCCCAGGTGAGTATTGCATAATAAGCTAGTATGCTATGCATACTAGCTCATTATGCCTTTGTCTTGCAGGCAGGGCCGTCTTGATAGCATCATGGGCCCCTGGGCAAAGTAATGCTCTGTGGCAACTACAATGATGACAGTGCAGGTAAACAGGCATCAAGTAGGTAGGAGGCAGACTTCCTCCCCTGTGTATCACTCTCAGTGCCATCATGGAGCCCCCAATTTCGGGGCAGCGTGGGCTTAAGGACCTGCTGCTTTGGGAAGTGCAGGGGCCCCCCATGCAGCTGGGGCCCCTGGGCAGTGCCCAGGTGTGCCCTCTCATTAAGACAGCCCTGCTTGCAGGTGTTGTGTTTTTTTTAATCAAAAGTGGGGTTTCAACCACGCTAATGAGTAACCTATGTGGCTATAAATGTGTTTGAAAAACTTCTGCGCTACCTTTTTAATAAACTCCCCAAAAGTGGAAGTTTCGCTTCCCTGCTTCCTCCCCCTCTTCGGTGCCACATTTGGCACCTTTTGGGGGGGGGGGGGAGCAGGTACCTGTTGTTTTTTTTTTTTACAGGTACCTGTCCCCACTTCCGAGAGATTTTGCCATGGTGAGGTCACTCAGAATTTTGTCCCTCCACCTCCTTCCCCTGCCGCCAGGCCATTCAGAAAGCACAGTGTGCCTCGCGTGTGCAGTAGGGCACGGCTTCACAGCTGGTTTGCCTTACCACATATGGTGGTGGCGGCGGCAGCACCCAATGGCAGATGGAAAAATCGGCGGATGGGGTGCCGACATTGCTGGATTCCAGGTCAGGCAAGTGTCCTAATATTTGTTTCCAATGTTTTTATTAAATTTCAAAGTAAAAATACAATAGGACAGATATAATCTGTCCATGCAGTATAATTCAAGTTACAGGTACGAGTCAATGAGAATACAACAGTATAACCAGCGTATGAGAGTTACCCAAATTTATACCACAAAACCGTCAACGGATATATAGGAAAAAAAGGGGATTAATCAGAACTACTACGGGCCTCCCAGCGGGGAGCCCAACTGATCTCAAGGACCCGTTACTCAGTAAAATAAGAGTAATATGTATCGGCAATAAAATAATAATAAGAAAAATAAAAAGAATAGAAAAGCACCAAAGAGAAAAAGACTAGAAAAGACAGGAGAGGGAAGAAAGAAAGAAGAGATGGGGGGAGCACTCCAGCCTCAAAGGGTCATCCTCCAATAGTAATCTACATCTCACGTAGTCGTGAGATAGTCAATCCAAGGGTCCCAAATCCTGTGAAACACTGCAACCTTGTCCGCCAGGATGGCAGATAGCCTCTCGTTCACCATTATCCAAGATAATTTAGCCTTCAGCAGGTAGAAAGGAACGGTGGGGGACCTCCAGGACCTTGCTATTGAAATCCTAGCCGCTGTAAATATGTATGCTATTAGCTTTTTTGTACATTTCGATGTTCCCTTGATCGGACGTCCCAACAGTGCATCCAGTGGCGACTTACGGAGATTGACCTGAGTCAGTGAGTATATAAAATTGTACGTACAGAGCCAAAACCGTCTCAACCTACGGACATAGCCACCAAACGTGGTACATAGTACCATCTGCAGCGCAACCCCTGAAGCACCGCGGGGACGCCCCAGGGACAAAGGTTGCCACTCGCGCCGGGACCATGTACCACCTCATCAATACCTTGTAATTTGCTTCTATCAAAGAGGTGTTAATATAAGTTTTAGAGGCACTTTGCGACAATGTACCCCACTCAGCAAGGTCCAGTAACTCACCCGTATCCTGTTCCCATTTCAACATATAGTCTAACTTTTGGGAGCTAGAGGATAGAAGACCATAAATCAGGGATATATGTCCCGCATGTTTGTCAAAGGTCGTACAGAAGTGCTCCATGGGAGTACTAGTAGTAACGTCAGAAGCACGATTCAGTGATGACAAAAAATGGGCAATTTGCGTATAACGGAAAAACTCAGTATTTGGGAGTTTATATTTCTCCTGCAGGACGGACCTTGAGAGAGCTCCTTTATGGTCACAAAAGTCCGCTATCCTCAATAGACCCTTGTTGGTCCACCAGGTAAAGTCCTGGGGGTGGAGACCCGGGATAAACGGAGGATTACGAAACAGTGGTGCCAGAGGCGTATGTGGGGACTTAAACTTATGTTTGGCCGTTAGGCGGTCCCATAGGCTGAGAGAGAATGACAGAGACGGACACATTATGGGCGGCCTGTCCCTCCCCCTAAGCCACATTAAGTGGGAGATCTCTCTGTCCGTGCATACGGAGGACTCCAATTCCATCCAGAGCGGCCTGGGTCGGGCTGTATGGAAGGGGGTCAGATGGGCCAATTGAGCTGCATGAAAGTATCTGAGAAGATCAGGCACACCCAAACCCCCTCCCAATTTAGGAGTGTACAATGTCCGTCTGTTCACTCTGGGCCTCCTGTGAGCCCATATAAAATCAAGCAGTTTAGCCTGGAATCTTTTGAGATCCGCACCCACTATTGCAATCGGAAGGGTCCTGAATAGGTACAACACCTTGGGGAGAATAGTCATTTTAATGGAATACAGCCTACCGAACCACGACGGAGGACTCCGAGACCATCTCTGAAGATCATCCAGCAGTCTATGAAACAGGGGGGGGTAATTCCTCTTATAAAGAGTGGAGAGGGTCGGGGTCAGGAAGATGCCCAGGTAAGGCAGGGCATCCTTCTGCCAGTTAAAAGCGAAGGGCTCGAACTATGTGAGGTGGTAGGGAGACATTGAGGGCCTGGGATTTAGACTGATTCACAGATAACCCCGTAAATGTTGCGAATTTTCCTAAAACGAGATTCAAATGAGGTATAGAGGCAACCGGGGAAGAAAGGAGCAAGAGGATGTCATCCGCGAACATAGCGCATTTATGCTCTCGGCCCCCACAGCTGAGCCCCAGGATGTCCGGATGTGTTCTAATCTTAATAGCGAGAGGTTCTAAGGCCATAATGAACAGCAGGGGGGATAGTGAGCAGCCCTGTCGGGTACCTCTACCTATGTGTATGTCCGGGGATCGATGGCCTTTAACCGAAAGACTTGCAGTAGGGGCTGTGTAAACCGAGTGAAGCGTCGTCAAAAAATTTGACCCAAACCCATACCGCCCAAGTATGAAAAAAAGGTAATCCCAAGACAGGGAATCAAATGCCTTACACAAGTCCAATGACAACAGCAAGGCACCCCGCTTCCCTCCCCCATCCCAACCAGAATTCAGGGCCGATATTATGTCTATGACGCGTCTGGTCTGATCCGAGGCCTGCCTATGGGGCACAAAACCCACCTGATCTGGATGGATGTATTTAGGTAAAAACACATTCATACGTGTGGCTAGCACCTTAGTTAGCAATTTAAGATCGATGTTTATCAACGATATGGGGCGGTAGTTCGCACAATCGCCGAGATCCTTATTAGGTTTGGGAATGACGTGTATAAAGGCCCTATTTTCGTGTGGCGGGAGGGGAGAACCCTTTCTCAGGTCATTAAAAAAGGCGCAAATATGTGGGATCAATATCTCGGCGTACTTACGATAATAATGACCTGTGAAGCCATCCGGGCCCGGCGATTTCGATGGATTTAGGGATTTAATAGCAGCTGCAATTTCACCCGGTGTAAACTCCGCCTCCATTATCTCCACATGGTCCGTGGACAGCATGGGAAGGGGCAAGTCTCGCAGAAAGTCTTCCGCCTCAACCGCATCGAAGGTCCTCGGGGGTGTGTATAATTTAGAGTAGAACGCGGAGAATTCTTGGAGTATGGACTGGGGATTTTGAGTGGTCAATCCAGAGTCAATTTTCTTGCTAATGGCGTATTTGGTTTATCGCCTAAGGTATAATATCGGTGGCGGTCCCATCGGATGGATTTTTCCGCCTTAGTGGTCAGGCTCAAGTTCAGGGCCGTCCGGGCCTCATCAATCTGGTTTCTAAAGTCAATATGTGGGTTAGCTGTTTGGTCGCGCATAAGGCGATTAAGCTCATCCTCCTGGTGTCGGATAGCTTGCTCCCGTTCCCGTTTCACTCTAGAGGCCAATTGCAGTAGTACCCCCCGAATGGTGACCTTATGGGCAGCCCAGAGTGTTCCTGGAGAAACCCCCGGGGAAAGATTTTCCTGAAAATAAAGTTGGATAGCCCTCTCCACCTCCTTTTCAAGGACAGGGTCATTCAACAGGGACTCATTTAATCGCCACGGCGACGGGTCTGACTTAGACCAAAGGTCTGTCAACACTATTTGAACCGACGAGTGATCTGACCACGCCATAGGAGATATTTTAGCCGACGAGACATACGGAAGCAAAGGGGAAAGTGTAAACAGGTGATCTATGCGCAAGTACGTTTTATGGACATGGGAATAATACGAAAAATCCCTGGCGGTAGGATGGAAGTCCCTCCAAATGTCTATCAGGTCATAGCTGTGAAGTAGACGTGCCATAGCGCTGCTCCGCCTAGGGACGTGTTTCAGAACATCCCTCCCAGGGTTAGATTTGTCGAGAACCCGATCTAACGAGGTATTGCTATCTCCCCCAAACACCACATGACCCGCTACGTGAGGCATTATTACGTCTAACATGGAGCGAAAAAAGGACAATTGGCCTACATTAGGGGCGTAATAGGAGAGAAAGGTCACCTCCCTATCGTTAACCTTCCCCACCACCATGACATAGCGGCCTTCCTTGTCTCTAATCACTGTTGAGGGTGTAAAGGGAACCTTCTTGGCGAAACAGATCGCAACGCCGCGTTTTTCATCAGGGCCATTAGACAGAAAAAACGTTGTGTATCTCGAATGTAAATATCTAGGGGCCGAGGTCTTAGAAAAGTGTGTCTCCTGTAAAAGTAGGACGTCCGCCCTCATTTTGTAATAGTGCTGAAATGCTTTAGACCGTTTGGTAGGGGAATTAAGGCCCTGAACATTGTGGGTCAAAATAGTGTAGCCTGCTGGATGTCTAGGGGTCATAATGGTTCGGTCTACTGTACTCACGGTTTAAAAGTCTCAGAAATCGAGCTCCAGAAGTCCCCCGAAGCCCCCACCATACTTTGTTTCGATGTAGGAGTGCACCCCAGAAAAGAGAAGCTTGGAGAAAGGAAAAAGAAGTCAGGGTAGAGAAAAAAAAAAGTACAAATAAATCAAAACAGTGATCATCACCTCGTTCTCCCCTCCTCTTCCCCACCCTCAAAAGAGGGACAAAAAAGGAAAAAGAAGAAAAGAGAAAGAGGAAATAGCAAAAAAAAAGAGATTCTGCAGCATAAACAACAGCTGCAGAATATTTTGTAACACACCGTAAACCGGTGTGTCCCTGGGAGCAATCAACTCCCAGCACTTAACGTAAAGTCGCCTCCACCAGCTAGGAGGAGGCAAGTTCACTTCAAGTGGCACGCGTTTCCACCTCAGCCCAATTCAGTCGCAAAATGAGAAGAGCGGGCTGAATCGGTCAATTGAGGTCCATAAGGAGAGCAAGGAGGGGCTCAGGCCATATCTAGGTCCGTCACCTTACCGGAAAGCTAAAAAATCGGTACAAACTAAGAACCAAAAACATAAAATATATATAAGAAACATAAAGGTTAAGGCAGAGAACGTAATCTCAGGATGGTCTCAATCACTGTCCAACCAAACCACGGCCGTCGTTCAGAGAGGGCCAAACCACCACAACCTGTAAGAAAAGGTAAGCAAATTCACAGGCATTCAGGTGTTCAAGGTGGACTTCTTGCTCTTGTTAGGGCGGCCTTGCTGGGACCAGAGAGGGGACACTGGCCTATCTCTCATCTCAGAAGCGCTGGAGGGGACCCTCGGATCCGTCGAGAGTAATCCCAATTCCCGAAGCAGCTCTTCTCCAGACTGGAAGGTGGAAAAGGAATGGGGTTTCCCCTTGTATCAGAAGGAGAGTCTAAACGGGAACGACCATCGGTATTTAATGCAGTGATTAATTAGGTGGCTCAAAAGAGGCTTCAACGCCCTCCTCTTCTGAATCGTCGATTGGGATATGTCGGCAAATATCTGAACCGAATGTTCCAAGATGGGCACGTTTCCCTGTGACCTAGCCGCCATCATCACCTTCTCCTTGATTCTATAGTAATGTGGCTTGACGATAATATCTCGTGGCAAACCGTCAGGCCTGGGAGCCGTTAGGGCACGATGGACCCTATCTAACTCCAACTGATGAGGAGAAATGTCCGGTATCAGCTGTGTCATCAAAGCATGGACAGCCTCCTCTAAGTCAAGGACCGTCTCCGGGAGACCACGCACGCGAAAATTGTAGCGCCTGGATCTATTCTCTAGATCTTCGATCTTTGCGTTGGCCTGGTCCAGTTGGTCTTGCAGGGAAGTGATCATCCTGGAGTTTTGGTTCACACGTTTAACTGTGCCATCCATTTTAGTCTCAATACTGTCCAGTCGCTCTCCAATATTTCGAAAATCAGCCTTCATTCCGGATGTGATCATTGTACAAGCCTTCGTCAATTCTTGCTGTAAAAGGGCGGAAAACCTAGCCAGCAATACCGTATCTCCAGAGTAATGGGCAGCAGCAGTCACTGGGGCCTGCGAAAGCGCAGAGCTAGTCTGGCTGTAGGTCAGTTCAACAAGTTCCGCCATTTGTCTATCAGTGGAGGAGACAGGGGAGGCAGAGAATAGCAGTGCTCTGTCAGGGGAGCTGGAAGATGGAGAGTGCTGTGAGCAGCCAGTTTGTGGGGAGGGGAGCGGGTCTGGGGACTGTGAGGAAAAGGGATCTCTGTGCACCTCAGCCTGGATCGAGACAGAGCTAGGACCCCACGCTGTGGCTGTCGGCGCAGAGCCAGCCCCCCTTCCCAGTACCTGAGTCTCTCATCGCCATCTGAGTCATGGAGGGCTGCAGGGGTGGGAAGTCATTCACCACCTCCATCGGCGGCTGTGCCATCCAAGGGGATCCCGGATTCAGCTGGGGACTCTCCCTCACCTCAATCCCACTGCTGTGTTCCTCGGCGGTCCGGGGAGATGAAGGCTGGGCCTGGAAGCCGCCGCGCGTCGAATCCCCCTTCCCCAGCGCCATCTTGCCTGGCGGGGACGGCTTCTGGGCCTGTGAGGATCTGGTCTGCCGGGCACTCTGTGAAGGCTTACGCTGGTGGTGCTTGTTCCCAGCTGTCCTCCGCTGCATTCTCCGTGGGGTAATGCGGTAGAAAGGCCGATCCGCTCGCTCTAGTTGCTAATTGAAACGCTCTTTAGGGCCGGAGGTGTGCGGAGCTTCTCAGAACATGTCTGATGTCGGCGCCGCGCGCATGCGCACTTCGCAAGTGTCCTAATATTAAGAGTCTGCAGCTACAGAATGTTAATGGTGAGATTCTTATCCAGAAATCTTCATAAACTTTTAAACCACCCCTTCCTTTTTCATCACTGTGCTATCAGTGCCCTCACCTTGTTGGTATGATATACAACACATGTATAATCATATCCTGTTTGGTTCTCTCCAATCGATATGTACTTGTAGTAAGGCCTCTCACTAATTAGGGTACTTGTATCCTGTCAGATGTTCCTCCTGGGTAGTTGGGTACTGGTCCCTTTTATGAGTGTCTTACCCGCACAATGTATGGTTACTGCCATGCCATGTCAAAATAGAGGATGCCCCCAATAGTGTCATATTGTATAGGAATGGACAGTGTCAATGGACGCAGCAGCAGGACTCGGGAGCGTGCCCGCATGAGTGGCCCCATGGAAAGTGGCTCTCCATGGGGGCACTCGATGTGGAGGAGGAGCCATGAGTGCCGCCTGGGGGACCCCAGAAAAGGAGGATTGGGGCAGCTCTGTGCTCAGTATGACGTTTTTTGTTTTTTTAAACCAACCTTTACAATCACTTCAAACCTCTAATTGCCATACTACCTTGTTGCAATCGCATTCATTGCATGGCAATCATGGGTTTAAATGAGGTGGTAAGGAGGCAACTTATTGCCTCCTCACTGCCTGCTGCACCTGTAAATGAGCGCTTGGTTGCATTCAGCAGCAGCACCCTTAGGGCTCGTTCTCACAAAGTTGGGGGATGGTAAAAACCCTGCCATTGATTTGTGGATTTACCACCCGCAATCCCTTCCCACTTTAGTTGCTGAGGCAATAGCCAAAGGTGGACACATGCCGCAGCAGGGATGAAACCCCCCTGCTGCTTCTGCGGGGTCCAAGGGCTTAAAGCAATGTAGCGCTGCCTGCTTTAACCCCTTGCTTGCTGTACTGCCCAAGGTTGCAGGGCATTTACAGTGTATTGCTGCCTATTGTGAACAAATCCGCTCCTTGCAGACTTGCACGAGCATCGGGAGCGTGTGGCACAATGTCGGCTATTGTGCGCAGGCGCCGTCTACAGCTAAACGTCAATTCAGATGTTCGGCAGTTCCGGCCAGGCATTGTTCGATAGGGGGCATTTCTCGACAGAACACCGGCACTACTGAGGAGGCATCGGCTTATGTGGCTCTTGTTCCCTACTACAGCTTGAACTTTACAAGTAGTAGTGCCTCTGCATTTCACTCTGTTTAATGCTCTGGGAAGGCGGGTAAGGAAACCCAGGCCGCGATCTACCAGTCACCTGGCCAGATCGCGATCTACTGGTTGCTAACCCCCGCTGTAGAGAAATAACCTCAATTCTTTGTATTGATCGTTAGGATGTTGTGGCCATTTTGAAATAAAAAAAAAAGTTGTAATTAAGGTATCAACCAAACATGGGCTGAAAGCTAAAATCACTACATTTCCCTTCCTCCATTGTAACACTTTCTTTGTGATGGACTGACAACAATGACTTCAAAATGTGAAAAGCTCCCATCTAGGTATTTACCAGGCCCAACCCTGCTTGGCCTCCGAGAACAGACGAGATCGGGCGCGTTAAAGTTGATGTGGCCGTATTTTGTATAATGTGAAAAGCCGAACTGTAAAAAAACACAATTAGGTTACAAAGTTCTTGTTTACAGTCTCTATTGCAGCAATCACTTGAAGTTTAACAATCCAGGCAACTGGGTGAGGAATGTGGAAGTTTAATGCTGGAACTTAATGCAACATGTGCAAGTCTAGTCAGGTATAGCTGGTTTGTCAATTACCCACAAAATGCTGATGACTTCTGTCTCTGATAGAAAAACTTGTATCCAGAGGGCATAACTTTTTAACATGCGAAAGATGAACATCCTTTTAACTACTTGCTCAAAGACCAGAGCACTTTTTGCGATTCGGGACTCTGTGGCTTTAACTGACAATTGCGCGGTCGTGCGACGTGGCTCCCAAACAAAATTGGCGTCCTTTTTTTCCCACAAATAGAGCTTTCTTTTGGTGGTATTTGATCACCTCTGCGGTTTTTATTTTTTGCACCATAAACAAAAATAGAGCGACAATTTTGAAAAAAAATAATATTTTTTACATTTTGCTGTAATAAATATCCCCCAAAAATATATAAAAAAAAATTTTTTTTCCTTAGTTTAGGCCGATACGTATTCTTCTACATATTTTTCGTAAAAAAAATCGCAATAAGCGTTTATTGATTGGTTTGCGCAAAAGTTATAGCGTTTACAAAATAGGGGGTATTTTTATGGCATTTTTATTAATATATTTTTTTTACTAGTAATGGCGGCGATCAGCGATTTTTTTTCGTTACTGCGACATTATGGCGGACACTTCGGACACTTTTGACAAATTTTTGGGACCATTGGCATTTTTATAGCGATCAGTGCTATAAAAATGCATTAGATTACTATAAAAATGCCACTGGCAGTGAAGGGGTTAACACTAGGGGGCGGGGAAGGGGTTAAGTATGCCTGGGTGTGTTCTTACTGTGGGGGGGGGGTGGCCTCACTAGGGGAAACACTGATTTTCTGTTCATACAGTGTATGAACAGAAAATCAGCATTTCCCCTGCTGACAGGACCGAGAGCTGTGTGTTTACACACACAGCTCCCGGTCCCCGCTCTGTAACGAGCGATCGCGTGTGCCCGACGGCGATCGCGCCCGCCGGGCACACGCACGGGAGTCGGGGGCGAGCGGGGGGCGCGCGCGCGCGCCTCCGGCGGCGCGCACGCGCCCCCTAGTGGCGGCTATACGATAGGACGTATAGCTACGGGCTTTCGCCCAGGAGAGCCGACCTGCCGCCGTATAATGACGGTGGCTGGTCGGCTAGTGGTTAATGTGGAAATTTACAAGCAAACGCTCGGGTAGTTTAATACTGTTGCCAATGTCGGCAGAGATCCTAAAATGCGCTATATATATACATATAAATACAAGGCTTAAAAATTTGCTTTGAATCTAGGAGCCAGCTAAAAAAAGTTAGGAGCCAATTTTTCTTTAGCCAGAGCAGTTTTTTGCACACATTTAAAAAAATAATTTAAGGCCTGAAGGTTACATAAAACCCCCAAAACAGTATATATTTTCTGAAAGCAGACACCCTAGGGCAGTGATGGCGAACCTTGGCACCCCAGATGTTTTGGAACTATATTTCCCATGATGCTCAACCACCCTGCAGAGTGCCTGAGCATGATGGGAAATGTAGTTCTAAAACATCTGGGGTGCCAAGGTTCGCCATCACTGCCCTAGAGAATTAAATGGTGGTAGTTCCAATTTTTTTTTTACGTCAAACGATATTACCACAAAACTCTAGGAAACACAAGATTTTTTTTTGTAAAAAACACAAAAGTAAAATTTAGGGGCACAAAAATGCAATAAATTGCCCAATTTTTTGGTGAAATATAAAATCTGGCATTGCACCGAGTAAATAGATACCCAACATGTAAAACCTTAAATTTGCGCGCGCCTGTGAAATGACAAACTACAATATATTTTTCATAGGCAGTGCTTTAAATCCCCCCATAGGTTTAGTGATACGAAGGAGGTTTTGTCCTAGAATTATTGCTCTGCTCTAGCGTGTGCCGTGATATGTAACATGTGTATCATAGGCACCTGCTAAGTGCGTGCGTTTGTATGTGCATATATGTAGGGGTGGGGGGCTCAACTTTTTTTTGGGGGGGTAGTTTGATGTGCTTGAGTGCAACATAAGTATTCACCCACCAAATCCGTAAGATCGGCGAATCTGGCTAAATTGAAGATTCCAAAATTCCAAAAGAAAAAATGCGGAGGGAGAACGAGTGAAGAACAAGGAGCTGAATTTTGGAACTCCTTGCCTCTGAAACTGGGACTTGAGAATGACCTTTTGAAATTCGGAAAGAAATTAAAAACCGTACTTTTTGTACAAGCTTTTGGAGTCGCCTACTTTTAATGGGGTGTGACGGACAGACCCCCAGGTTTTTACTTTGTGTGTTGTCATTATGGTATGTTGTTTTTTTTTCTAAGGTCTTTTAATGTCAATGTCTTTTGTTTTGCGCATCAAGGCCTTAAGGCAAGACTGTAGGTTTAAGCATTTTAATAAATAAACACATTTTTTACTGCATACTTTTTCATCATATAATGGGCAAAAAGTCTCCTATGTGATGATTTTTTGGGTGACAGGTTCTCTATAATGAGACATCCAGGGTCTAAAACAGGAGTCTTCAAACTATGGCTCTCCAGTTGTTCAGGAACTACAATTCCCATCATGCCTAGTCATGTCTGTGAATGTCAGAGTTTTACAATGCCTCATGGGATGTGTAGTTCTACAACAGCTGAAGGGCCGTAGTTTGAGGATCCCTGGTCTAAAAGATCCTGTGCGTCTCCCCATGCTCCACTGATTGTAGTGCAATGCACGTCACACTGCATTACATTCTTTTCTGGCCTTGATGGCCAGGGAAACTCAACGGGGACCCGGAAGTGACGTCACACACTTCTGTGTCCGCTCGCCTCCACCTTACACCTGCTATGCCAGTCCCAGGTCCGCAGATGAGCAAGCGGAGCCCAGGATACAGAGTAGGGGGCATGCAGCATTCAAGCAGCACGCTCCAGGATGACATTTCTTGTAACCATTGCGATAAGGCACCTATATACATTTGGTTGCCCCTTCTCTCTTACTTTGTGTTCTTGGCCTGCCACAGATAAAGGATCTCAAAATTCAAGAATAACAATTTAATATATTGTAGTTTACCAGCCTTTAGAGAAGTGGACTCCAAACTTTCTTAAAAAAAAAAGGGGCGAGTTTACTGTCCTCCAGGCACTTTAGGATACCTCCCAATTTTCTGAGATGGGATTGGGGGACACCTATCAGCAAAAGTATGCAAGCATAGGACACACCCTGTGCTACGCCCTTTAAAGGAGAATTGTACAAAAAAAATAAGATTGGTTAAACCCACAAGTGCTTTTTTTAACACTACTCTTCCGTTATATTGGCTTTTGTAATTTCCAAATTCAGCAATTTAGAATACAGATGAAAGATTTAGCACTGAGAAACATTTTTTGATAGATAAATACTGCATTTTATATACATCTATATAGGTCAGACCAAAATGAGAGACAAAGGAGGAGGACAGAGGGACATTGTTCCAAACAGGGACAGTCCTTCGAAATCAGGGACAGTTGGAAAGTATGCTTTAGGGGGGCTGGACTGCAGCCATTGGGAGTAGAAATTGTCCTAGCATCAGTGGGAGTAAGCAATGCATCTTTGGTATTAGGGGCAGAAATAGCGCCCTATCACTGGAGTCAGTAGGAGGAAGAGTGCCCCATCATTTGTGTTAGTTTGAGGAAAAGTGCCCCATCGTTGGCTTCAATGGTAGAAATAGTGCACCATTGATGATGTCAGTAGCAGAAATTATGCCCCATTGTTGGTGTCAGTGGAAGGAACATAACCATAAGTACCTCACTTAGCAATTGCAGATCACAGGAGCAAAGGTGTCTGGCCAAAATGGCCAAATAACATGGATTTTGCAGATGGCCTATAGTAGGCATGTCCAAAGTCCGGCCTGTCTGGTTATCTGGACATATCTTTTGTGGCCCCCAACGATCTCCCAGCACTGCAAGCCACAAAAGAGATAGATCTGGCATCACTAAATGGTGGACCGCGGGCTGAATCCGGACCCAGTAGCAGCCCTATGCGGCCTGCAGCCTCGCTAAATAGTTGCCTTGAGTGTTCTCTCTCCTCTTGCGGCTCTCGCCTGCCCGCCGCTAACATCATTGATTACATGGGAGGTGCGGTAGGTCTCTCCTTTACATCATCGCATCACTCCCCCTCCCCACACACCTTATTCACACAAGCCTGGAAGCGCTGCAGGTCTGGACAAAGTTTGGGACTTTTCAAGTTACAAAGCAGGTGATTGGTTGCTAGAAAGTGGGGCGGTCCCAGCAACCAATCACCCACCTTTAACTTGAAAAGTCCCACGCTTTGTCTGGACCTGCCATGCTTGCTTCCTGGCTTGTGTGACTAAGGTAGGGCAGTTTGGGGAGGAAGGGGGAATGCTGCGTTGATGAATGGGACAGTCTGACTGTAATATCAAGGGAGGACTGTGATGGAGGGAGTCTGTAATGGAGTGGGGTCTGAGATGGAGTAGGGTCTGTAATAAAGTGGGGTCTGAGATGGAGTAGTGTCTGTGATGGAGTGGGATCTGTGATGGAGTGGGGTCTGATGGGGGATCGGTGATGGAGTGGGGTATGTAATGGGGGGGATCTGTGATGGAGTGGGATCTGTGATGGAGTGGGGTCTGATGGGGGATCGGTGATGGAGTGGGGTATGTAATGGGGGGGATCTGTGATGGAGTGGGGATCTGTGGTGGAGTGGGGTCTGTGATTGGGGGATCTGTGTTTGTGATGGGGGTGGAGTGGTCTGTGATGGACGGGGGTCTTTCAAGGGACATGCTGTGATGGGATGGTCTGTAATGGGTTGGGGGGACTGTGATGTAAAAGGGAGAGTTGTGCTGTGAAGGGGGACTGAGGGCGCTGATGTAAGGGCTTGTTCACACTTGTGCAGAGATCTATGTTTTTCTGCCCTAGAAAAGCACAGGTATCTACAAGGGCAATATAAAACAATAATGGCGTGCATGAGAGGCTGTGATGTGAATGATCTCAGTCATCACCAATATGACACTCGGACTTCTGCTGGAAGAAAATTTTACTGACCGGACACCTGTGAATTTTAATTCAGTACCCCTGTTATACGCCAATAAATACTGTATATGCAAATAACACACAGAGCTCATCTCTTTACTCACTCACAGTCACAAAGGCAAGAGAATTCTTGTTGGGCAGTGTATTAGTGTTTGGACGAACACACTTGGACCCAATTTAAAAGGTTCAAAGAATGTCATGCAAAATGGTCAGCACTTTTGAAAAAGTTAGGACACCCCTGGCCTATAGGAAACTCAAAACATTGCTCAAGATGATAGCTGTTCTCTTGTTACAGAGCAATATGCTATTATTACACCGATCCCCTTATCTGACTCTGGCTTCCTCTCAGGATAAAACTAGATTTCTCTGCCACAATGTCTGAATTCTTTGGATAATGATTGGCACTTCTAGAACCCTTGGTTTCCAGAGGCCAGACACGCTACATGTGTTCTATTCCCCTTGTCTTTGTTCAGGATTCAGAGGTGGAACCTCCTTTGCTTGAGGATATTATGGAGAGAAGATATTGAAGACCATGATATTGTGGTGGAGACTGCAGAAGATGTTTCTTTCCCTGCATTGAGATACAAGCTATGGTTTAATGTAAATTCTCTCCATTCCTAAACCCCTGAAGCATCCAACTGCTTCCGCTTTTGTGACACCCCTATACAGGAACTGCAAATCAGGAGTTAGCAGTTTACTTTCCTTAAAGTGGAACTTTTCTCATAACTTGATAAAATGATGTTCTTTAGCAAGGAACATACATTCCACATCAATAATTATGCTACCAAAATAGTGTGTGCTGTAAATTGCCTCCGGCATTGCTCCTGTTTCTACTTGCTTGAGGCTGCCATTTTCAGAACCCCAGAGCCCCTAAGCAGCAGTAAATCTTTAGGCTGTCTGCAGATCAACATCTACATTTTTGTCACAATGCCAAAAAACAGATCGCAACTGAGCATGTTCAGAGCAGGGTGAGACAGTGTATTACTGAATTTTTAACGGTATAGGTACTTATTTTTAATGCACTTTTTTTAACTGACAAAAGGGGCCACCCTGAAGTGATCTAGCAGGGCTAAAGTTCCACTTTCGGTAATTGCCTTTGTTTCTTCCCATGTTGAAATCCTTCCTGCTTCATCCTTATCAGGTAGTGTTATGTTTGCCGTTGTGCTTGTACGTGCTTCTTCCTCTTCCTCAAGCTCCACAGGTTCTTCCATTTCTGCCTCCCGATTCTCAACTTCCCTTTTAGAAGGGACTTTCTCTTCTGGGACATCTGTCCATTACTCTTGTTCTTCAACCCCCTGTTTATTCTAAGTTTGCTTTTTGTTCCCCTTCTTTTGGAACTACTGTACTGATTTTATACATTATTTGAATGTTTTTCTTGAAACGTGACCATCCTCTCTGCAATTAGCACACCATACTTCCCAGCATGAAAAAAAGGAAGGATAATTGCGCTAAACCAAATAGTGAACTTATGTCAAACAAACAGATTGGGCGTGTGCCCAAGTGCGTGTGTTAAAAAATTTCTAAATTAACACTCTAAGATATAAACACTTCTATAAATCGCATAAAGTCAGGGGGCCCAAAGCCACCTGGCCCTGCTGGGCAATATTGTGCAAGCCCAGTGATAAATACCACAATAAATGTGTAATAACGTGACAACAATATTGGATAAATTAATAATAATAAACCACAAAGTGGTGTGTACAGTCCGTGAACTCCAAAATTGAAAATTGAAAAATTGAATAAAATTCTGTGATAAGTCCGTATGACAAGGAAGACACCCGTGAAAGCTTCAAGAATGCTGTTGTAGGCACCAGACGTGAATCCACCACCAATCATGCAGCTGCTTACCAGAAATCAAGGTCCTGCCGGACCACTATCAACATATCTTTCAACCATAGATGTTAAATCAGCAGTAGATCCTCCACTTGCGCTGAGACCATGCCGTGCTCAATGATTGATATAAAAAAACAAAACAAAGCTCCACATAGGATAAAATCCGGGTGATTTATTTAAAACAGGAGTAAACAGATATACAACTCACATTTGGGTTGAATAAAACCAGCATTTGGCCTGTAACGCCGGCCGGACGTATCCAGGAACAAAAGCCACTCGTTGGAGAAATGAAGGGGATGGCGTCCACACGTCACTCACTCCACCCGACGCGTTTCGTGAAAAGATCACTTCGTCTCGGGGTACGAGTGGCGTGGGACGCCACCCCTCTTTATAGGAACACATTAGCAATTAAACAATCAAGTCATATTGGTTGCACTGACCAAGCCTCGCTCCGGGATCCACACGTGCGCCGGAAGTGTGTCGATTGACATCCGGGTCACCAGGTTCACCGGAATTCAGCGCCCATAGGCTACCCACACTTCCGGCGCACGTGTGGATCCCGGAGCGAGGCTTGGTCAGTGCAACCAATATGACTTGATTGTTTAATTGCTAATGTGTTCCTATAAAGAGGGGTGGCGTCCCACGCCACTCGTACCCCGAAACGAAGTGATCTTTTCACGAAACGCGTCGGGTGGAGTGAGTGACGTGTGGACGCCATCCCCTTCATTTCTCCAACGAGTGGCTTTTGTTCCTGGATACGTCCGGCCGGCGTTACAGGCCAAATGCTGGTTTTATTCAACCCAAATGTGAGTTGTATATCTGTTTACTCCTGTTTTAAATAAATCACCCGGATTTTATGCTATGTGGAGCTTTGTTTTGTTTTTTTATATCAATCATTGAGCACGGCATGGTCTCAGCGCAAGTGGAGGATCTACTGCTGATTTAACATCTATGGTTGAAAGATATGTTGATAGTGGTCCGGCAGGACCTTGATTTCTGGTAAGCAGCTGCATGATTGGTGGTGGATTCACGTCTGGTGCCTACAACAGCATTCTTGAAGCTTTCACGGGTGTCTTCCTTGTCATACGGACTTATCACAGAATTTTATTCAATTTTTCAATTTTCAATTTTGGAGTTCACGGACTGTACACACCACTTTGTGGTTTATTATTATTAATTTATCCAATATTGTTGTCACGTTATTACACATTTATTGTGGTATTTATCACTGGGCTTGCACAATATTGCCCAGCAGGGCCAGGTGGCTTTGGGCCCCCTGACTTTATGCGATTTATAGAAGTGTTTATATCTTAGAGTGTTAATTTAGACATTTTTTAACACACGCACTTGGGCACACGCCCAATCTGTTTGTTTGATATAAGTTCACTATTTGGTTTAGCGCAATTATCCTTCCTTTTTTCCTGTACTTACTTTGTTTATACACAATTTAATTGCTGCTTATCAATCCTAACATTTCACCTTAGCGCAGTTGTTTCCAAACAATTTTTCTATACTTCCCAGCATTCCTCTTTTTTGTATCCATACTTCTTGTAGTTACTGCAGGAATGACCCATGCTATCAAAGAAGTTGTCTACATTGATCATCATCAATGTGAACTTAGTTGCGGTGTGGGAGCCTTCCTTAAAGCTCGAAAAAACAAATGAATACTTACCATTTGTCAAAAACTTTAGAAAATTTGCCCACGTATCTCCTATTCAAGCAAAAAAAGGGCGATGATCTCTACTGTACTGGGGCAAATGCACCACAATTCCTTCCTTCTAATACAGAATAATCTTTATGTCTTTCAAACTCTTGTCCTCACAACTCCTCTTAGCCATGGAAAGAAAGTCTCTATTTTTAGTTCACAACCAATACAACATCGAAGACACTTCACTTACGATAATTCAGCAAAGTCAAAATTTCCTTATACTGGATTTCATAGACCCCTTGCAAAATCTCTTTATCGTACATCACGGGACACAGAGCCGCCATAGTAATTACTATGTGGATTTTATGCCACCTCTAGGTGATTGGACACTGGCAACCCAAGACAGGAAGTCCCCCACTATATAACCCCTCCCACACAGGAAGTACCTCAGTTTTTTCGCCAGTGTCTGACGATGTCTCCCTGCCTTCCTTTTTTCCAGATCCTCAGTCTCCAGAGGAATAATTGTTACATTCTCTTGATGTAGTGAGAGCTGTCAGGCTTTATCTGAAAGTGACAGCTCAGATACGACAAACTGATGCTTTGATTGTACTGCCAGAAGGGCCCAGGAAAGGGCAGGCAGCGTCGAAATCGGCTATTTCAAAGTGGATTCAGCAAGTTATAATCCAGGCTTATGGTTTGAAAAGAAAGGTTCCGCCTTTTCAAGTTAAAGCGCACTCTACTAGAGCAGTGAGTGCTTCATGGGCCGTGTATCACCAAGCCTCTATGACTCAGATTTGCAAGGCCTGCAACTTGATCGTCAGTCCATACATTTACAAAATGTTATCAGTTGGATGGAAATTGCCAAGAGGATGTCGCCTTTGGGCGCAGTGTACTGCAAGCAGCAGTATAGGTCCTCATGTCTGATGGCGGCGTGCTTTTATTTGTGTCCCCTCTCCCGTCAGTGGCATTGCTTTGGGACACCCCACATAGTAATTACTATGGTTGTTCTGTGTCCCGTGATGTACGATAAAAAAAATAGGATTTTCATAACAGCTTACCTGTAAAATCATTTTCTTGGAGTACATCACAGGACACAAGGTCCCTCCCCTCTTGTTGGGATATATATATATATATATATATATATATATATATATATTGCTTTGCTACAAAAACTGAGGCACTTCCTGTGTGGGAGGGGTTATATAGAGGGGGACTTCTTGTCTTGGGTTGCCAGTGTCCAATCACCTAGAGGTGGCCTATAACACACATAGTAATTACTATGGCTGCTCTGTGTCCCGTGATGTACTCCAAGAAAAGGATTTTACAGGTAAGCTGTTATAAAAATTCTATTTTTTCTCACAAGGAACACCAAATTTTTCCAGCGCCATAATCCTTGGCCAGCGTGAATCACGCCACGTACTTGATGTGTGCATACTTGCGTACATCAAAGTTCTCAAGAAAATTTGGCTTCTCCACGGATGACTATACTAAACTTCCTCCAGGAGACCTAGAGAAGCAATCGCTCCTCTGGAGGTTTAATATCATCCACTCCAATAGCAGCATGGAGCTTTTAGTCATGATTTTGTTATGAGTTGTACTACACTATTATTATATAAAGTACTTAAAGCGGAGTTCCACCCTATTTTTCAACATCTTTGCATTCGAATTAACACTGCCCCCTTAAATAGAATTGGTATGTTTTTTTTTTTTTTTTTAAAAACTCACGGTTTTATTCCTGTGAGTTTGTTTCCCCCGTTGCGGCGGAATGGTCTCCCCGCCGCTTCTAGCGCTGCTATGCCTCCTGGGAGAAGTGTGTCATTCCCAGGAGGCTGGGCTGAACGAGCGCCGCCGTAGTTGAATTTCGGGGGCGGGAGGGAGGGGGCAGTGCCGCCCATAGAGGTGGTGTCCTCTTCCTCCTCTCCAACTCCCCCCTGCTAGCACCGCCCCCCCCCCCCCGCCTCCACCACCCGCCCGCTATCTGTCTCCGGTTCGCGGAGATACAGATCATCAGGATGACAGAGGAGCGCATCTCTGATAGATCTGTATGTGAGAACACCCGCTCGTAGTACAGCCCCGCCTCCCTGTACATAGAAACAGCGCGCTCTGCACTGTGTTACAATTCTAGTGCAGGGAGGCGGGGCTGTACTACGAGCGGGTGTTCTCACATACAGATCTATCAGAGATGCGCTCCTCTGTCATCCTGATGATCTGTAACTCTCCCGACTCTGCACTGGTGTCACAGAGTTAGTGGGAGAGCGGAGCTTGCCATCCACTGTGCCCATAACTGTGCCCAATGCTGCCCTCACTGTGCCCAACGCTGCCCAACACTGTGCCCTCACTGTGCCCAACACTGTGCCCTCACTCTGCCCAACACTGTGCTGTAACTGTGCCCGTAACTGTGCCGAACGCTGCCCTCACTGTGCCCTGACTGTGCCCAACACTGTGCCCTCACTGTGCCTGTAACTGTGCCCTCACTGTGCCCAACACTGTGCCCTCACTGTGCCCAACACTGTGCTGTAACTGTGCCCAACGCTGCCCTCACTGTGCCCTGACTGTGCCCTCACTGTGCCCAACACTGTGCTGTAACTGTGCCCGTAACTGTGCCCAACGCTGCCCTCACTGTGCCCAACACTGTGCCTGTAACTGTGCCCTCACTGTGCCCTCACTCTGCCCAACACTGTGCTGTAACTGTGCCCAACGCTGCCCTCACTGTGCCCTGACTGTGCCCAACACTGTGCCCTCACTGTGCCTGTAACTGTGCCCCCACTGTGCCCAACACTGTGCCCTCACTGTGCCCAACACTGTGCCCAATGCTGCCCTCACTGTGCCCAACACTGTGCCCTCACTGTGCCCTCACTGTGCCCAACACTGTGCCCTCACTGTGCCCAACGCTGCCCTCACTGTGCCCTCACTGTGCCCAACGCTGCCCTCACTGTGCCCGTAACTGTGCCCAACGCTGCCTCACTGTGCCGTAACTGTGCCCTCACTTTGCCCGTAACTGTGCCCTCACTGTGCCCGTAACTGTGCCCTCACTGTGCCCGATGCTGCCCTCACTGTGCCCGTAACTGTGCCCTCACTGTGCCCAACGCTGCCTCACTGTGCCCGTAACTGTGCCCTCACTGTGCCGATGCGGGGTGCTATGTCGAGGCAGATGCGGGGTACATGGGCCGATGCAGGGTGCTGGGCCGGGGCCGATGCAGGGTGCCGAGGCCGATGCGGGGTGCCGATGCGGGGTGCCGAGGCCGATGCGGGGTCCCGGGGCTGATGCGGGGGGCCGGGGGCGATGCGGGGTGCCGAGGCCGATTCTGGGTGCCGAGGCCGATGCTGGGTGCCGAGGCCGATGCGGGGTGTCGGGGCCGATGCGGGAGGCCGATGCGCGGTGCCGGGGCCGATGTGGGGTGCCGGGGCCGATTCGGGGTCCCGGGGCCGATGCGGGGTCCCAGGGCCGATGCGGGGTGCCGGGGGGGCGATGCGGGGTGCCGGGGCCGATGCCGGGGCCGGTGCGGGGTGCCGAGGCCGATGCGGGGTCCCTGGGCACCCCGTATCGGCCCCGGCACCCCGCATCGGCCCCGGCCCCCCGCATCAGCCCCGGGACCGATGCAGGGTGCCGGGGCCGATGCGGGGTGCCGAGGCCGATGCTGGGTGCCGAGGCCGATGCTGGGTGCCGAGGCCGATGCGGGGTGTCGGGGCCGATGCGGGAGGCCGATGCGGGGTGCCGGGGCCGATGCGGGGTGCCGAGGCCGATGCGGGGTGCCGGGGCCGATTCGGGGTCCCGGGGCCGATGCGGGGTCCCGGGGGGCGATGCGGGGTGCCGGGGCCGATGCGGGAGGCCGATGCGGGGTGCCGGGGCCGGTGCGGGGTGCCGAGGCCGATGCGGGGTCCCTGGGCCGATGCGGGGTGCCGGGGCCGATGCGGGGTGCCGATGCGGGGTGCCAGGGCCGATGCGGGGTGCCGAGGCCGATGCGGGGTGCCGGGGCCGATGCGGGGTGCCGAGGCCGATGCGGGGTGCCGGGGCCGATGCTGGGTGTCGGGGCCGATGCTGGGTGTCGGGGCCGATGTGGGGTGTCGGGGCCGATGCGGGGTGCCGAGGCCGATGCGGGGTGTCGGGGCCGATGCGGGGTGCCGAGGCCGATGCGGGGTGCCGAGGCCGATGCGGGGTGCCGGGGCCGATGCGGGATGCCGAGGCCGATGCGGGGTGCCGAGGCCGATGCGGGGTGCCGGGGCTGATTCGGGGTCCCGGGGCCGATGCGGGGTGCCGGGGGCGATGCGGGGTGCCGGGGGCGATGCGGGGTGCCGATGCGGGGTGCCGGGGCCGGTGCGGGGTGCCGAGGCCGATGCGGGGTGCCGGGGCCGATGCGGGAGGCCGATGTGGGGTGCCGAGGCCGATGCGGGGTGCCGAGGCCGATGCGGGGTCCCTGGGCCGATGCGGGAGGCCGATGCGGGGTGCCGAGGCCGATGCGGGGTGCCGAGGCCGATGCGGGGTGCCGGGGCCGATTCGGGGTCCCGGGGCCGATGCGGGGTCCTGGGGCCGATGCGGGGTGCCGGGGGCGATGCGGGGTGCCGGGGCCGATGCGGGAGGCCGATGCGGGGTGCCGGGGCCGATGCGGGGTGCCGGGGCCGATGCGGGAGGCCGAATGCGGGGTGCCGGGGCCGATGCGGGGTGCCGAGGCCGATGCGGGGTTCCCGGGGCCGATGCGGGGTGCCGAGGCCGATGCGGGGTGCCGAGGCCAATGCGGGGTCCCTGGGCCGATGCGGGGTGCCGGGGCCGATGCGGGGTGTCGGGGCCGATGCTGGGTGTCGGGCCGATGCTGGGTGCTGAGGCCGATGCGGGGTGTCGGGGCCGATGTGGGGTGTCGGGTCTGATGCGGGAGGCGATGCGGGGTGCCGAGGCCGATGCGGGGTGTCGGGGCCGATGCGGGGTGCCGAGGACGATGCGGGGTGCCAAGGCCAATGCGGGGTGCCGGGGCCGATGCGGGGTGCTGTGCCGGGGCCGATGAGGAGTTCCCGAGGCCGATGCGGGGTGCTGTGCCGGGGCCGATGCGGGGGGGGGGCGATGCGGGGTGCCGGGGGCCAATGCGTGGTGCTGGGGCCGATGCGGGGCGCCGGGGGGTATGCAGCACAGTACAGGGATGGTGGGAACCCCTCATAATGGGCACAGCGGGAGTACAGCCACAGGAAGTCAGTGCAGGGATGGTGGGAACCCCTCATGAAGGGTTCCCACCATCCCTGTTCTGTGCTGACTTCCTGTGGCTGTACTCCTGCTGTGCTCATTATGAGCGTACGAATCCGAATTGAGTTTCGGGCACAAAATACGAAATAACGGCTAATAATGCGAAATGGAACTAAACAAAATGAATTTATTGACAGTGCACATGTCTGGTATATGTATACACACCACATATATAACAAGAGATGTATATAATCTTGTTATGTAGATATATCTGCACAGGAACAAATTATTTAGTATATTTACTGGTTCCTGGAAGGAGGAGGGGAGGAGGGGAGGAGAGGTTTGCATAGATAAGGGGCGGCAACTTTCTCTGACACTCCCGTTGCTATTGAAACCTGATCTGAAACCATTACACTGCTTGTACAGCACTGAGCATGTGCGAGGCTGAAATCCAGGAAGTCATACAGTCTGGCTTCATGATGCCCACACTTAAGATGGCCCCAGTCAATTTCTGTTTTATAAAGTGTCTAAATGCTGTAACAACCTAAGAAAACGGACCTTAGTTTACAGACTAACTGTAGTAGAACACATTAAGCTTGTGTATTACAGGGGTATTTATATTTAAAAAGTTTCTATATTTAAAATTGTGGCCGGAACTCCGCTTTAAAGTGTTACTAAACCCAGGACCCTGTATTCACTATATCTGGTCTCCCACAGTACACAGAACATGGAAATGCAATTATTTTAGTAAATATAAACTGCTAAATACCTTTTTTCATCAGCAGTATATAGCAGTCTTATGACTTCTATCAGTGTCTGGCTAAAGCTTGTAGGAAGAGTTTACTTTCTCCTCTGACTGTCCTAGGACCCCTGACCCTTTGTCTGGACAGTGTTAATTGGACATGTGCTGATCACATGCATCCTCTCTAGCACTACACACTAAACTGAGCATGTGCAGAGTGCTCACTAGGCTCTGTACTATCAGGAGATGCATAGCTCCCAACTGTCCCTGATTTCCAGGGACTGTCCCTGATTTGGAGCAATGTCCCTCTGTCCCTCTTTCCCCCTCATTTGTCCCTCATTTTGGTCTGATCTATATAGTTGTATATAAAATACACGTTTTATCTTTCAAAAAGTGTTTCCCAGTGCTAAACCTTTCATCCAAATTCTAAATTGCTGCATTTGTAAATTGTAACCACTTCCCTACCACTGGACGTCATATGCTGTCCTGGACTTTTGTGGGGGGGGGGGGGGGATATCTGAATGATGCCTGCAGCTACAGGCATAATTCAGATATCCTTCTTTTCAGGCGGCGATTCTGCGCAACCATAAGAATGATCATAGTGGCAGTTCCGCCGCTTGATCATTCTTATAGGCGACGGGAGGGGATGTCCCCCCTCCCGCCACCATCCGGTGCTTCTCTGGGCTCTCCCGTGCCATCGGGGGCCTGGAGATAGAATCAGCCGGTTCCCGGATGACGAGGATATGACCGTCGGAGGCCCGGACACAACGTTATGACGTCATGCCCGGGTACCCGCAAGTAAACAATGCCGCAATCGCGGCTGTCATCCCATGCTTTCCAGCCTGGAGGAGAGATGTGGGGTCTTTTTGAATCTCTCCATAAAGAGGACCTGTCACAATAGATTCTTATTACAAGGTATGTTTACATTCCTTGTAATAGGAATAAAAGTGATAAAAAAAAAAGTAATTAAAAATGTTAAACGTCCCTGTCCCCGGTAACTCGCGCTCAGAAGCGAACGCACACGTAAGTCCCGCCCACATATGTAAACGCTGTTCAAACCCCACATGTGAGGTATCGCTGCTTGCGTTAGAGCGTGTGCAACAATTCTAGCACTAGACCTCCTCTGTACTTCTAAACTGGTAACCTGTAAAAAAAAAATTTAAGCGTCGCCTATGGAGATTTTTAAGTACCGAAGTTTGGCGCCATTCCATGAGTGTGCCCAATTTTAAAGCGTGACAAGTTAGGTATCTATTTACTCGGCGTAACATCATCTTTCACATTATACAAACAATTGGGCTAACTTTACTGTTTTGTTATTTTTTAATTCATGAAACCGTTTTTTTTTTCCCAAAAAAAGGCGTTTGAAAAATGATTGTGCAAATCCTGTGCGAGATAAAAAGTTGCAATGACCGCTACTTTATTCCCTAAGGTGTCTGCTAAAATATATATAATGTTTGAGGGTTCTGAGTAATTTTCTAGCAAAAAATTATGATTTTTACATGAAGGAGAGAAGTGCCAGAATAGAATAAAGTCCTTGGGGCGGTAAATAACCTTTTTTTTGGTTAATTCTCCTTTAAGGGGGTGTGACAAGGGCGTGTCCTATGCCTACATACAATTGTTAGTAGGTGTCCCTCTTTCCCTCATTTCAAAATGTTGGGAGGTATGGGAGATGGATTAGGGACTGTGGAAGAAGGGGGGGAACAGAAAAGACAGGATCAAATAGCCTTTTTACACAATGCGCAGGATTCCACAGGGAACATTCTTTACTGCATATACAGACTGCTTTTACTGTTGTGGGTTTAGTAACACTTTAAAACAGGGTTGTCCCGATACCACTTTTTTGAGACCGAGTACAAGTACCGATACTTTTTTTCAAGTACTCGCTGATACCGAATACCGATACTTTTTTTTTAATGTCATGTGACAGTTTTTTTTTTTTTACACAATTTTTTTTTTTACTTTTTTTTTTTTTAGGGGGGGGGGGGGGGAGGGGTAGTGGATTGTCAGTGTGTGTTTTTTTTCTTTTATTATTATTATTTACATTTTATTTTTTAAATTATTTATTGCAACATTTTTTTTCTTTTTTTTAATTAGCCCTGTTGGGGGGCTTTGGTGAGATATCAGGGGTCTTAACAGACCTCTGACATCTCCCCTTTAAGACAGAGAAAGGGACTAGGGGCACAGATTCCCCAGTCCCTTTCTCAGCTGCACTGGAAATGAATGGAGAGGAGACAGAGGCTCCTATCCATTCATAAACTGAAGCATAGTAAACACAGTTTACAATGCTCAGTCATCTGAATGGACAGTCAGTGATCACTGACTCTGTTCATTCAGAAAAGGTAGGAGCCGGGTTTAGCGGCTCCTACCGCCGCTCTCCATCCTGACAGAGGGGGCGGAGGAGGACACGGAGTTGGGACACAGATCACGGAGGGGGGAAGCAGCGGCACGGAGGGGGAGAGCAAAACAGAGGACAGCAGTGGCACGGAGGGGGAGAAAAGAGGACGGCAGCGGCACGGAGGGGGAGAACAGAGGACGGCAGCGGCACGGAGGTGGGGGACAGAGGACGGCAGTGGCACGGAGGGGGGGGGGGGACAGAGGACGGCAGCGGCACGGAGGGGGAGAACAGAGGATGGCAGCGGCACAGAGGGGGAGAACAGAGGACGGCATCGGCACGGAGGGGGGGGGAACAGAGGACGGCAGCGGCACGGAGGGGGGGGGGAACAGAGGACGGCAGCGGCACGGAGGGGGAGAACAGAGGACGGCAGCGGCACGGAGGGGGAGAACAGAGGACGGCAGTGGCATGGAGGGGGAGAACAGAGGATGACATCGGCACGGTGGGGGGGGGACAGAGGACGGCATCGGCACGGAGGGGGGGGAACAGAGGACGGCAGCGGCACGGAGGGGGGGGAACAGAGGACGGCAGCAGCACGGAGGGGGAGAACAGGACGGCAGCGGCACGGAGGTGGGGGACAGAGGACGGCAGTGGCACGGAGGGGGGGCAAACAGAGGACCGCAGCGGCACGGAGGGGGAGAACAGAGGATGGCAGCGGCACGGAGGGGGAGAACAGAGGACGGCATCGGCACGGAGGGGGGGGGAACAGAGGACGGCAGCGGCACGGAGGGGGGGGGGGACAGAGGACGGCAGCGGCACGGAGGGGGAGAACAGGACGGCAGCGGCACGGAGGGGGAGAACAGAGGACGGCAGCGGCACGGAGGAGGAGAACAGAGGATGGCATCGGCACGGTGGGGGGGGGGGAAAGAGGACGGCATCGGCACGGAGGGGGGGGAACAGAGGACAGCAGCGGCACGGAGGGGGAGAAAAGGACGGCAGCGGCACGGAGGGGGAGAACAGAGGACGGCAGCGGCACGGAGGTGGGGGACAGAGGACGGCAGTGGCACGGAGGGGGGGGGGAACAGAGGACGGCAGCGGCACGAAGGGGGAGAACAGAGGATGGCAGCGGCACGGAGGGGGAGAACAGAGGACGGCATCGGCACGGAGGGGGGGAACAGAGGACGGCATCGGCACGGAGGGGGGGGAACAGAGGATGGCAGCGGCACGGAGGGGGGGGGGAACAGAGGACGGCAGCGGCACGGAGGGGGAGAACAGGACGGCAGCGGCACGGAGGGGGAGAACAGAGGATGGCATCGGCATGGTGGGGGGGGAACAGAGGACGGCAGCGGCACGGAGGGGGGGACAGAGGATGGCACCGCAACGGAGGGGGAGAGCAGAACGGCAGCGGCACGGAGGGGGGACACAGGAGCATGGAGGGAGAGTCAGGTATCGGTAAAGTATCGGAGCATTTTCCCCGAGTACAAGTACTCAGGGAAATGCTTGGTATCGGTCCCGATACCGATACTAATATTGGTATCGGGACAACCCTACTTTAAAACCATGGATATTTTCAGAAATTCAAACTAAACAGACCTTGTGCAAATGGTGCAAACAAATAAGCACTGTGACAAACGTGGAAAAATATGTTCCAAATCTTGAAATTTAAGTGCCATTCATGCATGGGTCCTACTGAGGAAGTCCAATCAAAAGACGTAACGTGTAAAGGGGAAAGGGGGGCGCCTTGGCCATATTGGAGATGTGTTGAGATTGGGACAGTCTCATTTTAACATGTTTATATCAGCACATCATGTGCATTGCTTTTTTTTGTAAGTGTTTTTACTCCTTTTAAGATAAAATATGTTTTTATATAGAGAGTACTATGGGTCCTCTTTTCTATTTTGCCTATGTCTAAACATCTATGTGAGTGGTATATGGGGAGGTAAAGAAAGCAGTTATTAGCTGAGGCCTGCATTTACCCAGAGGTTGTGTTTTAGAGAAACGTAATCCCATCATCCAATTCCAGGACCTGCCCAGAGGGCAACGTAAAGCATTGTCTGACCTGGTGAGGTCAACCGTGGAGGTGAGCCTTCAATCTGCACATTGGGTGGATGCACGCGTGGAATTTTAATTTCAAGATTTGGAAGATATTTTTCCATGTTTGTCACAGCGGTGATTTGTTTGCACCATTTGCGCAAGGACTGTTTAGTTTGGACTTTATTGATAATTTTCTTTGAAGTTGCGCTTCACTGTTATTATACTGTATTGTTAACCTAGGGGGCACTGTGGAATCACCTTTACAGTGTTCTAGCTGGCCACTATTCATTTTGGTTTTGCATTTTCATATTTCTTTTATTTTGGTTGTCACGTTTATACACTATATTACAAAAAGTATTGGGACGCCTGCCTTTACACGCACATGAACTTTAATGGCATCCCAGTCTTTGTCCGTAGGGTTCAATATTGCGTTAGCCCACCTTTTGCCGCTATAACTGCTTCAACTCTTCTGGGAAGGCTGTCCACAAGGTTTAGGAGTGTGTCTATGGGAGTGTTTGACCAGTCTTCCAGAATTTGGGAGGTCAGGCACTGATGTAGACGAGAAGGCCTGGCTCTCAGTCGCCACTCTAATTCATCTTAAAGGCGTTCTATCAGGTTGAGATCAGGACTCTGTGCAGGCCAGTCAAGTTCCTCCACCCCAAACTTGTTCATCCATGTCTTTATGGACCTTGCTTTATAGACTGGGCTAAATCATTTGGTGGAGGGGGGGGGGGGGGGTATGGTGTGGGGTTTTCCAGGGGTTGGGCTTGGCCCCTTAGTTCCAGTGAAGGCCCCAGCATACCAAGACATTTGGACAATTTCATGCTCCCCACTTTGTGGGAACAGTTTGGAGATGGCCCCTTCCTGTTCCAACATCACTGCACAACAGTGCACAAAGCAAGGTCCATAAAGACATGGATGCACTATTTGGTTTTTATGCACTTGTTGTCAGGGCTGGGCTCAGCCCTTCCTTCTCTGAGCTGGCCACTCAGCTGTCGGCTAATTGCCAGCTCTTATTTCTCCACAGTGACTCACCTGTTGATGATCCGGCTCGTCAGTCCTGCCTACTTAAAGGGGCTGTAAAGGTAAAAAAAAAAAAATTCCCTAAATAGCTTCCTTTACCTTAGTGCAGTCCTCCTTCACTTACCTCATCCTTCGATTTTGCTTTTAAATGTCCTTATTTCTTCTGAGAAAGCCTCACTTCCTGTTCTTCTGTCTGTAACTCCACACCGTAATGCAAGGCTTTCTCCCTGGTGTGGAGAAAGCCTCTTGAGGGGGGAGCAGGCGAGCAGGAGTGTCAGGACACCCACTAACACACAGCTCCTTTCTCTATCTGCAAAGTAGAGTGTCCTGACACTCCTGCTTGCCCCCTCCACCCTCAAGAGGCTTTCTCCACACCAGGGAGAAAGTGTCGCTTTACTGTGTGGAGTTACAGACAGAAGAACAGAAAGTGAGGATTTCTCAGAAGTAATAAAGACATTTAAAAGCAAAATCGAAGGATTAGGTAGGTGAAGGAGGACTGCACTAAGGTAAAGGAAGCTATTTAGGCAACATTTTGTTTACCTTTACAAACCCTTTAAGCCAGGCGTCTCAAGCTGTTGCAAAACTACAAGTCCAACGAGGCATTGCAAGAATGACAGTTACCAGCATGACTCCCACAGGCAGAGGCATGATGGGACTTGTAGTTTTACAACAGCTGGAGGGCCACCAGTTTGAGACCCTTGCTTTAAGCCTTCCAGCGCAGTTGCTCTCTGTCTTCGCCTTGGTCAACATCACAGAGACTTTCTCCTGTTGATGACTTGCTTGGCTGACATTCCTTCTGGCTCCTGATCCTGCTTGCTGTTCTACTACGTATATCTCTGGCTCTCTGTCATTTGGCTTGGCTGATTATCCGATCCAGTTCCTGAACTCTGGCTTTGTTTTGACTAAAGCGTACTCTGTTTATCTTTTTAGTATTATTATTAATAAACAAGTGTGATTTAACTGTATTTCTGTTGCATCTAATTCATGGTTTCTGACACTTGTCTGTTGTTTCAGTTTACTGAATCTGCTCTTCGTTAGTAAATAGATGGAAGTATTTAAAAAACAACATGCTTGACATTCTGTAATGCCTCGCTTTACTCAATAAAAAAGTACACGCTAAAAATACTGATATATGATACCAGATAAGTTACTGATTAAATGTGTAAAAGTGGAAATAGGAAGTAACGTGACAGGAGGACAAGTATACATCAGCAATAGGAGTTTTCTGTTACAAAGTGGAAAGAAAATATTCTGTAAACATGCATCACGGGACGCGCACGGGAGTGCGCTCCTGGTAACCTGCGAGAGAGCCGACGTAGAATGACGGCGGCAGGTCGGCAAGCAGTTAAATTACACACAGGTGGACTCTATTTACTAATTAGGTGACTTATGAAGGCAATTGGTTACATTAGATTTTAGGTCCGCTGGCACCCACTGAGCTCTAAAAGAAAACAGGTGTATAGGCACTACAAAATTAAGCACATACCTTAGTAAAGACACATCACTGTGTACAAATAAACACATAGTACAGTGACAGTGCTTATTTTTTAGCACTGATCACTGTATTAGTGTCACTGCTTCCCACAAAGGATCAAAAGTGTCAGTTAGTGTCAGACTGTCCACTGCAACATCGCAGTACTTCTATAAGTCGCTGATCACCGCCATTACTAGTATAAAAAAAAATCCAATACAGTGCCTTGAAAAAGTATTCATACCCCTTGAAATCTTCCACATTTTGTCATGTTACAACCAAAAACATAAATGTATTTTATTGGGATTTTATGTGATAGACCAGCACAAAGTGCCACATAATTGTAAAGTGGAAGGAAAATTATAAATGGTTTTTAAAATGTTTTACAAATAAATATCTGAAAAGTGTGGCGTGCATTTGTATTCAGCCCCCTTTACTCTGATACCCCTAACTAAAATCTATTGCAACCAATTGCCTTCAAAAAGTCACCTAATTAGTAAATAGAGTCCACCTGTGTGTAATTTAATCTCAGTAGATATACAGCTGTTCTGTGAAGCCCTCAGAGGTTTGTTAGGGAAACTTTGTGAACAAACATCATCATGAAGGCCAGGGAACCCACCAGACAGGTCAGGGGTAAAGTTGTGGAGAAGTTTAAAGCAGGGTTAGGTTATAAAAAAAAAATCCCAAACTTTGATCATCTCACAGAGCACTGTTCAATCCATCATCCGAAAATGGAAAAAGTATGGCACAACTGCAAACCTACCAAGACATGACCATCCACCTAAACTGACAGACCGGGCAAGAAGAGCATTAATCAGAGAAGCAGCCAAGAGGCCCATGGTAACTCTGGAGGAGCTGCAGAGATCCACAGCTCAGGTGGGAGAATCTATCCACAGGACAACTATTAGTCATGCTCTCCACAAATCAGACCTTTATGGAAGAGTGGCAAGAAGAAAGTCATTGTTGTAAGAAAGCCATAAGAAGTCACGTTTGCAGTTTGGGTGAAGCCATGTGGGGGACACAGCAAATATGTGAAAGAAGGTGCTCTGCTCAGATGAGACCTAAAATTGAACTTTGTGGCCTAAAAGCCAAACGCTATGTGTGGTGGAAAACTAACACTGCACATCACCCTCAACGCACCATCCCCCACCGTGAAACATGGTGGTGGCAGCATCATGTTGCGGGGTTGCTTTTCTTCAGCAGAGACAGGGAAGCTGGTCAGAGATGATGGGAAGATGGATGGAGCCAAATACAGGGCAATCTTAGAAGAAAACCTGTTAGAGTCTGCAAAAGACGTGAGACTGGGGTGGAGGTTCACCTTCCAGCAGGACAACGACCCTAAACATACAGCCAGAGCTACAATGGAAGGGTTTAGATCAAAGCATAGTCATGTTTTGGAATGGCCCAGTCAAAGTCCAGACCTAAATCCAATTGAGAATCTGTGGCAAGACTTGAAAATTGCTGTTCACAAACACTCTGCATCCTGACAGAGCTTGAGCTATTTTGCAAAGAAAAATTGGCAAAAATGTCCCTCTCTAGATATACAAAGACTTGCAGCTGAAATTGCAGTGAAAGGAGGTTCTATTACAAAATCTTTGAAAACCATTTATCATTTTCTTTCCACTTCACAATTATGTGCCACTTTTGCCGTGTACACACGTTCGGAAAGTCAGATGTGAGCTTTTTGTCGAAAATTCCAACCGTGTATATGCTCCATCTGACTTTTCTTGTCGGAATTTGCGCCAACAAAGGATTGAGAGCAGGTCCTCTATTTTTCCAACGGTAAAATCTGCTCGCCTGTAAGCAATTCCGACGCTCAAAAAAACATGCATGCTCAGAATCAAGCAGAAGAGTCAAACTGCCTATTGAACTTCATTGATCGCGGCTCGTCATACGTGTTGTACGTCACGCGTTCTTGGCGGTCGGAATTTCCGACAAGATTTGTGGGACCGTGTGTGTGCACCACAAGTTTGAGCCAACATTCCGTCAGAAAAAATCCAAGGTTTTCTTGTGGGAAAACATGACAAAATGTGGAAAATTTCAAGGGGTATGAATACTTTTTCAAGGCAATGAGTATATATATATATATATGTGTATATACAGTATATAAATCCACAACTGGTTTAGAGGCACTCACAGATCTTGCAGAAGAGGAAGATCAAAAACAGCAGTGGGCTAGATTCAGAAAGAATTTACGTTGGTGTATCTATTGATACGCCGCGTAAATTCAAAGCTGCGCCGGCGTATCTTCTTTCTGTATTCAGAAAGCAAGATACGCCGAAATTAGGCTAAGATCCGACTGGCGTAAGTCTCTTACGCCGTCGTATCTTAGTTGCATATTTACGCTGGCCGCTAGGTGGCGCTTCCATCGATTGACGCGAGGAATATGCTAATTAGGTAGATACGCCGATTCAGAAACGTACGTCCGCCCGGCGCATTTTTTTACGTCGTTTACGTTCGGCTTTTTCCGGCGTAAAGTTACCCCTGCTATATGAGGCGTATCCTATGTTAAGTATGGACGTCGTTCCCGCATCAAATTTTGAAAATTTTACGTCGTTTGCGTAAGTCGTTCGCGAATAGGGCTGTACGTAAGTTATGTTGACGTCTAAAGCTTTGACGATTTGCGGCGTAATTTCGAGCATGCGCACTGGGATTCTTTCACGAATGGCGCATGCGCCGTTCGTAAAAAACGTCAAATACGTGGGGTCACATTTAGTTTTCAATCTGAATTTTATTGAATTTTAGTAGTATCTACATAGACATACATTACTACTATAATCGTAGCAGTCAAGCATACATGTACATAATACATATTTTCTTATCTGTAACATATAATACCCATAGGCACATAGAAAAAAAAGGGAAGAAGGAACAAACAAAAAAAAACGTGGGGTCACATTTAATTTGAATAAAACACGCCCACATCATCAACATTTGAATTAGGCGGGCTTACGCCGGACCACATACGCTACGCCGCCGTAACTTAGGGCGCAAGTTCTTTATGAATACAGAACTTGCGCCCCAAGTTACGACGACGTAACGTATCTGAGATACGTTACGCCCGCAGAAAATTACGCCGGGCTATCTGAATCTAGCCCAGTGTTTTTATTGTCAATGCTTCGATGAAGCTCAGTCCATCTTTCTGCAAGACCTGCGAGTGCCTCTAAAATAGTTTTGGATTCCTATTAAATTATAACACAAAGTATCTCACAAAAGTGAGTACACCCCTCACATCTTTGTCAATATTTTATTATAACTTTTCATGTGACAACACTGAAGAAATGACACTTTGCTACAATGTAAAGTAGTGAGTGTACAGCTTGTATAATTGTATACATTTGCTGTTCCCTCAAAATAACTCAACACACAGCCATTAATGTCTAAACCGCTGGCAACAAAAGTGAGTACACCCCTAGGTGAAAATGTCCATATTGGGCCCAATTAGCCATTTTCCCTCCCCGTTGTCATGTGACTCGTTAGTGTTACAAGGTCTCAGGTGTGACTGGGAAGCAGGTGTGTTAAATTTGGTGTTATCGCTCTCACTCTCTCATACTGGTCACTGGAAGTTCAAAATGGCACCTCATGACAAAGAACTCTCTGAGGATCTGAAAAAAAGAATTATTGCTCTACATAAAGATGGCCTAGGCCAGTGTTTCTCAACTCCAGTCCTCAAGGCGCCCCAACAGGTCATGTTTTCAGGATTTCCCTCAGATGAAACGGCTGTGGTAATTGCAAGGCAGTCAAACTGATCAAATCACCTGTACAAAATAATGGAAAGCCTGAAAACATGACCTGTTGGGGCGCCTTGAGGACTGGAGTTGAAAAACCCTGGCCTAGGCTATAAGAAGATTGCCAAGACCCTGAAACTGAGCTGCAGCACGGTGGCCAAGACCATACAGCGGTGTAACAGGACAGGTTCCATTTAGAACAGGCCTCGCCATGGCCGACCAAAGAAGTTGAGTGCAGGTGCTCAGCATCATATGCAGAGGTTGTCTTTGGGAAATAGACGTATGAGTGCTGCCAGCATTGCTGGAGAGGTTGAAGGGGTGAGGAGGTCAGCCTGTAGGTGCTCAGATAGCCTTCAGAAAAAAAAAGTTCTATACATACTGTATATACTTTATAATACTTTTATTTAGAATAAGGATATAAATAATATATTTGTTATATTGTAAGGACATGTAGTGGTGATGAGATGGTGGGAGTAGTAGCATGGAATGAGGACATGTAGTAGTGGCAAAGAGATGAGGGGGTAGTAGAGTGGTGATAAGGATATGTAGGGGTGGTGATGATGAGATGTGGGGAGTAGAAGTAGTGGGGTAGCGATGCCATGTAGTGGTGATGAGATGGGGGAGTAGTAGTGTGTGATGAGGACATGTAGTGGTGGTGATGATGAGATGGAGGGAGGGAGTAGTAGTGGGGTGATGAGGACATGTAGTGGTGATGGTGATGAGATGGAGGGAGTAGTAGTGGGGTGATGAGGACATGTAGTAGTGATGATGAGATGGGGGGAGTACTAATGTGTGATGAGGACATGTAGTGGTGATGGTGATGAGATGGAGGGAGGGAGTAGTAGTGGGGTGATGAGGACATGTAGTGGTGATGATGATGAGATGGAGGGAGTAGTAGTGGGGTGATGAGGACATGTAGTGGTGATGGTGATGAGATGGAGGGAGTAGTAGTGGGGTGATGAGGACATGTAGTAGTGATGATGAGATGGGGGGAGTACTAATGTGTGATGAGGACATGTAGTGGTGATGATGATGAAATGGAGGGAGGGAGTAGTAGTGGGGTGATGAGGACATGTAGTGGTGATGATGATGAGATGGAGGGAGGGAGTAGTAGTGGGGTGATGAGGACATGTAGTGGTGATGATGATGAAATGGAGGGAGGGAGTAGTAGTGGGGTGATGAGGACATGTAGTGGTGGTGATGATGAGATGGAGGGAGGGAGTAGTAGTGGGGTGATGAGGACATGTAGTGGTGATGATGATGAAATGGAGGGAGGGAGTAGTAGTGGGGTGATGAGGACATGTAGTGGTGGTGATGATGAGATGGAGGGAGGGAGTAGTAGTGGGGTGATGAGGACATGTAGTAGTGATGATGATGAGATGGAGGGAGGGAGTAGTAGTGGGGTGATGAGGACATGTAGTAGTGGTGATGAGATGGGGGGAGTACTAATGTGTGATGAGGACATGCAGTGGTGATGGGGGAGTAGTAGTGGGATGATGATGATGATGATGATGATGAGGAGATGTAGCACTAGCGGTGATGATGATGGGAGTAGTAGTGTGTGATGTAGTGGTGAAGGTGATGGGGGAGTAGTAGTGGGATAATGGAGACATGTAGTAGTGATGATGAGATGGGGGGGGGGGGAGTAGTGGGATGATAGAGGCATATAGTGGTGATGATGAGATCATGGGGGGAGTAGTAGTGAGATGATGGAGACATGTGGTGGTGATGATGATGAGATAAGGGGGGTAGTAGTGGGATGATGGAGACATGTAGTGGTGGACTTAGCGATGAGATGGGGGGTGGGGTAGTAGTAGTGGGATGATGGAGACATTTAGTGGTGATGAGATGGGGGGAGTAGTAGTGGGATGATGGAGACATGTAGTGATGATGAGATGGGGGAGTAGTAGTTTGTGATGAGGACATGTAGTGGTGATGAGATGGGAGTAGTAGTGGTAGTGATAATGAGATGTAGTACTAGCAGTGATGGTGATGATGGGAGGAGTAGTAGTAGTATGTGATGATGAGGAGGAGATGTAGTACTAGCAGTGATGGTGATGATGATGGGAGTAGTAGTATGTGATGATGAGGAGGAGATGTAGTACTAGCAGTGATGGTGGTGATAATGGGAGTAGTAGTAGTAATGATGATGATGAAATGTAGTACTAGCAGTGATGGTGATGATGGTGGGAGTAGTAGTATGTGATGATGAGGAGGCGATGTAGTACTAACGGTGATGGTGATGATGGTGGGAGTAGTAGTAGTAGAAGTATGTGATGATGAGAAATAGTACTAGCGGTGATGGTGATAATGATGGTAGTAGTAGTATGTGATGATGAGGAGGAGATGTAATACTAGCGGTGATGGTGATGATGATGGGGGGAATAGTATGTGATGATGATCAGGAGGAGGTGTAGTACTAGCGGTGATGGTGATGATGGGAGTAGTAGTATGTGATGAGGAGATGTAGTACTAGCAGTGATGGTGATGATGATGGGGGGAGTAGTATGTGATGATGAGGAGGAGATGTAATACTAGCGGTGATGATGATGGGGGGAGTAGTATGTGATGATGATGATGAGGAGATGTAATACTAGCGGTGATGATGATGGGGGGAGTAGTATGTGATGATGATGATGAGGAGATGTAATACTAGCGGCGATGATGATGGGGGAGTAATATGTGATGATGATAAGGAGGAGATGTAGTACTAGCGGTGATGGTGATGATGATGGGAGTAGTAGTATGTGATGATGAGATGTAGTACTAGCGGTGATGGTGATTATGATGGGAGTAGTAGTATGTGATGATGAGATGTAGTACTAGCGGTGATGGTGATGATGATGGGAGTAGTAGTATGTGATGATGAGGAGGAGATGTAGCACTAGCGGTGGTGATTATGATGGGAGTAGTAGTAGTGTGTGATGATGAGATGTAGCACTAGCGGGGATGATGACGATGGGAGTAGTAGTATGTGATGATGATGAGGATGTAGCACTAGCGGTGACGATGATGGGAGTAGTAGTATGTGATGATGAGGAGGAGATGTAGCACTAGCGGTGGTGATGATGATGGGAGTAGTAGTAGTGTGTGATGATGAGATGTAGCACTAGCGGGGATGATGACGATGGGAGTAGTAGTATGTGATGATGATGAGGATGTAGCACTAGCGGTGATGGTGACGATGATGGGAGTAGTAGTATGTGATGATGATGAGGATGTAGCACTAGCGGTGACGATGATGGGAGTAGTAGTATGTGATGATGAGGAGGAGATGTAGTACTAGCGGTGATGGTGATGATGATGGGAGTAGTAGTATGTGATGATGAGGAGGAGATGTAGCACTAGCGGTGGTGATGATGATGGGAGTAGTAGTAGTGTGTGATGATGAGATGTAGCACTAGCGGGGATGATGACGATGGGAGTAGTAGTATGTGATGATGATGAGGATGTAGCACTAGCGGTGATGGTGACGATGATGGGAGTAGTAGTATGTGATGATGAGGAGGAGATGTAGTACTAGCTGTGACGATGATGGGAGTAGTAGTATGTGATGATGAGGAGGAGATGTAGTACTAGCGGTGATGGTGATGGGAGTAGTAGTATGTGATGATGATGATGATGAGGAGATGTAGCACTAGCGGTGATGGTGATGATGACACATTGCACATGTCGGTGTACACACTCACAGCCGCTTCCTGTTCCTACTTCCGTTGCCATGTAGCTGTGTGCTGCCTGCCTGTCAGTGTATAGGGGGAAGCACAGGCTGAGCACACCGGCGCTACGATCAGGTGTATGTAGATCGGGAGCAGCACCGGGGAGGTCCGATCCTCCATCACAGGTCCCCGAGGGATGGACACCGTCCAGATGAGACACAATCCGAGGAGGTAAGATCTGTACGATCTCCAGCGATCACACATACACTCCGATCTCCCCCATCACACAACAACAGCAAGAGAAGTTTGTGTGTGTGGGGGAGGGGTGTCTTGTAGGGCTCCCTCCCTCCTCCATAGTACTGGATGGACAGCTCTATATACACTCTGGGGGGAGAGGAGCACACAGGTGGGACTGTCATAGGAAAAGCTTTATAAGGTGATTTCCACCTTTTTACAAAAAATAAAATAATAATAAATGCACCCATATTGCAAACATTTGCAGTTTTTTTTGTATAGCAGCCTCAATGAGGGAGTTGTGGGTGCAATACTCTGCATCTTGCAGACTATTCTCCCAGTTGCAGATCTGAACTAAAGTCATGGGGGTGAAGGAAGTAGCAATGGACTATGAGAGGGGATCAGATTGTCTGCATTGGTCGATCGGACACAGGGTCGATCACACGCAAGCAGGTGCCGCTATCAGCCTGTGCTGAACCTCCTGCAGACACCCTGGAGAATAAAATGATGGTAGCTACCAATTTTTATGTCACGTGATATTAGAACAAGGGTGTATCAAATACACTGACGATACTTTTGGGGTAACCAGACACAGTATATTCTCCATTTTGGGTAAAACATAAAGGGTGAGGTTGCCCCGAGTATATAGATATCTAACATGTCAAGGCTTAACCACTTTGCCAACCGCGCTATAGTGGAAAGACGGCTACAGTCCTCCCACAACCCTGCGCCTCACTCTATGAACTCTAGGCCAGATTCAGATAGAGATACGACGGCGGATCTCCTGATACGCCGTCGTATCTCTGAGTTCCGTCCGTCGTATCAATGCGACTGATTCATAGAATAAGGTTACGCATAGATCTCCCTAAGATCCGACAGGTGTAAGTGACTTACACCGTCGGATCTTAGGCTGCAATTCCAGGCCGGCCGCTAGGTGGCGTTTCGCTTTATTTACGCGACGAATATGCAAATGAGGATTTCCGCCGATTCAGAAACGAACGACCGCCCGGCGCATTTTTTTTACGTCGCTTGCGTTCGGCTTTTTCCGGCGTATAGTTACCCCTGCTATGTGAGGGGTATCCTATGTTAAGTATGGCCGTCGTTCCCGCGCCAAGTTTTGAATTTTTTACGTAGTTTGCGTAAGTCGATTCATAAAAGAGCTGGACGTAAGTTACGCTCACGTCAAAACCAATGACGTCCTTGCGACGTCATTTGGAGCAATGCACGCTGGGAAAGTTTACGGACGGCGCATGCACAGTTCGTTCGGCGCGGGGACGCGCCTGATTTAAATTCTACTTGCCCCCTAGCCGCGGAATTTGAATTCCGCCGGGGGATTTACGATACGCCGCCGCAACTTTAGAGGCAAGTGCTTTCTGAATTAAGCACTTGCCTCTAAAACTTGCGCCGGCGTAACGTAAATAAGATGGGTTACGCGGATCTAAAGATCCGCTGACCTATCTGAATCTGGCCCCCTGTGTCCAATAACTATTGCTGTGTGAGGAAAGGGAAGCCGATACATTTACACTAATAATCAGGGCATTGATCACAAGTGCAGCCTTGTGAGTGCCCATCAGTGCAGCCTTGTGAGTGCCTATCAGTGCCTCCTCATGGGTGCCCTTCAGTGCAGCCTCATCAGTGAAGCATATGAGTGCCTCCTCATGGGTGCCCATCAGTGCAGCCTCATCAGTGCAGCCTCATGAGTGCCCATTAGTGCCTCCTTATGGGTGCCCATCAGTGCTGCCTCATCAGTGAATTTTTTTTTTAAATTTTGTGTTTTTTCCATTTGTCAGAAAATAAAAACCCCAGTGTTGATTGAATACCACCAAAAGAAAGCTCTATTTGTCTAAAAAATTAATAAATGATAAAGATTTCATATTGGAACAGTGTTGCATGACCTCGCAATTGTCAATCACAGTGTGACAGCGCTGAATAGTGAAAATTGGCCTGGGCAGGAAAGGGGTGAAAGTGCCCGGTAAGCAAGTGGTTAAAATTCTCTAAGAAATGGCAACTAACTTAAGTACCTTCCATTTTCCATAGGCAACACTTTAAACGCACCTCATATTTTTAGATGCCTCTTTGTATTTTCCACCACCAGTATAAGAGGGATTCTTCCTCCCGCTGACAACCCATGTTAGGGGGATTCTTCCTCCCGCTGACAACCCGTGTTAGGGGGATTCTTCCTCCCGCTGACAACCCGTGTTAGGGGGATTCTTCCTCCCGCTGACAACCCGTGTTAGGGGGATTCTTCCTCCCGCTGACAACCCGTGTTAGGGGGATTCTTCCTCCCGCTGACAACTCGTGTTAGGGGGATTCTTCCTCCCGCTGACAACTCGTGTTAGGGGGATTCTTCCTCCCGCTGACAACTCGTGTTAGGGGGATTCTTGCTCCTGCTGACCATCAACAAAAGTGAGGTTTTCCTCCCACTAACCACCAATGTTAGAAAGATGTTTCCTCCCACCGACAACCAGTGTAAGTGGAGTTCTTCCCTCTGACAACCAATATAAGTGGTAGTTCTTCCTCCCATTGACAATCCGTGTCAGTGGGAGACTTTCTCCCACTGGTAACCAATGTTGGTGGGAGTCTTTCTCCGACTGGCAACCAATGTCGGTGGGAGTCTTTCTCCGACTGGCAACCAATGTCGGTGGGAGTCTTTCTCCGACTGGCAACCAATGTCGGTGGGAGTCTTTCTCCGACTGGCAACCAATGTCGGTGGGAGTCTTTCTCCGACTGGCAACCAATGTCGGTGGTGTTCTTCCTCCCACTGGCAACCAATGTCGGTGGTGTTCTTCCTCCCACTGGCAACCAATGTCGGTGGTGTTCTTCCTTCCACTGGCAACCAATGTCGATGGTGTTCTTCCTCCCACTGGCAACCAATGTCGGTGGTGTTCTTCCTCCCACTGGCAACCAATGTCGGTGGTGTTCTTCCTCCCACTGGCAACCAATGTTGGTGGGAGTCTTTCTCCAACTGGCAATCAATGTTGGTGGTGTTCTTCCTCCCACTGGCAACCAATGTTGGTGGGAGTCTTTCTCCAACTGGCAATCAATGTTGGTGGTGTTCTTCCTCCCACTGGCAACCAATGTCGGTGGTGTTCTTCCTTCCACTGGCAACCAATGTCGGTGGTGTTCTTCCTTCCACTGGCAACCAATGTTGGTGGGAGTCTTTCTCCAACTGGCAACCAATGTCGGTGGTGTTCTTCCTCCCACTGGCAACCAATGTCGGTGGTGTTCTTCCTCCCACTGGCAACCAATGTTGGTGGTGTTCTTCCCTCCCACTGGCAACCAGAGTAAGGGAGATTCTTTCTACCGCTTGCCACAAATTGATTAGGGGCACTTCTCCTACTGACCACCAATGTTCGGGGGGATTCATCCTCATATTGACCACCAATGTAAGCAGGATACTTCCTTCCGCTAATCATGTAAGAAGACCCTTCCTCCTGCTCTCCACCGATTTAAGAAGGATCCTTCATCCTTTTGCCACCAATGTAACAGAGATTATTCCTTCTTCTAATCGCCAATGGAAGTGGCATACTGTCTCCTGCTATAATCACCAATGGAAGTGGCATACTGTCTCCTGCTATAATCACCAATGTATAATAATAATAATAATGTGAGTGGCATACTGTCTCCTGCTATAATCACCAATGTATAATAATAATAATAATGTGAGTGGCATACTGTCTCCTGCTATAATCGCCAATGTAAGTGGCATACTGTCTCCTGCTATAATCGCCAATGGAAGGAGAATTCTCACTAATCACGTTGATATTTTTAGCTTCCTCTCTGCATTTTCTTTTACTAACCACTTAGGTAAAATGCTATTTTCTTTACTTTGGTGGTTACAGGCCTGCTTCCTGTCAGTCCAGAGTCACATGCATGTTCCTGCACATTTCTGCATGAAAACACATGACCCCATGCTCTGTAATTGCACATCAAAAACAAACAATATTGTTTTGCATTTGTGTACAAAGTTTGCGCATATTGATATGTATGCATTGTTATGTATGTTGCCTTGTATTGCCTAATGCATTGCAACGTACATTAATGCTTTACAACACACTTGATTTCAGGGGAAACCAATGCCTAACAAACACATTTTAAGCATTGGCAATCAGCACTCGGGTACAGTGGCAGTCAGCACTCCAATATAGTGGCAGTCAGTACAGTGACAGCCAGCACTTGGGTAAGGTGGCAATAAGTGTAGTAGCAGTCAGTATTTGGGTGCAGTGACAGTCAGTAAAAGTGGCAGTCAGCACTCATGTACAGTGATAGTCAGTGCAGTGGAAGTCAGCATTTGGTACAATGGCAGTCAGCACTCGGGTAAACTAAAAGTCAGTGCAGCGACAGTCAGCACTTGGGTACAGTGGCAGGCAGTACAGTGGTTATCACTACAGTGTCACTTGGGTACAGTGACAGTCAGTACAGTGGCAGTCAGCACTTGGGTACAGTGACAGTCAGTACAGTGTCAGTCAGCACGTGGGTACAGTGACAGTCGGTACAGTGGCAGTCAGCACTTGGGTACAGTGACAGTAAAATGGCAGTCAGCACTTGGGTACAGTGACAGTAAAATGGCAGTCAGCACTTGGGTACAGTGGCAGGCAGTACAGTGGTAATCACTATAGTGTCACTTGGGTACAGTGGCAGTCAGTACAGTGGCAGCAAGCACTTGGGTACAGTGTCAGTCAGTACAGTGGCAGTCAGTACTTGGGTACAGTGACAGTCAGTACAGTGGCCGTCAGCACTTGGGCACAGTGGCAGTCAGTACAGTGGCAGTCAGCACTTGGGTACAGTGACAGTACAGTGGCAGTCAGCACTTGGGTACAGTGGCAGTCAGCACTTGGGTACAGTGACAGTACAGTGGCAGTCAGCACTTGGGTACAGTGACAGTACAGTGGCAGTCAGCACTTGGGTACAGTGACAGTACAGTGGCAGTCAGTACAGTGGCAGTCAGCACTTGGGTACAGTGGCAGTCAGTACAGTGACAACCAGCACTCGGGTACAGTGGCAGTCAGTACAGTGGCAGTCAGCACTTGGGTACAGTGGCAGTCAGTACAGTGGCAGTCAGCACTTGGGTACAGTGGCAGTCAGTACAGTGACAACCAGCACTCTGGTACAGTGGCAGTCAGTACAGTGGCAGTCAGCACTTGGGTACAGTGGCAGTCAGTACAGTGGCAGTCAGCACTTGGGTACAGTGGCAGTCAGCACAGTGGCAGTCAGCACAGTGGCAGTCAGCACTTGGGTACAGTGACAGTCAGTACGCTGTGATTATAGCTCAGAGAAGGGTGGCGTTGCTAGTTCTCGTTTTCACTTCCTGGGCTTTTCTTTTTAAAGAACGATTGAATCGCAGTGGAAACTGTAAGCCGCCATGGACTGCGGAGCAGCAGAGACTGCAGGGGAGACATCGGTTTTGTTTTCACTCACAACTGAAGTATGAGCTTTGGTAGGACTGACCTTTTACATTTTTATTTTTGTTTTTCATGTGCCATGATATATATTTTCGCCCCGTTGGTATGATTGTATTACTGCATATGACAAAATCATTTACACATTACAAATTATGCAGACAATACTAGTGTTCACTTCAATTATCCAATCACATGCAATGAAACAGGGATACTCTTTTCACCTGATGGACTAATTGAAATTAATCTTCACACACAATATTGTGTGAGCTTCTCATCTTTTAGTAAATCTGCCTCCTTTTTTCAATAAATAGGTACGTTTTAAGCAGGCTCTAATGATATTAAACACCCACATTGCACCTGATACCAGAGACCAAGTCATCTGACATTACAAAGACACCGCCATCTTGTCTCTCAGGTCTGTGTAAAACACACCCTCCACCCGCTTCCACTCACCTCTCTTTCTTTCTTCCATTGCAGTTGCCACCAAAAATCCCCATTGTTGAACCTTAACATGTGATACCAGAGCTTCTTTTTAAACTAGCCTGGAAGGTCCTTGGATTCCTTTCCACACCAAAAGAACGATGGCACCTGTTGTGCTTCCATGTCCTCCATCCAAATATATTAGACTTATAACGCCTACTGTATGCACTTCAACCTTGTGTGCAGGGAATGTTCATGAACTTACCTCACGTTTGGTTTCACTTTTCCTAAGTTAAAGGGGTTGTAAAGGTTTGTTTTTTATTTTCTAAATAGGTTCCTTTAAGCTAGTGCATTGTTGGTTCACTTACCTTTTCCTTCCATTTCCCTTCTAAATGTTTTTTTACTTTGTCTGCATTTCTCACTTCCTGTTTCTCCTCAGTAAACTTGCCCCCATCATCCGAGCCGCTCTGGCTGGGGGTTAGTCAGCGTGTTCACCCCCTCCCTTGGGACTACATTCCTGCGGGGAGAGGCTGTGAACACACTACATCCCCGCAGGGATGTAGTCCCAAGGGAGGGGGCGAACACGTTGACTAACCCCCAGCCAGAATGGCTCAGGTGATGGGTGCAAGCTTACCGAGGAGGAACAGGAAGTGAGAAATTCAGACAAAGAAAACATTTTTTTTTAGAAGGGAAATCAAAGGAAAAAGTAAGTGAACCAACAATGCACTAGCTTAACCACTTAAGGACCGCCTCCTGCACATATACGTCGGCAGAGTGGCACGGCTGGGCACAAGCATGTACAGGTACGTCCTCTTTAAGTGCCCAGCCGAAACACAATTAATGACGTCACACCTACAGCCACACCCCCCTACAGTTAGAAACACAAATGAGGTCACACTTAACCCCTTCAGCGCCCCCTTGTGGTTAACTCCCAAACTGCAATTGTCATTTTCACAGTAAACAATGTATTTTTAATGCATTTTTTGCTGTGAAAATTACAATGGTCCCAAAAATGTGTCAAAATTGTCCAAAGTGTCCGCCATAATGACGCAGTCACGAAAAAAATCGCTGATCACCGCCATTAGTAGTAAAAAATAAAAAATTCATAAAAATGCAATTAAACTATCCCCTATTTTGTAAACGCTATACATTTTGCACAAACCAATCGATAAACGCTTATTGCGTTTTTTTTTTTTTTTAGATCAAAAATAGGTAGAAGAACACGTATCGGCCTAAACTGAGGGAAAAAAAATGTTTTTATATATTTTTGGGGGATATTTATTGTAAAAAATATTGAATTTTTTTCAAAATTGACGCTCTATTTTTGTTTATAGCGCAAAAAAATAAAAACCGCAGAGGGAGTGGGAAAAAAAGGACGCCACTTTTGTTTGGGAGCCACGTCGCACGACCGCGCAATTGTCAATTAAAGCGACGCAGTGCCGAATCGCAAAAACTGGCCAGGTCCTTTAGCTGCCGAAAGGTCCGGGTCTTAAGTGGTAAAAGGAACCTATTTAGAAAATAAAAAACGAACCTTTACAACCCCTTTAACTGTATTCCTTTTATTAGGATAGAAAGATCGTAAACGCAGTCAACTTGGTCAGTGCTGTTAGTTTTTAAGAGCCAGTCTGCCCAAAAAAGATCTCTTACCAGTTGGCAGGAGCCGCCTCGGCCTTACTATATGTCTTGGACACTCTAAGGCCGCGTACACACGATCAGTCAAAACCGATGAAAACGGACTGAAAGACCGTTTCATCAGTCCGAACCGATCGTGTGTGGGCGCCATCGGTCAGTTATCCTTCGGTCAAAAAAAAGAGAACTTGCTTTAAAATTTGACCGATGGACGCCTAAACAATGGGTCAAAAAAAACGATGGTTAGTACGCAAAAGCATCGGTCAAAAGGCCGCGCATGCTCAGAATCAAGTCGACGCATGCTTTTAAAGCGGAGTTCCGGCCACAATTTCACTTTTTAAATATAAATACCCCTGTAATACACAAGCTTAAAGGGGTGGTTCCCCCTAAAACAAATTTCTAAAAATACATTCGTAAGACCCGTTACACTGCGGGTAGGCTGGCTTTTGTTTTGTTTTTTTAGTACATACCTCGATATCGCCGTTTCGTCCCTTGGCGGTGGGCGTTCCTAGTTGATTGACGTTCCTCCGACGGGCGCATACTGCGCGTCACGACTTTCCGACAGAAGCCGAACGTCATTGCGCAGGCGCCGTATAGAGTCGGCTCTATACGGCGCCTGCGCAGCGACGTTCGGCCTCTTTCGGAAAGTCGTGACGTCACGTATGTGCCCGTCGGAGGAACGTCAATCAACTAGGAACGCCCACCGCCAAGGGACGAAATGGCGATATCGAGGTATGTACTAAAAAAACAAAACAAAAGCCAGCCTACTCGCAGTGTAACGGGTCTTACGAATGTTTTGTTAGAAATTTGTTTTAGGGGGAACCACCCCTTTAATGTATTCTAGTAAAGTTAGTCTGTAAACTAAGGTCCGTTTTGTTAGGTTGTTACAGCATTTAGACACTTTATAAAATAGAAATTGACTGGGGCCATCTTAAGTGTGGGCATCATGAAGTCAGACTGTATGACTTCCTGGATTTCAGCCTTGCACATGCTCAGTGCTGCACAAGCAGTGTCAGATCAGGTTTCAGCACCTGTGCTGTCCAAGTCACATGATTCTTTGAGACTGGGGAGTGCACAGACTCCTGGTAAGTTACACCCACTATATTCCCAGGAGTCTGTGCGGTGCATTAAGCACCTAGGTGCAGGAAGTGGGAAGATTAACTATTCTGCCTAGCAACAACACTTTGAAGGCATCTAAAAAAAAAAAATTTTTTCGTAAAGGACTAATGACATTTTTTTAAAACTACTGATGTAATGTTATATTTATGGGTGGAACTCCACTTTAAGCATTGAACTTCTTTTTTTTTTAGCACGTCGTGTGTTTTACGCCACCGCGTTCTGACACGATCGTTTTTTTAACCGATGGTGTGTAGGCACATCAGTCTGCTTCATCGGTTAACCGTTGAAACAATCCTTCGTCCGTTTTCATCGGTTTTGACTGATCGTATGTATGCAGCCTAAGGCAGCGATTCTCTACTCGACTAGGGTTCCTCCGAAGTTTGCTATGGGTTTCTTGAGCTGTCAATTATTGACCCCCCCCCCTTTTGATATTGCCCCCTGCATGATGTCCCCTCCAGGGCCAACTACGTTTGGTGGTGACTTCCTAAAGACTAATGTAGGGTTTTCTTCTTAACACTAATTTAAGGGCACTGTCAACCAAATAAATGGTTTTAGCAAGGGGTTCCCTGAGACCTAAATTTTTTTTTGAAGGGTTTCTCTGAGGTAAAAAGGTTGAGGGAGGCTGCCCTAGGCAGTAAAAACAGGTGGTTCACCCACGTTTTTACCACCCGCCGAAAGCTTAATATGGCAGCTCGAGGGAATCGTACACTTGTTGTAAATTGAACTCAACTTGTCGAGTTTGACAGGCAGCGCCGCCTATTAAACTCGCCCATGAAAGTCAACGGGACCGCAACGCAACTGCAAGCAAAATGCTTGGCTGGCAGGCGTGGAGCGCTTCTTCAGTGCAAAATTCTTGTTTGGCAAAAAAGGAAAAGAATTTAAAAAAAAAGTCTACCTGGAATTGCAATTCTGAGGTGTGGTAGAAACTGTTGCCTGTGTAAACCTAGCCTAACGGGGCCATAATTCCTATCTCTACCCGCAGGGTCATTCTGTTTTCCTTTGCTTGCATATATTTAAGCTTTTACTAAAATTTCGATTAATTTCTGTTAATTAAAAAAAAAAAGGGGGGGGGGGATCTGTCTAGTTTGGGTGCTGGGACAAACTAACACCGGCGCTCAGATGTTATGTCACCCATGGTCAACCAATAGAGAAGACTTCTGAATACTCCAGACTCAGAGGAAGTCTGGAAGAAGACCGGGAGATGATTCAAGTGGCAGATCAATTGGGGGGGTTTGTGCAGTGCATTTAGGGAGCAAAGTGTGCCGTAATGTGCACATATGTTTTGCACCTTTCAGCAAGAATCATGGGGACCCTTATCGGGCCAGTTCAGCATTTACTTCAACCCTGATCCTTGAACTACCGTATATACTTGAGTATAAAGTTTTTCAGCACATTTTTTGGTGCTGAAAATGCCCCCCTCGGCTTATACTCGAGTCACCTTTTTGCGCCTGGTCTCCTGGAATTTGGGGACCCAGTACCGGCCGGCCGTAGGTCCCCCTGGACCCCAAAGTTTGTTGGCCGGGGAGCACCGATTTTTTTTTTTTCCCCCAAAGCCGGGCACCCCTTCCATAGACTCCAATGTTAAACGTAAGTCTAGTCATGGGCACAGCGAGGCATGCACATGGACACAGTGAGGCATGCACCGGGACACAGTGAGGCAAAGTGAGGCATGCAGATGGACACCCTAGGCTTATACTCGAGTCAATACGGTTTCCCATTTTTTTGTGGTAAAATTGGGTGCCTCGGCTTATATTCGGGTCAGCTAATACTCGAGTATATACGGTAACTAAAATAAATCCTAACCCCCTAAAACCTAATCTTCATGATAGATAGATAGATAGATAGATAGATAGATAGATAGATAGATAGATAGATAGATAGATTTATTATGTGGCAGTAGGCAGGTTAAATTCCCTGGTTGCATTCAGGATGCAAGGTATATATCCCCTAGGTTCAGGCTTTATGCCAGTTTGTACCTCTAGGGGGAGTGCTGGGAGGACTTGATGAGCCCAGCTGAATTAGGTGGGCTCGTTAGGTCCTCTACAAAAACTCCCAGCATGCAGAGAGATGTGCTCCAACCTGGAACCAGATCTGTGTGGATAGTCTGTGCGGAGTGTGATGTTTGTGCGGTGAGACCAAGCCCGTGTGGCTATTGCTAAGAGATCTAACCACGCAGATATACTAAGCAATACTACAATGCCTACTAAGCAATACAAGTCAGTCAATCAGTCAGTCAGTCAGTCAGTCAGTCAGTGTCAGCGGTGGAGTAGGGCGCTTCGGACCTTCCGCATACGAGCCTGCTTCCACCCAGACCTGGCAGTCAGAGGCTAGGCAGCTGCTAGGCTAGACGCTCCAGGAAACAAGCTCCCTGGAACCAGGAACCAGGAACCAGCACCTCGCTCTCCACGCGGACTCCACTCTTCCGCAGGTAAGACCCTGCCTCTCAGGGCCTGACATTTTGGGGATCCACTGACGGCCGTCCTTATCAGGGCAGCCGTCACACAGACCCCACACTGCGGCGTTCTAATACTATCTCTCGCCGGCATCTATCGCCCGCACGGCCACCCGCTTTGTGGTAGTCCCAAGTCACCCCCCCTGGGTGTATTTCCGGCGTTTTTTGGTGCTCTTGCACCCCCGCGCCAGCCTGCTCCTTCTCGCGGCCGCCGCACCTTAGGAAAGTCCGCGGCTTCAGCCGCGGCCTACCGGCGCGCCGTTCTTCTCTTCCTACACTAAATTCCTAAGCACAGTTTGCTCTGGTTACTCACCCCCACACCCCCAGAGGCCCCCTGTTCAGCAACTTCACCGGTAAATATCATTTTTACCAAGCTGACAGCCCCCCCCCCAGCCCGGGTCCTGTGCTTTGCCTGGCAGCCATTATTTTGGTACACCCCAGCAGCAGTGACACCCAGCATCCCCCCCCCTTTTTTTCCCTCCATAAACCGTCAGTCTTTTGATCCAGGGTTTTAAGCCGATCGCCTTTAGGGATCAGGAAGGAATTTTTTTCCCTGCCGCAGCACATTGGCCAGCTTGCCCAGGGTTTTTTTTGCCTTCCTCTGGACCAAAAATAAAACCCAATTTCCCTTGAGCTAGGATTCTCGAATCCTCTCTCACCCTACGCCCGCACTCCAGCCCTCGGTGACTGGCAACAATGGTTAAGTTGCGATACTCTGCAGAAACCATTTGGGGTCTGAGACAATTCGCAACTACATTACCTGCCGCCACCACAATAGCCTTAAAATCAGATCAACTTTTGAGGTTCGATCATCGATCGATCATCAAAAGTTTCAATCATTCACCACAGCTCAAGCACATATCATGTGCTTTGCTTAACACTAGATCAGCAGTTAAACACCGATCAGAAATCCATGATTTCTTACTACAATACGATCTAGACTGCCTCTTTATTACGGAAAGTTGGCTGTCGGACGATTGCAACACCATTCTCGGAGAACTGGTGCCAGCAAACTATCGCATCCTAACGGAAAATAGAATAGGGCAAAGGGGAGGAGGCCTGGCGGTGATTCATAAGTCGCATATTGCAATCACTAAACCGGTCCTTCAAAATCCTCTACCTTTTATGGAAACCCTTACGCTTCAACTTCAAGCTCATTCTCAGGAGACCGTTCATATTCTCCTCTGCTATAGGCCCCCTGGGCCCAAATCGCAGTTGATATCAGCATTAACGGAGTTCATTTCCACCTACTCCCTTAGCAGCAATCATCTTTTGCTGCTCGGGGATTTCAATTTGTGGGCTAACTCCTCACAGGATCCCATCGCGGACGCCTGCATCAACCACCTGGAAGGATTAGGACTTCAACAACTCATACGCGGACCAACGCATGCTTCAGGTCACACACTCGACCTAATTTTCAGACAAAATCTGAAAATAAACATTTTAGGAAATGAACCTTTGCCATGGACAGACCACCATGCAATTAGCTTCATAATCCCCAGAACTCCATTAGTCAGGAAAGTACCCAAGCCGGTGACAATACACTGGGCTAGATCTCAGAGGAAGCTCCACTCGGAACTCTTCAGATCTACCCTGGGAAACCGAATTGGGGCTATTCCTCCTCAGCTAGCAGCATCAGATACTTTGGATGCCATTAATGCAGCTCTGCTACAGTCAGCCGACTTAGCAGCACCAAAGCGCAAACTCCGCAGCCGGGCAAAAAAGTCCAGCTGGTTCAATAACCAGCTGTCGCTATTGAAGCAAGAGCGCAGAAGGGCGGAAGCCGCCTGGAAAAGAAGTCCGTCAGAAGACCACCTCAACTTCTACAAAGCAGTAACAACGCGCTATCACAAGGAAATTTTCAAAGCCAAAAAACTTCACTTCTCCAGGGTGATTAACAGCGCAATGAATCGCCCACGCGAACTCTTCAGGATGGTCACCCAGACCATGAATCCGGGATGTCTAGAAGTCCCCACTTCAGACACCCAAGAGTTCTGCAATGAACTATCGGATTTCTTCATCAACAAAATTGAAAAAATTCGGGTAAGTATTCAGCAAAACAATACTCCACTCAGCCCCGTCTTCAATCAAAACAACGACGGAACGCCTCTACAATCAACTAAGTTCACTTTGGAACCCATCTCCATCGATGCAACAAAAAAATTCATTGGTGTGCTGCGCAACAGCACAGCACCGAATGACATCATTCCCACCAAGCTACTGAAGGAATGTGCCGACATCCTGGCGCCTCCGATCACGCAGCTTATAAATCAGTCATTTAAGGAAGGCATAGTGCCTTCCCTGCTGAAAGAGGGCACAATCCTGCCGATCTTGAAAAAACCCAATTTGGATCCTATGGACCCAACTCACCGCCGTCCCATAACAGGTCTAAATGCTCTGTCCAAGATAATGGAGAAAGTGGTGGTAAATCAGCTGCAACAGCATCTGGACACCCACAACCTACTCGATCCATTTCAATCCGGGTTCCGTCCCGGTCACGGGACAGAAACGGCCTTACTGAAAATATGGGACGATGCGCTCGAGGCCGCAGACGAAGGAGAATCCTGTCTCCTGGTTCTGCTGGACCTAAGCGCAGCTTTTGACACAGTAGACCATAAATTGCTACTGAGACGACTAACAGAAGTCGCCGGAGTCTCAGAAGATGCCTTACCATGGTTCTCCTCTTTTCTTGGAAACCGATCACAAACAGTGAAACTGGGATCCTTCACGTCAGAAAAACGCACGGTGCCATGTGGGGTCCCCCAAGGATCCCCCCTATCACCAGTGCTGTTTAATATCTATCTTCGTCCTCTCTTTGATATTATCAGTAGCCATGAACTACTTTATCACTCTTATGCAGACGACACGCAGTTGTACTTTCGCATCTGCCATAAAAAGGATCATCATCTCAGATTAGAGAAATGTCTCTCTTCAATAGAAAACTGGATGACAAAGAGTTATCTCAAACTCAACAGTGCAAAAACAGAACTCTTTATCTTCGATGCCAGTCGGAAGAAACCACCGACAACAAACTGGACACCATCGCCCATTCTGGACCAAATCATCGCCCCTAGCTCCAAAGTCAAAAGTCTGGGAGTCACGTTTGACACCTTCATGACAATGGACGCACAAATAGGGTCAGTAGTCAGCGGGTCGCACCATTTGATGCGCCTACTACGCAGACTGATTCCATTTATCCCCAAAGAAGACGTAGCAGTCGTGGTGGGATCTATCGTGAATTCCAGACTGGACTATGCAAATGCCCTTTACCTCGGGCTACCCAAGTACCAAATCGCTCGTCTTCAAGTCGTACAGAATACGGCCGCTAGACTGGTGACTGGGAAAAAATCTTGGGAATCAATCTCACCTTCACTGAGATCCCTTCACTGGCTGCCAGTGAAAGACAGAATTGCATTCAAAGCACTCTGCCTGACACATAAGTGCATCCATGGGAAGGCTCCTAGATATCTATGCGACAAGATCAAACTGCACAATTGCAACCGCATTCTGCGATCCACCGACCAAAATCTGGTCAAGGTTCCTAAAACCAAATACAAGTCCAAAGGAGAAAGAAGGTTTGCTTTCCAGGGCCCCAGGCTTTGGAATGCTTTACCAACCAGCATTCGGTTGGAGCAAAACCACCTGTCTTTCAGAAGGCAGATCAAGACCCTGCTTTTCTGAAAGGCATGAGACACAAACAACAAGCGCCCAGAGGCGATTCAGTTCGCATGTGCCGCGCTATATAAGTTTTTCATTCATTCATTCATTCATATACGTCCTTTTTTTAAAGATGGATATCTCGGTAACGTCAGCAGCTGCTGCCACAACCGAGATATCCATCTTTAGTGTGAGCGGTCCTGTAAACGATAACGGTGGTCTCCGCGACAGATTCGCCGTGAGGCCCCCCTTCCTGCCGCTCACCCGCGTCCTCCGCCGCTTACCGGAGCCGTCGGTAGCGGCGGAGGCGATCGGGCAATAATTCTAGCCCTAGACCTCCTCTGTAGCTTAAAAGATGCAACCTATAGAATTTTTGAAACGTCACCTATCGAGATTTTTAAGGGTAAAAGTTTTTTGTAAAAGTTTGACGCCATTCCACGAGCAGACGCAATTTTTAAGTGTGACATGTTGGGTATCATTTTACTCGGCCTAACATTATCTTTCACAATATATAAAAAAATTGGGCTACCTTTACTGTTGTCTTATTTTTTTTAATTCAAAAATGTTTTTTTTTTTTTCCAAAAAAAAAAATGCGCTTGTAAGACCCCTGCGCAAATACGATGTGACAAAACGTATTGCAATGACCGCCATTTTATTCTCTAGGGCAGGGATCCTCAAACTACGGCCCTCCAGCTGTTGTAGAACTACACATCCCATGAGGCATTGTAACACACTGACATGACTAGGCATGATGGGAATTGTAGTTCCTGAACAACTGGAGGGCCGTTGTTTGAAGACCCATGCTCTAGAGTGTTAGGAAAAAAAAAACAATATATAATGTTTGGGGGTTTTAATTAATTTTCTATCAAAAAAAATGTTTTAGTCTTGTAAAAACACCCAAGGTCCTTAAAGGAGTTCTCTGAGCTAAAACTTTTAACCCCCGCTGTGCCCGGGCTGTAAAACTATACAAAATAAACCTTCACTTACCTGCCTACGATCCCCCGTTGTTCCGATATCGCCGTCCCGGTCTGTTCCACTTCCTGCGGGTCGGTGACTCATAGTGCGCTCAGCCTATCAGCGGCCGCAGCAATGTCCCGTCGCGGCCGCTGATAGGCTGAGCGCACTGTGAGTCACCGACCCGCAGGAAGTGGAAGAGACCGAGACCGGAGAACGGGACGGCGATATCGGAACAACGGGGGATCGTAGGCAGGTAAGTGAAAGTTTATTTTGTATATTTTTACAGCCCGGGCACAGCGGGGGTTAAAAGTTTTAGCTTAGAGAACTCTGTGACGAGATCCTTGCTCGCCCAGGTCCTGCTCTCCCGACACTCCTCTGCTACCAGTGAGTCAGCTTGCAGATTGCAGCGTCTGATGGTCCAGTCATCCAAGGTTCCGGGGTCCGAACTACAGCTATGTGCCATTCAGACCCATTAAGAACAAACACCAGGCAGGCTGTATGTAAGTTCAAGCAGGACTCTTTATTTTCAAATACACAGCACACTTTTATACAGAATTTGGAACATCCCACTCCCAACAACCGCTTTCCTATTGGTCAATTGTAAAGTATATCCAGTCTTCACTCAAGTCCTCCTTGACCATGCAAATGAGGACTTGAAATTGTCAACAGGGATTGGTCCAATAGCTTGGATAGAAAGACTTGTGTATTGAGACAGAAGCCCCAGGGGGTAATCAATGTACACAATAACCCGGTCTACTTAATTACTACCTCTGAGAGGTTACATTGCTTTAGACAATAGAATGCTAATTCAATACAGCTGACAGGAGGCTTCTGACCTTTAGAACAATAAACACATACATCTAGATTCAATTAACCTTCAATCCATAGTTTTTAGCCAGACGGAGCGTCTCCGACACCCGCTCTTAACCTGCAGAACACAATAAAAGGTATTTCTCTAGCTGGTTCCACTTAGCATTTCAATAACCGGTGTCCTTGCATTGAATGTCCCTCTCCTGTGTAACAGATGTCAAGTAGAAACACTTTAATATCTTAAGATCCATGACATTACTTCCCCTGGGAAACAGTCCAACAGCCGCAGTGGGACCCAAACGGGTCAACTCGAGGATGTTGGAAAAATAGTCTTAAAGTTCCAGGACTGTCTGCTGGGATGACCCATCTGCCTTCCTGTTTTGAGGTCCTGGCCCATAATCGGACGGCAAGAGGCTCACATTCAGTCCTCTCCAAAAGCCCCTGTCCCGGCTAGGTCTGTCACACATCTCCCCCTTTGGCAGGAGACTAACACTGGGAGAGACCCCAATTCCGGTACCCACCCAGTACCCCAGATAACTTGTCCCAAACAGAGCATTACTCACCCAGCCAATCTCTGCCTCTCTCAGAGAACACGCCTGCCGCTGGGGAGAGGCCTGGACTGGCCCTTCTCCCTGGAGTCCTTTCAGCCGCTGGAGAGAAGACAGGGTGGCTGGGCTCAGTTCATCATGCCGTTGGGAATCTGGGCCAACTGGCCACCATTCCTGGGGTATACCAGTGGAGACTGCAGTCCCATCCACTGATGCTAGGTAAAAATCCCCCGGTGCTTGCAAAGCAAAGCCGACATCCTCCTGTCTCAGTGCCGCACCATGTTCTGGGGTTGTGTCCGTGGAGATCGCAGTCCCATCCACTACCACAGGAACCCCCTCTCCTGTTAGTTGAGAGCAGAGGCCTGGGGCACTCTGCTCTGTTGCCAGCTCTTCCGCTGGGTTGCTGTGAGTGGAGACCACAGTCCCATCCACCGATATCCGCTCAAGCTGTAGTGGGGTGCAGCCGCCAGTAGCATCCTGTCCTGCTGCCAGTGATTCAGCTGGGAGTACGAGCTTTACCACCTCAGCTTGTTGCTGGGGAGGGGGGCCAACCGCCCCGGCTCCCTGGAACTCCACAGTTGGTCCCAGTGCTGGGCAGAGATGGCTAGCATTCTGCCCTGTTGCCAGCACTTCTGCTGGGGGTGCATAATCCATAACATCCTCTGAACAGTCCATACACTCTGTAATCTGTGGCTGGGGAGTGATCGCCATCTTCTCACCCTGAGCCTCCGGAACTGCCACAGGGGTGGGGCAGAGGTCTTGATCCCTCTGTCCGGTGACCAGCGCTTCAGCTGGGGAAGTTCCTTGTAACTCCACAAATACTGTCCTTGGTGCTGGGCAGAGCACAGTGAAGTTTGGCCCTGATACCAGCTCTTCTGTTGGAGGCTCCCCAGGTTGTTCTTCCTCAGCAGAAAAGTCTATCAAATCCCCTGTCTCTACAACTGGTGTCTGGGGATAGAGGTTCACCATCTCCTGTCCATGGAACCCAGAAGATGCTATGGGTACTGAGCAGAGGTTAGCAGAGCTCGGCCCTGCGGTCAGCACTTCAGCTTTGGGAATGGCAAGCTCCCGATTTTCCACTGCTGATTCATCAGCCAGGATTTCATCACTGTCAGCTGATATTTCCTCATAGTCCCAGGTAAAGGGAACCTCACCCTGCTGCTGAGCGGAGTCTAGCAGCTGTTTGTAGGCGATTTCCAGTTCCCATTCCTGAGCGGCCAGGAATTCCAAATCTTCCTGTAACCAGTGCACTTCCGGAACATTCAGTCTTCGCTCTCTGTGCTCCATTATTTCCTCCCAACGCCACTCCCGATCGCTCCCAAAGTTGGGATCCCTGGACATCCTCCAATACAACAATCCCAGGCCATCATAGTCAAAGCCTTCCGTGGGGCTGTCATCCGCTGACCACGGGCACTCTTGGACTACATACCACCGGAGGGCTCTGTAGCTCTCGTCCAACCGCATCTCTTCCCGGATCAGCCTGCTTAACTCTGCTGTCCACTCCTGCTTTGGTTGTTCCCCCAATAACAGCATCCGTACTTCATACTGTGACCAGTACCTTACATGGATGGAGGGGAGAGCTTTTCCCTGGTGTCGCTGCTCGCGGGCTAGCGCTTCTTTCCAGAGTTCGCAGCGGATCGAATCAGACCATCCAAGCAGGACCTCCTCTGATACTGGTCCTCTGCGCTGTATCTGCTTCTCTCGCAACCTCCTTCTGAATTCCTCTTCCATGGTTACTGATATCTGTACCTCTCCTCTTCTTTCATTTGGTGCTGCTTCTTTAGGCGTTGTTACCGATCGCCGTATTTCTGCAATTCTCAGCTCCTGTTGCCGCTCTCGTTCTCTCTGTTGTCGCTCTCGTTCTCTCTCATCCTGCCACTGGAGGTCTCTAATGGTATTCTGTATGGCGGTCTCTGATGGGTTCGCACCATATAATGCCAACCGCTGTTGAACTCGCTGCTGGAACAAGTCTTCAACTGACCGGGGTCCTGCATCACCATCCCTCTGATCCATCTCGGCTAGCGCAATGATCAGGGGGGCCTTGTTCTTCCCACCGGTCCCTCCACGGCTCTCAAGCAAGTCTTTTAGCATGGTTCTCCTCCAGGCTGCATAGCTGGTCATTCATGGTGGTGGTTTGGAGTTGTCCCAGTAACTGGAGAGCAAATCCCACCGCTGCCAACCAATGTGACGAGATCCTTGCTCGCCCAGGTCCTGCTCTCCCGACACTCCTCTGCTACCAGTGAGTCAGCTTGCAGATTGCAGCGTCTGATGGTCCAGTCATCCAAGGTTCCGGGGTCCGAACTACAGCTATGTGCCATTCAGACCCATTAAGAACAAACACCAGGCAGGCTGTATGTAAGTTCAAGCAGGACTCTTTATTTTCAAATACACAGCACACTTTTATACAGAATTTGGAACATCCCACTCCCAACAACCGCTTTCCTATTGGTCAATTGTAAAGTATATCCAGTCTTCACTCAAGTCCTCCTTGACCATGCAAATGAGGACTTGAAATTGTCAACAGGGATTGGTCCAATAGCTTGGATAGAAAGACTTGTGTATTGAGACAGAAGCCCCAGGGGGTAATCAATGTACACAATAACCCGGTCTACTTAATTACTACCTCTGAGAGGTTACATTGCTTTAGACAATAGAATGCTAATTCAATACAGCTGACAGGAGGCTTCTGACCTTTAGAACAATAAACACATACATCTAGATTCAATTAACCTTCAATCCATAGTTTTTAGCCAGACGGAGCGTCTCCGACACCCGCTCTTAACCTGCAGAACACAATAAAAGGTATTTCTCTAGCTGGTTCCACTTAGCATTTCAATAACCGGTGTCCTTGCATTGAATGTCCCTCTCCTGTGTAACAGATGTCAAGTAGAAACACTTTAATATCTTAAGATCCATGACAAACTCCTTTAAGTGGTTAAACAGCAGAGAGTCAGGGACTGGGGCAGCACAAGGCTGTACCCAGTTGTTAGTTAGGGGGACCAACGTTTATAGCGAGCAGGTCAAGTTGACCAGGATTTATTCTTTTGTTTTCTGTCATATTTGTATTTGTATATAGTTCAAATAAAACCGCACCTTTTGGTTTTCCTCCTACCACTGTCTGCTGTCCTTGTGTTTTTGTGTGCTGAACCCTTCCAGGGGGTCCCACACACCTGCTGCCGGGCTAACCCCTCACAAATATATATATATATATATATATATATATATATATATATATATATATATATATATATATATATATATATATATATGTGTGTACTATTATATTAATATATTTATAAAATGCAATACTTTAATTTTCTTTTAGTTTTTTTAGCTCCTTTTTGACCAGCTCTGTGTGTAACATATGTATTTGGTATGTTTGCATGAATGCGGTTGTTCTCTGTATTGCGGGTTTCTCACACAACCAGTAAAAGTCTGCTTTGTAGGAGGAATAATACAGGATGTGTTGTCATAATCGGAGATCAGAAAGTCAGCCCCATTTATTTCATATACACAGTTGCATTGTAGAAGAGAGCTGAGCCTCGCTCTGTGTAGCTGCTGCTATGACATTTGTGTTCTGGTAACTCTAGCCGTCATTGTGCAAGACACAATTGGGCAACTTTCCATTAGTTCTGCTTTTGTTTGCCATATGCCAAGACAAGTCTATAGTGAGATATGGGCTACTTATACTTGCATATGTTACAGAATCCCTGGTAGAGAGCTGCCGGGGAGAACAAAGAGGTTACTTTTGTGACAGACAAGCGGCTACACTGATATTACTGTTAGCGGGTTAACCAAATGCTGCTTTACTATACAGCGACCACCATGTCCTCTCCTAGAAAACATCGCTACATCTCAGTGCCCTAGGCCAGGGGTCTACAAACTTTCTAAACAAAGGGCAAAGTTTACTGACTTCAGACATTGGGGGGGCCGGAGTGTGGCCAGTGGGAGTAGAAAATGGTCTGGTATTAATGGATGTAAACAATGCCCCATCTTTGGTGTCAGTTGCAGGAATAGTGCCTGATCTTTGGCGTCAGTTGCAGGAATAGTGCCTGATCTTTGGCGTCAGTTGCAGGAATAGTGCCTGATCTTTGGCGTCAGTTGCAGGAATAGTGCCTGATCTTTGGCGTCAGTTGCAGGAATAGTTCCTCATCTTTGGCGTCAGTTGCAGGAATAGTGCCTGATCTTTGGCGTCAGTTGCAGGAATAGTGCCTGATCTTTGGTGTCAGTTGCAGGAATAGTGCCTGATCTTTGGTGTCAGTTGCAGGAATAGTTCCTCATCTTTGGCGTCAGTTGCAGGAATAGTGCCTCATCTTTGTTGTCAGTTGCAGGAATAGTGTTCCATTGTTGGTGTCAGTTGCAGGAATAGCGCCTCATCTTTGGTGTCAGTTGGAGGAATAGTGTTCCATTGTTGGTGTCAGTTGCAGGAATAGTGGCCTCATCTTTGGTGTCAGTTGCAGGAATAGTTCCTCATCTTTGGTGTCAGTTACAGGAATAGTGCCTCATCTTTGTTGTCAGTTGCAGGAATAGTTCCCCATCTTTGGTGTCAGTTGCAGGAATAGTTCCCCATCTTTGGTGTCAGTGGGAGGAATAGTGCCTCATCTTTGGTGTCAGTTGCAGGAATAGTTCCCCATCTTTGGTGTCAGTTGCATAAATAGTGCCTCACCATTTGTGTCAGTGGGAGAAATAGTGCCTCATCTTTGGTGTCAGTTGCAGGAATAGTGGCCTCACCGTTGGTGTCACTTGCAGGAATAGTTCCTCATCTTTGGTGTCAGTTGCAGGAATAGTGCCTCACCGTTGGTGTCAGTGGGAGGAATAGTGCCCAAGCGCCGGATAAATGCAAGCAATGGGCCGCAGTTTGGAGAACAGTGCCTTAGACCAATGTTTCTCAACTCCAGTCCTCATGTACCCCCAACAGGTCATGTTTTCAGGCTTTCCATTGTTTTGCACAGGTGATTTGATCAGTTTCATCTGAGGGAATTCCTGAAAACATGACCTGTTGGGGGTATTTGAGGACTAGAGTTGAGAAATCTTGCCTTGGAGCAGGGGTCTCCAAATTATGGCCGTCCACTTGTCCAGGAACTACAATTACCATCATGCCAACTTGGTTATCTCTGTGAATTTCAGAGTTTTACAATGCCTCATGGGATGTGTAGTTCCACAACAACTGGAGGGCTGTAGTTTGGAGATCGCTGCCTTAGACCACGAGGGCCCCCTCAACAACTGCAATGAGCAAAAGGGATTTCCTCAGGAATTTTTAGAGGAACCTACATTATCACATTGAGACTGCGTTACTCTCTGTGATGCCAGCTGGGAAGATGTTGTTTATTGCTACCTGACTCATAACCCATATGGTGATTTTTAGACTAAAAGTACCTCATGACCTTATGCTGAGTTCTCCTGGGCAGTCCCCTATATTGCTTTGCACCTATTACTCCTGAGCTCAGGCCCTCTAGGGCTATGGATAAAAAGATTATTCAGCGCTGAAAACATACACAACAAACTATACAATAAGAATGCTAGCCAGCACTTAGGACAAATTCAAATAAAACATCCCAAAGTAACATGTGATATAAAAAGTGCAGCGCAAAAAAATACTTAATAATAAAAAATCAATAAATATATAAATAAAAGTCCATAGGTGAAATAAGTGCAAGAAAAAATCCAATAATTTCATATACAGGTGTGAATCCAGAAACGTGACTAGAGTAAAGATCCTCCACCAGAAAGTACGGATGGCCCCTCACCTCCTTAATTCGACCTCCAAGAGGTCACAAAGCATAGTAAGCTGATATCACAGATCCTGGTATCAAGGGTCAGCAGATGTCTGGTAACTCCGTATCCAAAGACAAACAGCCCAAGGTTTGGCAGCAATAGGACATGTAGAACAAAAGAGGAAAGAAATCTAGTGCTCTCTGTAGCTAGACCAGCAATTTATTCAGGTAAAAAGTGATTAAAATACACTCACATTGTATGGCACTCTCAGCCGAGTGCTAAGCTCCAAGCGGTACACTCAAAAAGTGTGAAACGGCCAGGATCATCGTGAGGCGGCGATCGCGGGTGACGTCACACGTTAGCTCCTCCCCTCGTACGCGTTACGTCCCAGTAGGCGGGACTTCTTCAGCGTAGGGTCAGAAATTAGCGCGGACGTCCCGCTGTTCAAAGGAATATATAGCCAAGGCAATTTAACGTTGTCATGGTAACCACCACAACAGCCACCCAGCACAGCCTGATGCAACCACTATAAGGGATGCAAAGAAGATATATAGAGGCAGCCGCTCAATATAATTGAGAAAACACCCAATCTAGTCACTTATCGGATGACAGCCAGCAATAAAAAACACAGTAAATCGTCATTGACAGGCAAAAATAATCATATAAAAAAACCGTAAGGAAAACGGCTTTCATAAACTTTACATGACGTCATCCGTGATCACCTCCTCAGTACATTAAAATGCATCATATTACATAAAATAAGCCAAAAAGGCTAAATATAAAAACCATAAAAACATACAAAAATGCAAAATAGCAAAATTACACTAGACAAAGGCCCAGATTCAGGTAGAGCCGCGCAATATTTGCGTGGGCAAAGGGCAAAGATTTTGCTCTGCGCCCACGCAAATATTTGGATTTGCCCGCGATTCACGGAGCAGTAGCTCCGTAAATTGCGCCGGGCGCTATGCTGATTAGCCCTGCGTAAGGGCGCCTAATGTAAATGATCCCGCCGGGGGCGGGAATCATTTAAATTAGGCGCGCTCCCGCGCCGAGCGAACAGCGCATGCTCCGTCGGGAAACTTTCCCGACGTGCATTGCGGCAAATGACGTCGCAAGGACGTCATTTGCTTCTAAGTGAACGTGAATGGCGTCCAGCGCCATTCACGTTCACTTACGTAAACGACGTGAAATTAAAAATTTCACGAGCGGGAAGGGCGGCTATACTTTAGCATTGGCTGTCCCTACTATGAGAAGGAGCAGCCTTACGCTAAAGTCGCCGTACGGAAACTCCGTACCTTGCGTGCGCAGGGCCCGCGCAACTTTTGTGAATCGGTGGTAGTATGCAATTTGCATACTATACGCCGATCACAATGGCCGCGCCCCCTAGCGGCCAACGCAAGAATGCAGCCTGAGATATGAAGGCATAAGGAGGCTTATGCCTGTCATATCCTAGGCTGCAGTCCGCGTAGCGATGTTCCTGAATCAGGGGCATTCGCTACGCGGGAGCAAAACAGCTATTGCACCGCGCAACCTATGGTTGCGCGGGCGCAATAGCTTCTTGAATCTGGGCCAAAATGTACCTATTTGAAATAAAACAGTTCAAATTGAACTCTACATTAAGGCCCGCTGGCGAGGAGACCTTGGTCTCGTATATCCAGTATGATTCGCGGCGACTTAATTGGCGAATGTAATGCCCCCCTCGCCAGTGCTTGTTCACCTTTTTCTATACCCCAAAATTTGAGACCTTTGGGATCACGTTGGTGATACTGCCTAAAATGTTTAGAAACACTATGGGTTTTGATTCCTCGCTTAATGTTGCTGATATGTTCCCCCATCCTTACGTGTAGCGCACGAGAGGTGCGCCCCACATATTGGAGACCGCATTTGCATTGAAGCATATAAACCACACCCACTGTAGTACACGTGATCAGTTGCTTAATGGGATATTCGATCTGTGTAACTGTAGAACAAAAGGATTTACGTTTTTTGATATTGGTCTTTACATGCTTGCAAGTCGCACAACGGCCACAGGCATAAAAGCCAGACAGGAAACCAAAAAGTTTAGGCTGAGCTGTGATCGGTGGAGCCAAACTATCCCTGAGTGAAGGGGCTTTCCTGTGAATAAATTATGGACGATCAGGGAGAACCGGACCTAAAATTCCGTCTCCTTTCAAGATCGGCCAATATTTGGCCACAATTTTTTCAAACTTTTTATGTTGTATACTGAAATCCAACACAATTTTATAATTACTGGCAACCTCCTTATCTAGGTTTTGGGGCTTATCAGATACTATTGTACTCCTTTCTGTGGCCCTTACCTTCTCTATTGCCTGCTGAATCGCAGGACGAGAATAACCTTTTGGATAAAAACCTTTTTGCCAATTCCCCTAGGGCTATGCACACACCAACTGCCACTTTAAATGTGAAATACTTGATAAAATCAAGTGACGATTATCGAGTGACACCCCGTGTGTGTGTGGACATTTCTTTATCATTTTTAAAGCGCAAATGCTCCTCCTCTGACTCGCTGTTGACTCACAACAGTCCCATTCACTTTAATGGGACGCCTGGTGATGCGGCAGTGACACAACAAGGTGAGGGACGTGGCGGCAGCAGGTGGGTGGATGCCCGCTAACGGGCGCTGCCATGATGGATCTGAAATGACAGGTGCTCTTTAAATGTAAGGACTTATTCTTGCTGGTATTTAGAATCTTTAATATTTGCAAACAAAATGAAGGTCTCTTATTTATAACAATAAGCTTTCAGGTTAGTAAAACGGTGATATCCGAACCGATTCAATCATACAGTTTGTAGTGTACATAGATTTGCAAAACAATGGGATAAAGGAATATTCCTGAACTTTGTTTTATCTCATGGTTACTGTGACATTGTGTGAATGCATCAATGCAGTGCATGTTACTTCAGCTTGTAGAAAATATTGCAGAATATACAGCCTCATGCTACATAACTAAGCTCCTTTTCATGCTGAATAAACTAAATTATTTATGTATCCTAAATAGAAAACTATCTTTAGATAGATTTTTACTCCAAAAGCATTTTATTAAAATAAATTTGCTAAAAAAATATCTGATTTAACCTCTTGCTGACCTGCCGCAGTATAATGACGGTGGCTGGTCGGCTCTCCTGTGCAAATCACTGTAGGTGTACATCAGTTTGTGCAAGGAGGATAGCGGGCGCTCCTGCGGCGGACTCGATGTCCGCCGGTGACCCACTATCATGGTGTACAGAGACAGAACGGGGAACTGCCCATGTAAACAAGGCGATTCCCCGTTCTGCCTAATGACATGTCAGAGATCCCAGAGATTCCCAGTGATCGGGAACAGTGATCTCTGTCATGTCCCAGTGAGCCCATCCCCCCTGCAGTTGGAACACGCTGAGGGAACACACTTAATCCCTTGATTGCCCCCTAGTGTTAACTCTTTCCCTGCCAGTGTAATTTATACATTGATCAGTGCATTTTAAAGCACTGATCAATGTAATAATGTCACTGGTCCTCAAAAAGTGTCATTTGGTGTCAGATTTGTCCGCCGCAATGTCGAAGTCCCGTTAAAAATCACAGATCGCCGCCATTACCAGTAAAAACCAAAAAATAAATAAAAGTCCTTAAATCTATCCCGTAGTTTGTAGACAATATTTGCGCAAACCCAATAACCCATAACTATACGCCTATTTTTTATTTTTTTTTAACCAAAAATATGTAGAAGAATATATATCGGCCTAAACTGATGAATACGTTTTTTTGTTTTTTTTAATATAATGTATGTGTGTGTGTGTGTATGTATATGTGTGTGTGTGTGTGTGTGTGTGTATATATATATATATATATATATATATATATATATATATATATATATATATATATATATATATATATATATATATATATATATATATATATATATATATACATACATATACAGTGAGGAAAATAAGTATTTGAACACCCTGCTATTTTGCAAGTTCTCCCACTTGGAAATCATGGAGGGGTCTGAAATTGTTATCGTAGGTGCATGTCCACTGTGAGAGACATAATCAAAAAAAAAAAAATCCAGAAATCACAATTTATGATTTTTTTAACTATTTATTTGTATGATACAGCTGCAAATAAGTATTTGAACACCTGAGAAAATCAATGTTAATATTTGGTACAGTAGCCTTTGTTTGCAATTACAGAGGTCAAACGTTTCTTGTAGTTTTTCACCAGGTTTGCACACACTGGAGGAGGGATTTTGGCCCACTCCTCCACACAGATCTTCTCTAGATCAGTCAGGTTTCTGGGCTGTCGCTGAGAAACACAGAGTTTGAGCTCCCTCCAAAGATTCTCTATTGGGTTTAGGTCTGGAGACTGGCTAGGCCACGCCAGAACCTTGATATGCTTCTTACAGAGCCACTCCTTGGTTATCCTGGCTGTGTGCTTCGGGTCATTGTCATGTTGGAAGACCCAGCCTCGACCCATCTTCAAAGCTCTAACTGAGGGAAGGAGGTTGTTGCCCAAAATCTCGCAATACATGGCCCCGGTCATCCTCTCCTTAATACAGTGCAGTCGCCCTGTCCCATGTGCAGAAAAACACCCCCAAAGCATGATGCTACCACCCCCATGCTTCACAGTAGGGATGGTGTTCTTGGGATGGTACTCATCATTCTTCTTCCTCCAAACACGGTGGAATTATGACCAAAAAGTTCTATTTTGGTCTCATCTGACCACATGACTTTCTCCCATGACTCCTCTGGATCATCCAAATGGTCATTGGCAAACTTAAGACGGGCCTTGACATGTGCTGGTTTAAGCAGGGGAACCTTCCGTGCCATGCATGATTTCAAACCATGACGTCTTACTGTATTACCAACAGTAACCTTGGAAACGGTGGTCCCAGCTCTTTTCAGGTCATTGACCAGCTCCTCCCGTGTAGTCCTGGGCTGATTTCTCACCTTTCTTAGGATCATTGAGACCCCACGAGGTGAGATTTTGCATGGAGCCCCAGTCCGAGGGAGATTGACAGTCATGTTTAGCTTCTTCCATTTTCTAATGATTGCTCCAACAGTGGACCTTTTTTCACCAAGCTGCTTGGAAATTTCCCCGTAGCCCTTTCCAGCCTTGTGGAGGTGTACAATTTTGTCTCTAGTGTCTTTGGACAGCTCTTTGGTCTTGGCCATGTTAGTAGTTCGATTCTTACTGATTGTATGGGGTGGACAGGTGTCTTTATGCAGCTAATGACCTCAAACAGGTGCATCTAATTTAGGATAATAAATGGAGTGGAGGTGGACATTTTAAAGGCAGACTAACAGGTCTTTGAGGGTCAGAATTCTAGCTGATAGACAGGTGTTCAAATACTTATTTGCAGCTGTATCATACAAATAAATAGTTAAAAAATCATAAATTGTGATTTCTGGAATATTTTTTTTTGATTATGTCTCTCACAGTGGACATGCACCTACGATGACAATTTCAGACCCCTCCATGATTTCCAAGTGGGAGAACTTGCAAAATAGCAGGGTGTTCAAATACTTATTTTCATCACTGTATATAAACACACACATTATATTAAAAAAAAAACACACACATTATATTAAAAAAACAAAAAAAACGTATTCATCAGTTTAGGCCGATATATATATATATATATATATATATATATATATATATATATATATATATATATATATATATATATATATATATATATATATATATATATATATATATATATATATACACATACATACATACACATTATATATATATATATATATATATATATATATATATATATATATATATATATATATATATATATATATATATATATTTATAGCCGCGGAAAGTATTTTATTAATTTTTTTCAAAATTGTCTGCCTTTTTTTGTTAATAGTGCAAAAATCAAAAGGAATCTCTATTTGAGGGTAAAATTTTGTTTGGGTACAACATTGCACGCGCAATTGTCAGTTAAAGCGATGCAGTGCCGTATTACAAAAAATGGCCTGGTCTTTAACCACTTAACCCCCGGACCATATTGCTGGTCAAAGACCAGAGCACTTTTTGCGATTCGCCACTGCGTCGCTTTAACAGACAATTGCGCGGTCGTGCGACGTGGCTCCCAAACAAAATTGGCGTCCTTTTTTCCCCACAAATAGAGCTATCTTTTGGTGGTATTTGATCACCTCCTGCGGTTTTTAGTTTTTGCGCTATAAACAAAAATAGAGCGACAATTTTGAAAAAAAAAAATTTTTTTTACTTTTTGCTATAAAAAAATCGCAATAAGCGTTTATTGATTGGTTTGCGCAAAAGTTATAGCGTTTACAAAATAGGGGGTATTTTTATGGCATTTTTATTAATATTTTATTTTACTAGTAATGGCGGCGATCAGCGATTTTTTTTTTCGGTACTGCGACATTATGGCGGACACTTCGGACACTTTTGACACATTTTTGGGACCATTGGCATTTTTATAGCGATCAGTGCTATACAAATGCATTGGATTACTATAAAAATGCCACTGGCGGTGAATGGGTTAACACCAGGGGGCGGGGAAGGGGTTAAGTATGTCCCTGGGTGTGTTCTAACTGTAGTGGGGGTGGACTGACATGGGAAAAATGACTGTTTGCTGTTCATGCATTGTATGAACAGAAAATCAGCATTTCTCTCCCTGACAGGACCGGGAGCTGTGTGTTTACACACACAGCTCCCGGTCCTCGCTCTGTAACGAGCGATCGCGTGTGCCCGGTGGGCACGGGAGTCGGGGGGCGAGCGGGGGGCGCGCGCCCCTATTGGCTGCTGGGCGAGGTGACGTATAGCTACGTGCTCTCGCCCAGCAGAGCCGACCTGCCGCCGTAGAACTGCGGCGGCTGGTCGGCAAGCAGTTAAGGGGGCAAATCCTTCCGGGCAGTGGCGGCCTAACCAGTCTCCAGTCACCCCCTCTGTGCACTATGGATAGATTCATGCATTGCATGATTCTATCCGTGGCTGCCGCTGCCACCCCCCATTCAGGCGTCCGGCCCCTTTTCTTTTCTTTTTTTGAAGCACCTGATTAGAGCCATAGGATCTAATCGGCATAAAAAATGGTGACCTGCGAGCACCATGCTGAACCGCCTCTCCACCAATCAGGGGCTTGGGTCTGTTACCCGTCACCTGATTGGCTGAAACGACAGGTGCCGCTATTGGACCCCTATCGGGAGGAGAGGACGGTAGTCAGGAGATGAGGACAGCAGGAGATGCTGGCTTGAAACACCCCGCTCATCGCCATCACTCGCTGCCCCACCAAGACAGGGTAAGTTCCGGGCGGGGGTTTACACTGGCTGCATTTGATAGCACATTGGCTGCAATTGATATTCTATGGTTGGAGTTCTATTATTGTAGGTTGGCTTGTAGTTTTGTTATAGTCCTGTGTATTTGTTGGGGGTTCCCCTAAGTTCAGGCTATTGTTTACTTCTGCCTGTAAGGGAGTGTACCTGGAATATAGAGCAAAAAGAAACTAGGATGCTTGTTCCTAATGGTTCATGCCGGAGGCTGAAGGATATCAACATTTGGGGTGGCATTGGAGTTTTTTTTTGCCTTTTTTCGCTCCTACATTCCTAGAAAATTGCATAGAACCCCCAAACATTATAGATATTTTTTTTTTTCAGTACAGATCCTAGAGAATCCAATGTCGGTCATTGCAACGTTTTATCTTGCATGGTATTTGCGCAGCAATTTTTCAAACATGTTTTTTTTTTTTTTTTAAAACCGTTTTATGCTTTAAAAAAAACAAAACAGTAAAGTAAGCCCAATTTTTTTGCATAACGTGAAAGATGAAGTTATGCCGGGTAAATAGATACCCAACATGTCACGCTTCAAAATTGCACACGCTCGTGGAAGGGCGCCAAACATCGGTACTTAAAAATCCCCATAGGCGACACCTTAAATATTTTTACTGGTTACATGTTTTTAGTTACAAAGGAGGTCTAGGGCTAGAATTATTGCTTTCGCTCTAACGTTCGCGGCGACTCCTCACATGTGTGGTTTTCTTATGTGGACGGGACTTACGTATGCGTTCGCTTCCGCATGCGAGCACATGGGGACAGGGGCACTTAAAAAAATAATAATAATGTATTGTTAATTATACTTTCTTTTTTTTTACTTTTGACATATTAAAAAAAAAATATCCCATCCCATCTCGTCTCGTCTCCCATAAGAACGATCAAGTGGTGGAACAGCTGCTATCATCATTCTTATGGTGTAGGGAATCGCCGTCTGGAAATGCCGATATCTGATGCCAGTAGATGAAGCCATCATTCAGATTTAGCCCCAGAAAGTCAAGGACGTCATATGATGGCCTGTGGGCACCAAGTGGTTAAATAATATATTCCCAAAGAAAAATATTCTTCTCTGCACTATCGCACCTTATTCATGTCATCAGATTTCTGCAACACTGTATCTTGTGTCACATCTGCCATTGTGGCAAAGGGATTAGGCAGAGCGCACTGCTTTGTTGTTCAGCCGCAAATTCCTTCAGTCCAATAGTAGCAAGTCTGTATGTCCCAATAGAGCTCAGGTTAGGAGGAAGACATTGATGGAGCATGTGCGACACCTGCGATGCCCTGGTCATGGATGCAATGCTCTGCTGACTTCAATTCACAGGTAGCAAATGCACATGGATCAATATTACTGAATGTATTACTTTTTTGCAAACCATGAACTAGGGCAGTGACCTCCAAAATGCGGCCCGAGGGCTGGAGGTGGCCTTTTGTTTGTCTTTATTTTGCCCTTATGGCACCATTCCTTCCACTGACACCAATGAAGGGGCGCCATTCCTTCCACTGACACCAATGAAGGGGCGCCATTCCTCCCACAGCCACCGATGAAGGGGCGCCATTCCTTCCACAGCCACCAATGAAGGGGCGCCATTCCTCCCACAGCCACAGATGAAGGGGCGCCATTCCTCCCACAGCCACCAATGAAGGGGCGCCATTCCCCCCACAGCCACCATTGAAGGGGCGCCATTCCCCCCACAGCCACCAATGAAGGGGCGCCATTCCTCCAACAGCCACCAATGAAGGGGCGCCATTCCTCCCACAGCCACCAATGAAGGGGCGCCATTCCTCCCACAGCCACCAATGAAGGGGCGCCATTCCTCCCACAGCCACCAATGAAGGGGCGCCATTCCTCCCACAGCCACCAATGAAGGGGCGCCATTCCTCCCACAGCCACCAATGAAGGGGCGCCATTCCTCCCACAGCCACCAATGAAGGTGGGGTTATTCCTCCCACAGCCACCAATGAAGGTGGGGTTATTCCTCCCACAGCCACCAATGAAGGTGGGGTTATTCCTCCCACAGCCACCAATGAAGGTGGGGTTATTCCTCCCACAGCCACCAATGAAGGGGGGCCATTCCTCCCACAGCCACCACTGAAGGGGCGCCATTCCTCCCACAGCCACCAATGAAGGGGCGCCATTCCTCCCACAGCCACCAATGAAGGGGCGCCATTCCTCCCACAGCCACCAATGAAGGGGCGCCATTCCTCCCACAGCCACCAATGATGGGGCACCATTCCTCCCACAGCCACCAATGAAGGGGGGCCATTCCTCCCACAGCCACCAATGAAGGGGGGCCATTCCTCCCACAGCCACCAATGAAGGGGGGCCATTCCTCCCACAGCCACCAATGAAGGGGGGCTATTCCTCCCACAGCCACCAATGAAGGGGGGCCATTCCTCCCACAGCCACCAATGAAGGGGGGCCATTCCTCCCACAGCCACCAATGAAGGGGCGCCATTCCTCCCACAGCCACCACTGATGGGTCACCATTCCTACTTTAAATACCAACAATGGGTAACTACCCCCTTACCCCGCTAAAATCAATGATGGAGCACTGTTTACTCTCACTGACAGCAGGATGTTTTTTAATACCACTGGCCACAGTCTGGGCCCTCCAGGACAGTAAGTTTGGAGACCCTCGGACTGGGGCTTTAGGAGTGTGCTTTATCATCCTCATCATCATACATGGTTTTGTGGAACATAAGAAAGACATAAAAATCCCCTTTCCCCCCAAATAATTTGAATAATATGTAATGAGTAGCAAATGAAGAAAACCCCAAAAAGTACTAAATGCACACACAAAAAAAAAAAAATAATGAATGCTTCTGGCACACAAATTACTATTTCAGAGACTTTTTGTTTTGCTTCCCTAAAAGAGCTTTCAATTGTCATGTCTACAAAAACTCCTTGGTGATTTCCTTCAACTATTTTAAGCGGTTCACTAAAGTGTATCTAAATCCCAAAACAGTCATTTTGTATATTGCAGATTACCAGTCTTAAAATTGGGTTGTTGCTTTAGTTTTCCCTTTTCAGGCTAAGAACTTTTTCAGCAAGTACAGAAAAAAAAAGTTGATCTTGCCAGAAATGCAGTGCCCTTGCCACTTCATGTGAGCTAAAAAGAGAGCAAAAACAATGTTATATTTCTTTTTTGAACAACTACCGTATATATTCGAGTATAAGCCGACCCGAATATAAGCCGAGGCATCTAATTTTACCACAAAAAAAATGGGAAAACTTACTGACTCAAGTATAAGCCTAGGGTGTCCATGTGCCGTGCCTCACTGTGTCCCTGCCTCACTGTGTCCCTGCCTCTCTGTGTCCCTGCCTCTCTGTGTCCCTGCCTCTCTGTGTCCCTGCCTCTCTGTGTCCCTGCCTCTCTGTGCCCGTGCCTCACTGTGCCCGTGCCTCACTGTGCCGTGCCTCACTGTGCCCGTGCCTCACTGTGCCCGTGCCTCATTGTTCCCATGACTAGACTTACGTTTAACATGGGAGTATATAGAAGGTGTGACCGGCTTTGAAAAATCGGTGCTCTCCCAGACAGCAAACTTTGCACACTTGTAGAGTAGAACTGGGGCTACATGTGTGCCAAGTATCGGGTCCAGGGGACCTACGGCCGGCCAGTACCGGGTACCCAAAGTTACCAGAGAAATTACCCTTTAACATGGGAGTCTATGGAAGGGGTGCCCGACTTTGAAAATCTAAATTATTAATTGCGTTTGAAAGACCGCTGGGCAAATACAGTGTGACATAAAATATTGGAACAATTGCCATTTTATTCCCTAGGGTCTCTGCTAAAATATATATAATGTTTGGGGGTTCCAAGTAATTTTCTAGCAAAAAAATATCAATTTTTAACTTAAAATGGATGTAAACCCAAATTTTTTTTCTTAATTTTTTTGGTGTCACAATGTAGAGTAAAATATTTCCTATCATCTGCGCCCAGTCTCGCCACACAGAGTTAATCCAGCTCTGAGCAATCCTCTTTTCTTTTTTCAGTAAAATAAACAGACAAACAGGAGAAAACCTTAGTCCGTTCCGCCCCCTTGCTGTGAGTGACGGGTTATTTACATATCTCATGCACTAACCTGGAGACAGGCATTATTTTTTAATTCCCACCCCCACTCCTTTTCTGAAGTCATGTGTTTACTTTTCTGGATTTTGACTGGATGTTAGTGATCATAGCAGAATTCTGTGTTAGGAATACACAGGACAAAATGCATGTTGACAAGGGGAGTGTAGAGGTGGGCGGCAGTCTACTGACATCACGACTCCACCCACCGAGCCCCAGACAACAGATCCACCCACCGAATCTGCAGTTTTCAGTTCTTATAACAGACATTTGACAGGTAAGGATACATGGAGGAGACATCTATATCCTTATAGATCAGCACTATGGCAGTAGTTTAGAAATGATGAAAGTGGCTTTACATCCACTTTAAGAAACAAGTGTCAGAAAAAGATTTACACTTTAACCGCTTGCCGACCGCCGCACGATCATATACGTCGACAGAATGGCACGGCTGCGCAAATGGGCGTGTGGTCGCTCGCTCCCCGCCCGCAGGACCCGTGGTCCACCGGTGTCCCGCGATAGGGTCACAGAGCTGAAGAACAGGGAGATATCGGTGTAAACACAACACCTCCCTGTTCTTCCTAGTGACATGTCCCTGATCGTCTGTTCCCTGTCATCGGGAACAGCAATCGGTGACGTGTCACGGCAAGCCACACCCCCTAACAGTTAGACGCACTCCCTAGGTCACACTTAACCCCTTCAGCGCCCCCTACAGGTTAACCCTTTCACTGCCATAAAACTATCCCCTATTTTGTAGACGCTATAACTTTTGTGCAAACCAATCAATCACTTATTGCAATTTATTTTGTATTTATTTTTTTACTAAAAACATGTAGAAGAATATATATCGGCCTAAACTGAGGAAATAAAAAGTTTTTTTTACATATTTTTTGGGGATATTTATTATAGCAAAAAGTTAAAAATATTGCATTCTTTTCAAAAATGTCGCTCTGTTTTTGTTTATAGCGCAAAAAATAAAAACCGCAGAGGTGATCAAATACCACCAAAAGAAAGCTCGATTTGTGGGAAATAAAGGACGTCAAGTTTGTTTGGGAGCCACGTCGCACGACCGCGCAATTGTCTGTTAAATCGACACAGTGCCGAATCGCAAAAAGTGGCCAGGTCTTTGGCCAGCCAAATGGTCCGGGGCTGAAGTGGTTAAGTGGTTAAACTTCCTGCATTTACACACAGAAGTTTTATCTAAGAAGAAAGTGTTGGGTATAATGTTTCATGTTGTTAAAAACTTGGCAGACTGCCCGGATATTTTCTTTTGACAGCTGATTGATCAGATAAAGTCTTTCTTGTTGTATGAAAGGCTAGGCAAACTCTGCAATAGAGATCATCAGGGGGGTTGAATCGAGATCACGATTTTTTAACGATAAATTGTGCAGCTCTAGTTATAACCCTCTCTCACTCTATTAAAAAAAAATAAGTTGTGCCTATATTTTACTTAACCACTTAAGACCAGGACCAATATGCAGGTAAAGGACCAGGCCCCTTTTAGCGATTCGGCACTGCGTAGCTTTAACTGACGATTGCGCGGTCGTGCGACATGGCTCCCAAACAAAATTGGCCTCCTTTTTTTCCCACAAATAGAGCTTTCTTTTGGTTGTATTTGATCACCTCTGCGGTTTTTATTTTTTGCGCTATAAACAAAAATAGAGTGACAATTTTGAAAAAAAATCTATATTTTTTTGCTTTTTGCTATAATATCCCCCAAAAATATATAAAAAAAACTATTTTTTTCCTCAGTTTAGGCCGATGCGTATTCTTCTATCTATTTTTGGTAAAAAAAAAAAAACAATCGTTTATCGAAAATTTATAGCGTTTACAAAATAGGGGATAGTTTTATTGCATTTTTATTAATATTATTTTTTTTTTACTACTAATTTCGGGGATCAGCAATTTTTTTTTTTTTTTTTTCGTGACTGCGACATTATGGCGGACACTTCGGACAATTTTGACACATTTTTGGGACCATTTTCACAGCAAAAATTGCTATAAAAATGCATTGTTTACTGTGAAAATCACAATTGCAGTTTGGGAGTTAACCACTAGGGGGCACTGAAAGGGTTAAGTGTGACCTCATTTGTGTTTCTAACTGTAGGGGGCGGGGCTGGACGTGTGACGTCATTGATCGCCTTTCCCTATATCAGGGAACAGACGATCAATGACAGCGCCACTGTGAAGAACGGGGAAGGTGTGTTTACACACACCTCTCCCAGTTTTTCAGCTCCTGTGACCGATCGTGGGACTCTCGCGGCGATCGGGTCCGTGGTCACGGAGCTTCGGACCGGGTTGTGGGCGCGCGCCCGTGACCCACATCTGGGCACTTAGAGGACGTACAGGTACGTGATTGTGCCCAGCCGTGCCATTCTGCCGACGTATATCGGTGTTAGGCGGTCCTTAAGTGGTTAAAGGGTGGCTCTAAAGCAACATGGTACGATTGTTGGCCAACCAAGCGTCTAATTTTTGTCAAAAAGGGTGTGTGCCAGGATCTCGTCTTGCATGCCAACGTTGTACAATTGTTGTGCCACAAACACAAACGTAGTGACGTACTACGGGGAATTTCAGCTGTTGGGCGCCACCCTTTGGGCCCCTTCTGCTAATTTCGTGTCTGCGGAGCATTGATTCCGTGCATGCGTGTTTGTACTTTAAACTTTTGTGTGACGGATTTGCGTACTGACCATGCGAAAATCTGACGTCAAACTGTTGTCCGCCGAAAATTTACTAGCCTGTCATCCAACATTTGTTGGCAGAAAATTGGACAATTGGCACAAAAGAGCGTATTAATGGTAAGATTTTAGGACAACAGTCTGTCAACAGGCAATCCCCCGCCAACACTCACACGTGTGTACGAGGCTTTAGAAATACCTGTTTAGCATTTTTGAAATGGTGGAGATAAGAAAATGTCATTTTGTGCATCTTGAACTGATGAAGTAAACTGTAGAATTTCTTTTTACTTTTTCACATAGGCAATTAAAAAAGTTGAGTGAAGACAACTTGAATAAGCAGCCTGAAGAAGTTTTTGATGTGCTGGAGAAACTTGGCGAAGGGTGAGCATTACATTTTTTCAGTTGTATAAAAATCTACAACTTGAGAAGAAACTTGTAACGGTTTTCCAAAATGTCCTTCAAAGGGGGCCGATGGCTGAAAGATGTTTTTTATGCATTGGAGCCTTCAGCAATGAGATCTCCCTGCCGCAATTTTTAGTTCTGTGGCCATCTACCAAAAAGTTTTGAGCGTTCCTGTCCACCTTTTGGGTGTTCCCACTCCTCCTTTTGTAAATTGTTTTTAATAACGATCTAGCAGGGTGAGCAAAACCATTTTGTTCTAGGCCAGGGGTGTCCAAACTTTTTTCAAAGAGGGCCAGATTTGATGAAGTGAACATGCGTGAGGGCCGACCATTTTGCCTGACATTCTTTGAACCATAAAAATTTGGTCTAAGTGTGTTCCTCCGAGCAACTAATACACTGCCTAACAAGAATTCTCTTGCCCTTGTGGCTGTGTGTGGGTAAAGAGATGAGCGTGGGCGTATAATTTGGATATACCTTATTTATTGGCGTATAACACGCACCTTCACTTCAAGAGCGAAGTTTCAGGATTTTTTTTTTAATTTTAAATAAAGGACTGTGAAGCAAAATAAGGGTCATTGCCATGAATGCAGCACTCACCATTGCCATGAATGCAGCACCCGCCATTGCCATGAATGCGGCACCCGCCATTGCCATGAATGCGGCACCCGCCATTGCCATGAATGCGGCACCCGCCATTGCCATGAATGCGGCACCCGCCATTGCCATGAATGCGGCACCCGCCATTGCCAGGATGGCACCCGCCATTGCCAGGATGGCACCCGCCATTGCCAGGATGGCACCCGCCATTGCCAGGATGGCACTCGCCATTGCCAGGATAGCACTCGCCATTGCCAGGATAGCACTCGCCATTTCCAAGATGGCACTCGCCATTGCCAGGAATGCAGCACAATTGCCAGGAATGCACCCACAAGCGCCAAAGTTTACCTACAGGTGACTCTCCTGTTTACACGGCAGCCTCTTTAATAGAAAGTCCCGCCTCCTTTGGTGGACAGAACAGTCGTCCAATTGCAGCGCCAGAGATGGGACTTCCTATTACAGAGGCCACCCGTAAGCAGGAAATTCTCCTGTGTGTGTGTGTGTGTACGGCACTCGTCCTGCCTCCTCCCTGTTCTCCAAGGCATATACAGCTTTGTGGCCCCGGCGCAGGGAGATCGTCGGGGGCCACAAAAGATATATATGTCCAAACAACCAGACGGGCCGTTCAAAACCGGAACGCGGGCAGCGATTGGCCCGCGGGCCGGACTTTGGACATGCCTGTTCTAGACGATGATGCAACTCAAGCATTGGAGATCTCCCCACCGGTGTCCCTTGAAGATGTAAGAAACCTGCTGGCCTGGCCGGCCCTCCTAAATATTTGTAGATTCAAGCTTCTACTTTAGCATTAGTCAGCTGGGTAAAAAAAAGCTTAATATATCATCACTCAGGAAATACTATATGACAGAAGAACAATGAGACGGACCACTGCTCCAGGTGAGTATGATGATCCACCAAAAAGGAGGGGCTAGGTCAGTGATGGCGAACCTTGACACCCCAGATGTTTTGCAACTACATTTCCCATGATGCTCAGCTACACTGCAGAGTGCATAACCATCATGGGAAATGTAGTTCCAAATCATCTGGGGTGTCAAGGTTCGCCATCACTGGGCTAGGTGCTAGCTCCGGCTCGCAATCGTGGACATATAGACACAATTAGAAAAACTTGCTGCACACCAACATCCGTCCAACAGGTTTATTGAAAGATTGCCACCAGGACTATAACAACGGACCAAGGGGTGAGGATATTTCACACAGACACTGTGCTTTGTCTTTCAATAAACCTGTTGGATGGATGTTGGTGTGCAGCTAATATTTCAAATTTTGTCTATAGGACAGAAGAACATAAGCGTGAACCACATACAGCGGACTTTGCTGGGGGTTCGACTAAATTCGAGGAACCATTTATGGGGTCGGCATGTTTGTGTATTAGGAATTGAGATCTCCCTGCTGTAATTTTTGGTTCTGTGTCCAAACTGCAGTATCCAATCAACACAACTGTCATGCGGAACTTGTTATTGTATATTATCATTCATATTGTGATGCTGGGACTTTTGGGCCCAGATTCACAAAGGAGTTACGACGGCGTATCTCCAAATACGCCGTCGTAACTCTGAGTGTGAGGCGTCGCATCTCTACGCCTGATTCATAGAATCAGATACGCCTCACTGTTGCCTAGATACGAGTGGCGTAAGTCTCCTACGCCGTCGTATCCTGGGGTGCATTTTTACGCTGGTCGCTAGGTGGCGCTTCCGTTGATTTCCGCGTAGAATATGCTAATGAGCTAGATACGCCGATTCACGAACGTACGTGCGCCCGGCGTATCAAGATACGCCGTTTACGTAAGGCGGCGGATCGGCGTAAAGTTACCCCTCATAAAGCAGGGGGTAAGTCATGTTAGGTCGTATTTTATGTCGTTTGCGTAAGTCGTCCGTGGATGGGGCGCCTAAGCATTGAGCGGGCGTAATTTACTTTGAAAATTTGACGTGATGCTGAGCAATGCGCGCATGCGCCGTTCATAAAGCGCGTCATTTACGTGGGGTCACGAATCATTTAAATACAACACACCCCCTACCAGCCTACTTTGAATTACGCACGCTTACGCTGGCCCATTTACGCTACGCCGCCGTAACTTAGGACGCAAGTTGCGGCGGCATAGCGTAAATAAGATACACTACACGGGCACAAAGTTACGCTGCCCTACGTGAATCTGGGCCAAGGTTTTTTTAACATTTCAAAACAAATGGAAGACTTGTTACCTTGATTACTTGTGCCTTTAGCCTTGGATGTGTTCTTAGCAGTATATTACTACCTGCTCAGTGATGGTGGTTGGTGATTCCCTGTGCCTTTTGGGGGACTCCTTAATGCACAGTATTTTATTTAAACCCATTACAACCACTTTAACCTACAGGTAAGCCTAGATTAAGACTTACCTGTAGGTGCTTGAAATATCTCCCAGACTTGCAAGGTCTAGGAGATATTTGCAAATCGCCCTACGGAGATTTCTCCTGCGCTTGCGCCGGAGTTAGAAAGGGCACACTGTGCCGTTTCTATCTCGGGTCATGCCGCTAAAGGTGGCTCCTGCACGCATGCGCGACAGTGACGTCACGCGACTCCGGCCAGTCACAGAGCCCCAGAAGGAAGAGGGGTGAAGAATGGCCGCTCGCTACTAGCGAGGAAGATGGGGACATCGCAGGCTTCTCCTGCAGGTAAGGTATATACTTAGCTGAGTTATTCAGCACATTTTTCTTATGCTGAAAAAGAACCCCTCAGCTTATACTCAAGTCTCTCCCATCTGCATACCTGATCATCCCTGTGTCATGCAGTCAGACTATGGCCATCCAGTGTAACAAAGCCCCCTCGTCCATGATAGGCAGAACACCGAACACTGACTCGCTGCTGGGAAACGGAGTGTTCGGTCTATCACAGACGAGGACGTGGAGGAGGCGGGGCTTTGTTACACTGGACGGCCATCGTCTGACTGCATAACACAGAGATCAGATATGCAAATGGGCACAGTGAAGCTGCAAATGGGCATTGTTGACCCTCTTTTGCACTTACAGTAGCTGCTGCATTTCCTACCCTAGGCTTATACTCAAGTCAATACATTTTTCCATTTTTTTTGGTAAAATTAGGTGCCTCGGCTTATATTCGGGTCGGCTTATACTCGAGTATATACGGTAGCTCCTTTTTTAATTTTTTTTGCTTAAAAACATTGACCTGTTTTTATGTTACACTGGAGTAATTCTTTATTGATGAATAAATAGATATATCTATCTATATGTCCATCTATTCTATTCCATCTATCCCTAATACCTTCCATGATAAAACCTTTAAATAAAATAAATTATTTCTCCTTCAGGTCCTATGGCAGTGTTTTTAAAGCCAGCCATAAAGAAACAAGCCAGATTGTGGCAATTAAGCAGATTCCAGTAGAGTCAGATCTTCAAGAAATCATTAAGGAAATCTCCATTATGCAGCAATGTGACAGGTAAGGTCGTTTTATGTGTGCATTCAATGTATCTTTAAATACGGAATTATTGGTATTAGTGGGAGGGATAGTGCCCCATTATTGGTATTCGTGGGAGGAATAGAAGTCCCATCGTTGGTTTTAGCGGGAGGAATAGAAGTCCCATCGTTGGTTTTAGCGGGAGGAATAGAAGTCCCATCATTGGTATTAGTGGGAGCGGAATAGAAGTCGTCCCATCGTTGGTATTAGTGGGAGAGGAATAGAAGTCGTCCCATCGTTGGTATTAGTGGGAGCGGAATAGAAGTCCCATCGTTGGTATTAGTGGGAGCAATAGAAGTCCCATCGTTGGTATTAGTGGGAGCAATAGAAGTCCCATTGTTGGTATTAGTGGGAGCGGAATAGAAGTCCCATCGTTGGTATTAGTGGGAGCGGAATAGAAGTCCCATCGTTGGTATTAGTGGGAGCGGAATACAAGTCCCATCGTTGGTATTAGTGGGAGCGGAATAGAAGTCGTCCCATCGTTGGTATTAGTGGGAGCGGAATAGAAGTCCCATCGTTGGTATTAGTGGGAGGAATAGAAGTCCCATCGTTGGTATTAGTGGGAGCGGAATAGAAGTCCCATCGTTGGTATTAGTGGGAGCGGAATAGAAGTCCCATCGTTGGTATTAGTGGGAGCGGAATAGAAGTCCCATCGTTGGTATTAGTGGGAGCGGAATAGAAGTCCCATCGTTGGTATTAGTGGGAGCGGAATAGAAGTCCCATCGTTGGTATTAGTGGGAGCGGAATAGAAGTCCCATCGTTGGTATTAGTGGGAGCGGAATAGAAGTCCCATCGTTGGTATTAGTGGGAGCGGAATAGAAGTCCCATCGTTGGTATTAGTGGGAGCGGAATAGAAGTCCCATCGTTGGTATTAGTGGGAGCGGAATAGAAGTCCCATCGTTGGTATTAGTGGGAGCGGAATAGAAGTCCCATCGTTGGTATTAGTGGGAGCGGAATAGAAGTCGTCCCATCGTTGGTATTAGTGGGAGCGGAATAGAAGTCCCATCGTTGGTATTAGTGGGAGAGTAATAGATGTCCCATCGTTGGTATTAGTGGGACCGAAATAGAAGTCCCATCATTGGTATTAGTGGGAGGAATATTGCCCAAAGGGCCGCAGTTTGGCGACCCCCTGCTTTACCACGTGGACCTAACTCTACAAGTCTGTATGTATAAATTCTTGACATTACAAAATGTATATAGTAAAAGTAGAATTTTAAACAAATGCTCCATTTTATCATAATGAAGGGAAGAGGCTGTGTCTGGTAAAGTGTTCTACAGCTTTAAGGTTACTGAATGCAAATCCATCTAGTCTGGTATAAGAAATGCAGATAATTTGCCAAAATAAAGTTGGTAAGAGCCGGTTCACACTGGGGCGACTCAGCCGCCTGACAAGTCGCGAAAAAGGTTCTTGTATGATATTTGGGGGCGACTCGGGGCGACTTGCATTGACTTCTATACAGAAGTCATTTTGCAAGTCGCCTCTGAAGTTGTCTTCAGGTCGCCTTGCCGAGTCGCCCCCAAAGTCGTGCCACCCATGTGTGAACCGGGTCTTAAGGTAGTAATAAACAAATATTACACCCATAAAGACCGCACAGCAGCCCATTTTATGGAACCAAATATACATTATCTCACAAAAGTGAGTACACCCCTCACAGTTTTGTAAATATTTTATTTATCTTTTCATGTGACAACACTGAAGAAATGACACTTTGCTACAATGTAAAGTAGTGAGTGTACAGCTTGTATAACAGTGTAAGTTTACTGTCCCCTCAAACTAACTCAACACACAGCCATTAATGTCTAAAACGCTGGCAACAAAAGTTCTCAGAGCTGAGCTCTGTTATTTCTAATTGTTTCTAATTTTTGGAGACTTTTTAATGACTGGCTTGGCACCAATGAATTGGCACAGGGCCATTTAAAAAGGCATCAAAGTCTACAAAGTAACTACAGACAATTTACCTTCTATATACAGGTGCGTCTCAAAAAAGTTGAATATCATCGAAAAGTTTATTTATTTCAGTAATTCAATTAAAAAATAAACTCATATATTATATAGATTCATTACACACAGAGTGATACATTTCAAGCATGTCTTTCTTTTAATTCTGATGATTATAGCTTACAGCTAGTGAAAAAAAACAAATTTTGGATCTCAGAAAAATTGAATATTACATAAGACCAGTAAAAAAAAAAGGATTTTTAATACAGAAATGTTGAATTATTGAAAAGTATGTCCATGTACAGTATAGTATGCACTCAATACTCGGAGCTCCTTTTGCATGAATGACTGCATCAATGCAGCGTGGCATTAAGGTGATCGCACTGCTGAGGTGTTATGGAAGCCCAGGTTTCTTTGATGGCATCCTTCAGCTTGTCTGCATTGTTGGGTCTGGTGTCTCCTCTTGACAATCCCCCGCAGATTCAATATGGGGTTCAGGTCAGGTGAGTTTTCTGGCCAATCAAGCACAGTGATACCGTGATCATTAAACCAGGTATTGGTACTTTTGGCAGTGTAGGCAGATGCCAAGTCCTGCTGGAAATTAAAATCGGCATCTATATAAAGCTGGTCAGCAGAGGGAAGCATGAAGTGCTTTAGAAATTCCTGGTAGACCGCGCACTCGCCTCCACCCCGCACCAGGTCCAGGACAGATCGGGTAATATTGTATCACACCCCCAAAGTATTGCGGATGCATTCGCAGCATTTTACGCGGACTTGTACAACAAGCCAGAAATCCCCCATAACCCCCCCTCCCCCGACCTGTTAGATAGGATGACACGATACCTGACACAGGCGGGCATCCCTCGGCTAAAACCGGAGGACCTGGCCTCCCTAAACGCTCCCATTACAGGAGAGGAATTGACCTTGGCCATTAAGGTCCTACCCGCTCGCAAATCCCCAGGCCCAGACGGGTTCCCATACGAATATTACAAGACCTTCCTCCCCACACTCCTTCCCCATATGACGAAGCTCTTCAACGCCTTTCTACAATGTACCCCCATCCCACAAGACATGCAGCGATCATTTATCACCCTTATCCCTAAACCAGACAAGGACCCCGCATTATGCGCCAGCTACAGGCCAATAGCCCTGCTGAACTCAGATCTTAAGATCTTTACGAAGGTCCTCTCCCTCCGCTTAAACGTAGTCTTACCCTCCCTGGTCCATAAAGACCAGGTGGGCTTTGTCCCCCTCCGCCAAGCGGGAGACAACACGAGAAAGGTGATTGACCTAATTGACGTGGCGGGCAGGGAGGGCTCGGAGTCCTTGCTCCTGAGCCTAGACGCAGAAAAGGCGTTTGACCGCCTTGGCTGGCCCTTCATGCTCGCCACGTTAAGACACATGGGTTTTGGGGGACCTTTCCTCCAGGCGGTCCGACACCTCTATACTAATCCGATTTCACAGGTGAAAACTCCCTTTGCCACTTCATCCTCCTTCCCCGTTACTAATGGCACTCGCCAGGGGTGCCCTCTGTCCCCCCTCCTCTTCGCCCTTTGCATAGAACCCCTAGCAGCAACGATTCGCGGCAACCCGGATATTCGGGGTATCCCAGTAAGGGGAAGGGAATTTAAAATTTCCCTCTTTGCCGACGACATCATTCTGACCTTGACGCGTCCCCGCATCTCCTTACCCAACTTACAAAGGGAACTGGAACGCTACGGGGCCCTTTCGGGTTATAAAACCAACACGTCCAAGTCTATGGCCATGCCAATTAATATGCCCGGACCCGAGGCCTTGCACTTGCAGTCCGTTTTCCCGTACCACTGGGAGCGAACCTCCCTGAAATACCTGGGGGTCCAGCTCACCCCGAACTTCGCATCCTTGTACCAGGCCAATTTCCCCCCCCTATACAGCTCAATAAGGGCGTTGATCCATAAATGGAAGTCTCACCAGATATCCCTTTTGGGCCGGATAGCAGCCATAAAGATGGTGATCCTGCCAAAACTGCTGTACCTTTTCCAGACCTTACCAATCCCGGTCCCGTACGCTCACCTGCGCGCCTTACAAGCGGACCTCCTCCGGTATGTGTGGAACTACAAGCGCCACAGGATCCCACGTTCGGTCATGACGGCCGCGCGCACCGAGGGAGGATTGGCCTTCCCTGACCTGGTCAAATATTACCAGGCCTCGCAACTTCGAGCGGTGGCATCATGGTTTCCCCAGAAGTCCTACAACAGGTGGACGGAGGTGGAAAAGATTTGGCTGGCCCCAATACACCCCAATAATCTTTTATGGAACGCAAACGCGACGGTGGAACCCGGACGTTTGCTGGGTTCCATGCGGCAGCTGCAAAGCACCTGGAGGAGGCTAGCCCAAGACTGTCGACTCACGTCTGATAGCTCCCTGCTGACCTCCTTCCTCTATAACCCTAAACTACCGACGAGTCTCACCCACCAGATGTCATGGCCCTGGGCATCGCGAAATTTGTTTCACTTTGGTCACCTAGTAGACCCCAGATCCCGCACCCTCCACTCCTTCACTGAGCTTCAAGCCAAACACGACATTCCACGACAAGCCTTTTTCAGCTACCTACAGATCCGCCACTACGCCCACACGATGGCCCCCCGGCTCCTTTTCTCAAAACCGACCCCATTTGAGCGCATCATACTCGAGGGCACAGCCCGCAGGGGCCTCATATCAGATATCTATCAAATTCTAAATGAATACCCCTTACAAACTAAAGGCAAACACACCTACATGCTCCGTTGGGAGAAGGAGCTGGGAGGGGAGCTCGAAGAGGATGAGTGGAGGGCGGTCTGGAGGCAGGCGGCCAAGAGCTCAATCTGCACCCTCTATAAGGAAAACACGTATAAAGTGCTGTTCTTTTGGTACCTGACCCCAGACGTCCTCCACAGGATTTATCCTTCCACCTCTGACCGATGTTGGCGGTGCAACCAGGCCAGGGGCACATTGTTCCACATTTACTGGACCTGTCCCTTGATAGTCCAGTTTTGGACTCGGGTGCAAGAGCTCCTGACCCGCCTCGTGGAGGCACCCATACCCCTCTCCCCGAAGCTGTTCCTACTGGGCCTATCCCAACCCCGCATAGCTAAACCCTATAAGAAACTCCTGAGACACATAACCACAGCTGCGAGGTGCCTGATAGCACTTTATTGGAAGAAACCAACGCCCCCACCCTAGGAAGCCCTTTATGCTAGGGTCAAGGACGTAGAGCTTATGGAAAAAATGACAGCTAGGATTCGGGATAGGCTGGAGGACCATGACCTGGTCTGGGAGAGGTGGCATTCGGTGGAGGACCCGCCGTGAGCTGACAACAGACCACCAAGGTACACTACCTCACCCGACACTCCTGCCTGCTCCCCCCCCCCCCTCGTCTCCCCCCTTCTCTTTTCTTTTTCTCTCTTTCCTCCCCCCTTTTTTTTCTTTTCTCTTCTTTCCCCATCTTCTTCTTCTACTCTACCCTCTCACTTCTTCTCCTCTCCTCTTTGTTACCTAGTTGTTTTATACGTTACTGAATGTATAACCAAGAATGTGGCCGCTGTGTAAGCACATTCAGCTGGAATTTTTGTATTACCACTTTTATCTTACACTTGAAATGCTGCTACATTTTGTATTGACCTTTTTTTCGAAAATAAAAAAATTGTTATTTGAAAAAAAAAAAGAAATTCCTGGTAGAGGGCTGCGCTGATTTTGGACTTGATAAAACACAGTGGACCAACACCAGCAGATGAAATGGCTCCCCAAATCATCACTGACTGTGGGAACTTCACACTGGACCTCATGCAACTTGGATTCTGTGCCTCTCCAATCTTCCTCCAGACTCTGGAACCTTGATTTCCAAATTAAATGCAAAATGTACTTTCATCCAAAAAGAGGACTTTGGACCACTGAACAACAATCCAGTCCTTTTTTCTCTTTAGCCCAGGTAAGACGCTTCTGGCGTTGTCTCTGGTTCAGGAGTGGCTTGATACAAGGAATGTGGCAGTTGTAGCCCATATCTTGGATACGTCTGTGTGTGGTGGCTCTTGAAGCACTGACACCAGCCGTAGTCCACTCCTTGTGCATCTCCCCCAAATTCCCTGTTGCTTGTGCACCTTTTTCTACCACACTATTTCCTTCCACTCAACTTTTCATTAATGTGCTTGGATACAGCACTCTGTGAACAGACAGCTTCTTTAGCAATGACCTTTTGTGTCTTACCCTCCTTGTGTCAAGAGAGTGTCAATGACTGTCTTCTGGACAACTGTCAAGTTGGAAGTCTTCCCCATGATTGTGTAGCCTACTGAACCAGACTGAAAGACCATTTAAATCAGGGGTGTCCAAACTTTTTTCAAAGAGGGCCAGATTTGATGAAGTGACCATGCGTGAAGACCGACCATTTTGCCTGACAATCTTTGAAACATTACAATAAATGAAAATTAACGAATACACTGCCCAAGAATTATCTTGCCTTTGTGGCTGTGTGTGGTGAAGAGTTTAAGGATGAGCTTGGGCGTGTTATTTGGACATATTGTATTTATTGGCGTATAACATGCACCTTCACTTTAAGAGGTAAGTTTCAGGAAAAAACGTACATTTTAAATAAAGAACTATGAAGCAAATCGGTGCCCATCTACAGCCTCACCATTGCCATGATTGCAGCCTGATCCATGCCCATCTGCAGTCTCGGAGGGGACAGGGAGGGGGACGGGACGAGTGCCAACAGATTTCATACAGGAAAATCTCCTGTTTACTCAGCGGCCTTTTTAATACAAAGTCCTGCCTTCTATGATAGACAGAACAGTCATCCAATGCCAGCCCAGGAGACGGGACTTCCTATTACAGAGGCCGCCGAGTAAACAGGAGATTCTCCTGTATGTAATCTGACGGCACTCTTCCCGCCCCCTCCCTGGCCCCTCCGAGCCTGCCAGAACTGAACGATAAATATGGTGTATAAATAAATATATATATATATATATATATATATATAATTAGGGCTGCGCATCTTCACCGGTCTCACGATTCGATGCGATTACGATTATCAAGGCCACGATTCGATTCGATTCCGCGATGCATCACGATACATCAAGATTACTGCGTGCGGTTTTCATTAAAAAAATGCAAGCAGTTGGGAGAACTTCGAGAACTCCTCAATTTTTTTATTTTCAACAGACATGATACAGGAGATAGTCAGAGGCTGCAGACATGGTACAGGAGACGGTCAGAGACCACAGACATGGTACAGGAGACGGTCAGAGACCGCGGACATGGTACAGGAGACGGTCAGAGACCGCGGACATGGTACAGGAGACGGTCAGAGACCGCGGACATGGTACAGGAGACGGTCAGAGACCGCGGACATGGTGCAGGAGACGGTCAGAGACCGCGGACATGGTGCAGGAGACGGTCAGAGACCGCAGACATGGTACAGGAGACGGTCAGAGACCGCGGACATGGTGCAGGAGATGGTCAGAGGCTGCGGACATGATGCGCCAAGTAGCCAGCATTGGGTTCTGATGCGCTGCTGCTGCCATGGAGACAGAGACCAGCGCTGTCAATAGCAACCATGGTTGTTTGCCCAATGGTTCACTGTCGGATTCACCCATCCACCTGGAATGTGTAGATGCGATGGGGGACTTGTTTTTTCACTGTAAAGCCCAAACTAACAAAAAAAAGCGATCAGTATGAGTGCTAGCTGGATCTTGGAAGGATAGCAGGAGAGGGAAACAGATGGAGGAGAGAAAGGGACAGTTCAGTTATGTATGTACAATGAAAAATGCAGTGCTCACTCATTCAGGGACGAGGCTAGAAGTTCACAGCTTGGAATGTGTAGCTGCCGACTGTGTTGTTCTTCATATCTCCCGCGCACCCCCCCCCCCTCTCTCCTTCACAGCTGTACATCGGGATAGGAGAGTGGGCGGGCTGGGCAGACACAGAGGGGGAGAGGAGGAGGCGTAGCCTGTATGCAATGCTTAGTTTTGTTGCTGGGAGGGGGGGAGTGAACTTTGCTGGGCTGTGTGTGAGCCGAGTGTCAGAGAAGACACTCTGCTGCAGCCACCAGCCCCTAAATGTACAGACTGATTTCTTCTGTCCTACGGACGGACGGGAGAGATCAGTCTGTTTTCTCACACTGTTACAGGGATAATGGAGTCTGGAAACACTGCACTGAACCCCCACAGTGCAGGATCTCCAGGGACTTCGGCAACCCTGATTCTTCCGCCACTCCCACAGATGTGATGACAGCCAGTAATCTGTCTCACGGCTCCATGCGGCTCTGCACTACACGTCAGGCAGATGAGAAGTGTCACTGTCCAGTGTCCCGAGGTACAAATTCTGAGGAGGGAGAGAGCCTGGGTGGGGGCAGCATTCTGAGGCAGAGGCTACCACACCCATTGACGGGGAACGGCGCTAGGTTCAGCCAGCCGGTTGATGGCTTAAGACGCTGCTGTGAGTGAGGGGGAGGAGCGGCAATGACGTCATGCATAATCGATTAACACAGGCTACCGCATCGATGCAGAATCGGGCAGGGCATAATCTCGATGCATCGATGCAACGATTATTTTCAACACCCCTAATATATATATATATATATATATATATATATATATATATCTCCAAATTACCAGTGGGACCGTATTAAACCAGAACACGGGCCACAATTTGCCCTCGGGCCGGACTTTGGACATGCCTGATTTAAAGCCTCAGGAAACCTTTTACATGTTTTAGTAAATTAACTAATTAGAGTGTGACACCATGAGTCTACAATATTGAACTTTTTCACAATATTCTAATTTTCTGTGATACAGAATTTTGGGTTTTCACTCAATATATAAGCCATTATCATCAAAATTAAAAGAAAGAAATGCTTGAAATATATCCCAATCAATGTGTGTAATAAATCTCTATATAATATGAGTTTCACGTTTTTAAATTTAATTACTGAAATGGACTAACTTTTCGATGATATTCAAATTTTTTGAGATGCACCTATAGTTGGGAAGATACTTGAGAGTTTGATAAAAGAACACATAGAAGAGCTTTTGCTAGAAGGCAATATTCTAAGCTGCTATCAGCATGGACTGAACAAAGTTGTAAAACAATCCACTTTCTTTTTTTGAGGAAGTAAGCAAAAACTTAGAGTGGTCATAAAGTAAACTTGGACTTTGCAAAAGTGTTTGACACAGGATTCCACACACTAATGCATAACTTAATGCCTAAAGAATTAGAAATGTTTAGTCTGTAAATGTAAAGAAAACTGACTTAAAGTCTGTATTCAGAGAGTATTGATGAAGACTTCATACTCATACTTCATAGTCTTGGGTCATTAGTAGTTTACCCCAATGTTCAGTGTCGGCTGGTGCTCAATTTTGGCGGGGCATACCAATGTCAACCACCCCCCTACCATGGGAAAGACGGACTTGAATGCAGCAATCACCCCTCGCCCCCCCGCTGGAGACGAATGGGAAGGCAGCAATCGGAGGCCTCTCTACCTTAGAAGGCAGATGATGAGTGCTGGCCGGGATAACACTCTGATCTCCCCTCCTCCTCCCTGCACTGTCTGAGCCGGGGGGTGCTGGATATGACTGCGGGTGAGCTGTCCCGGGAAGGTTGGTCGCTCTTCTTCCCTCTGGGAGGATCTGATGCTGATCCACTGGATTATGGCTCCCGGCTGAAGAGCACCATGCCGCTGGCTGAGCTGGTCCCTGACTCTCACCCTGATGGCTTCAGTGTTCCAAGGTGAGGAGACCTTGCTTCGGGGCCTTTGTTTCTCCTCCCACCCGAACGGGAAGTGGGTGCTGAGACCCGATTGGTCGGGAGTCCTAAGACTCATGGCCAATCGGGTCTCAGGACCCGCTTCCTGATTGTCCGGGAGGAGAATCCGGAAGACAATAGGGAATAGGGGGAGTACAGCTAGAGGAGTCAATAGCTGATAAGGATCTGGCTGTTCTGGTAGATCATAGACTTAAAGAGGAATTATCACGCTTATATGTTTAGTGCTTTGTCCCATCATGCTAGGTGCCCTGTAATATTAGCTGCTGTGTCATTATGCACCCCCATTGCACATGGCTGCCCAACACCTTAGCTAGCAAGGAGATGACTGCTTTGATATTGAGAATTTGTCTAATGCCGCGTACACGATCAGTCCATCCGATGGACCGTTTTCATTGGTAAACCGATGAAGCTGACTGATGGTCCGTCGCGCCTACACACCATCGGTTAAAAAACTGATCGTGTCAGAACTCAGACGTAAAACACAACGACGTGCTGAAAAAAATGAAGTTCAATGCTTCCAAGCATGCGTCGACTTGATTCTGAGAATGCGTGGATTTTTAACCGATGGTCGTGCCTACTGACAATCGGTTTTGTTCTATCGGTTAGGAATCCATCGGTTAAATTTAAAACAAGTTGCCTTTTTTTTAACCGATGGTTAACTAACCAATGGCGCCCACACACGATCGGTTTTGACCGATGAAAACGGTCCATCAAACCATTCTCATCGGTTTAACCGATCGTGTGTATGTGGCATTAGAATCCCAGCACTTTCCTGAGGCAAGCACTGGTGAAGAGGAATGCAGAAGAAGTGAAGTATGTCAACCTCACCTCCCTATGCATTCCTCTTGCTCTTTGCAATCCTCATGTTGTCTCTTATTACCCTGCTACCCTAGGTCAGTTTGCTAAATGAACAGAGTTTTAACTGTGGTCCCTAACATTCCCAGTGGGCTCATAATATTCCAAAAAAATGTATTTTCCAAATGTAATGCTATAGAACATGTTCATACACCAGAAACAGAAAACAGTGCACTAGATAATGCAGATATAGATCCCTTTTAATGATAAAAAAAATATTAAAATGCACTGGTACAAAGAAAGGACCAAAGTTGTAACCTGGGTAGTTAAGGTATCTCCACTGCAATTATATGTTTAGGGGCCATGCCACTTCATCATGAGGAAGAGTAAGGTATTGTAAATCTTTAAATATTTTAGGGAGAACTGTGAGGCTGGGTTCACACCTATGCAAATTGGATGCAGGTTTTCCCGCATCCAATTCGCATAGCAGGAGATTGTGACTGCCTCTCTATGGAACCGGTTCACTCATCTTTTGCATCGGCTCTAGTGCGAATTGCACAGGAGCCCCGTGCATCTTTTGGTCCATTTCAGGTCTGAATTCAGCCAAAAATTTGGGCTGAAATTGGACCTGAAACCGTGAATGGAGACGCATCGGACTCCTGCTGGGAGCCACTGCGTGTTTCAATGTGAATCCAGCTTAAAATGAAGCTTACATTAATCCTTAGCATGAAGAGACCTGAGTAAGTCAAGCTACTACTGACTGCTAAAGAAGAGACACGCACAATTAGTACCAAGGTGCAGCATGTGGCTTAGCCCATAAGTTGGGCACCAGGGCCCTAGGTATTGGCCCACAAAAGCTCTTATGGTCAATAAGGCCATGGGTCTTGGTACTGAAATGGATGTAGATATAATTACCAAGGGAACACCTGTTTAATGTGGTGTGGCATATTTCTTTTCACTTAAGGGAAGGTGCCATATTGGCAAAAGGATATGCTTATGGCCATGGAGCCCCATTGAATAGTTTTGATTGGGCTTCCTGTAGCCTTTGGCGCTTGGCATTGTCAACATTACAATGTTGTCACTGATGTTAAGGCGGAGGTCCACCTAAATTTCTAAGTTTAGCTCCGTCGCATTATCGTATTGTTTACATTGTTAAATGGACGTTTTTTTTTTGTTTTTTTTTTATGAGGGTGTATCTGTATATCTGTGCTTTCCTATTTGTTTCCTGTCTATTACCCCCGCGGGTATGGTCGGGCATGTTCGTAATGTCCGGCGCGCAGCACTGTCTCCTGGGAGCTTTGTGTCATTGTTCCCAGGAGTCAGTGTGGAGCCCCAGCCACGAATTTTCGCGGGATTCGGAAACGGAAAGTGACGCGATGACTGTTGCTGTGCCGCTCTCTCCCTGTGACGAGCTTTGCTTTGTCTGTGTTATCTTCATTGCCATCACAACAGGGCAGGAACTTCCGACGCCGCCGCCCATTGTGATGGCAACGTGGAAGCTTACGCACTCTGTGCCATACTAACTGGGCATGCGCGGGAACGAGCGGTGATTGCTCAGCATTCACCACATTCAGGAAGTTTCTGCTTGTGGGATTCACTTGACCACAAGCAAGATGAAACCTGCCAGCAGCTGATTTTATAAATACTATTTTGCTACCAAACTGGACATCGGGGAATATCGGTTACCAAACAATTGAGTGTAACGTTGACCATATGTAAGGGTCTAAATTGATTAAAAAAAAAAAAAATATTGTATTGTCGGCGGACCCCTGCTTTAACATACAGCAGCTTAATGCTGCTTCCTGCACAGTGAAAGGAAGGGATCACAATCCTGAGGACTCCTCCTTTGCATCTAACTTCAGCCCATCTTGATTGGAGGCTTCACAGGGGGGCAGTGTCAACTACAAACTCTCCAACCCTATATGATACACCAGTGGTTCCCAACCTCGGTCCTCAAGTACCCCCAGCAGGCCATGCTTTGGGAATTTATTTTAGATAAAATAGCTGTCCAAAATACCAAGCCATTGACTCTGATTTAAAGCACCTGTGTAAGCTAAAAAAAATAACTGAAAACATGGCCTGTTGGGGATGCTTGAGGACTGAGGTTGAAAACCGCTTTGATACACTATTGGATTTGTGTTAGAGCTGCACGATTAATCGCGGAGAGAATCGCGATCTCGATTCTCCCCACCAGCGGGATGACCCGCGATTTTCGGGTGCGGCCTAAATTATTCTCACCTGTCCCATCCCATGTGCATGTGTCCTGGAAGTCGCTCACATCACCACCACCCTCCAATCCGCAGCAGGAACGTCATCATCCGCCACCCGCTGCCGCGCTGCATGGCATGCCGGAATATGTAGTCCCGCCTCTGTTGTTAGTGAAGGGTGAGGTCTCCTTGTAGAACTACCAATCCCAGGAATCTTAGCGGGCCTGGTTCCAGACAGAGAGCGGAGCAGAGAATGCTGACCGGAGTGGGGGAGATGAGGGCAGGTGCTGGGGGAGCCCGGCCGGAGCTTTACCGCTGGAGGAGGCAGAAGACGGGGGGGCACCAAGGTGAGGGCCGGCAGAGGGGTTCCGTGTAATCCGGAGCCTGAGAGAGAGAACCATTGTACTACCTGGGGGCCTGAGCGAGAGTATACATATATGGATAGGGGTGACAACATGGGCAATGGTGACAACATGGGCAAGAACGGGGTTTACTAATGCTTTAAATAAAAAAAAAATTGAGAATCGTGATCTTCATTTTATGCAAAAGAATTGCGATTCTAATTTTTCCCAGAATCGTGAAGCTCTAATTTGTGTTATCTTCACATGCAGATGTTTATTTTGCATGAACAACCTCCCAACTGTGGCTACCACCACCACCACCACCTACAGGCTACTGCTTATGGTGCAAAACTCATAAAAACATAAAGAGACCATCTCATAGGGTGAAAATGTGAATAATCAATAGCTTGCTAAAGAAGCTATCTCTGTCTGATCTCTGGTGTTTTGAATAGGGCGCCCCCCCCCCACTGGTCACTGGGGTTTGTCTCAAACCCCTGTCTCTGCAGGACACGGTATTTATGTAGGGGCCAACAGGAGGAATGATATTGATGGATGCGTTAATCCAAAAATGTTGGAGGGGTAGTGTTAGGCCGCGTACACACGGTCGAACATTTTCCGCGGACATGTCCGACCGTGTGTACGGCCTAGCGGACAGGTTTCCAGCGGACAAAAGTTTCTTAGCAAGCTAAGAAACTTGTCCGCCTGAAACTTGTCCGTCGGACATGTCCGATGGTTAGTACACCTAATCGGACATGTCCGCTGGTTATGACGTGTAACCAGCGTCCCGAAATCCCGCGCATGCGTCAAATTGATTCGACGCATGCGTGGAAGCATTGCACTTCTGTGTTTCAGAACGTCGGTGTCTTCTACGTCACCGGGTTCTCTGTCCGCGGGGATTTTGGTCTGACAGTGTGTACACACATCAGACCAAAAGCTTCCAGGAGACATGTCTGATGAAAACGGTCCGCGGACCGTTTTCATCGGACATGTCTCCTCGTGTGTACAGGGGGCCTCACTGCATTGAGCTCTGCAAGGAACAAAGCACTGGTTAGAAAAGTATAATGCTACTTTATAACAGGTATTGCTGCCCCAAGTTTTGCACTCCATGACAGGGTCACTTTAATGGCGGTCCAATTTACAAGAGACATATTGGCATCTATATCTGCTACTTGTTTCAGTGAAAGAGTGTTTAAGGCCACTTCAGTGGCAGAACAAACTCTATTAGATTGCTTAGTTGGACAACCTCCAACCAGCTAACTGGAACCATTAAATGATTATATTATAAGTCTTGCTGTGTGTTCAAGTTTACATAAGCCTTTGACCGAAATGTCTCTTCATGTTTCTGAAGAGCAGTAATAATTCTGTAGAGAAATTTCAGCCAGGACGCAAGGGAAAAAGTAGTCATGTAATATTTAAGTTTATAATAAATTATTAAAACTTGACCTTTTTATGCATCTAGTTAATTCCTCTCTGGTTCTCCTAAAATGGTTTCTGATGAAGATAAGCCATGCGTTTAGATACAATAAAATCATATGTGGCCTATTTATCAAAAATGTCTGCTTTGGTACATGAGAACCAAACTTGCAGTGGAAAATGTTAGCTAAGGAATATTACATTGTGATTACTTACTCTGGGGGGATGCAGACAATTATTAGAAAATCGTTACATAGTTAGGTTGAAAAAAAGACCCATGTCCATCCAGTTCAACCCAAAAAACACTTTGATAAAGTTTGGCCAAACTTTTTAAGTTGTTTAAAAATAAAAGCCTGCTGTCAAGGATCTGATGTCGGACAGCCAGCTGGTATTACCTTCATCGTGTGAAGTGTGTTTAACCACTTAACCCCCGGACCATATTGCTGGTCAAAGACCAGAGCACTTTTTGCGATTCGGCACTGCGTCTCTTTAACTGACAATTGCGCGGTCATGCGACGTGGCTCCCAAACAAAATTGGCTTTCTTTTTGGTGGTATTTTATCACCTCTGCGGTTTTTAGTTTTTGCGCTATAAACAAAAATAGAGCGACAATTTTGAAAAAAATTAATATTTTTTTTAACTTTTTGCTATAATAAATATCCCCCAAAAATATATATAAAAAAAACTTTTTTTCCCCTCAAAATCGCAATAAGCGTTCATTGATTGGTTTGCGCAAAAGTTATAGCGTTTACAAAATAGGGTATGGTCTTCGGGAAATACTCAGTTTTCGAGCCGATCGGAGGTTTGCCGAGGTCAGCTGAGGTGTCCTCTGGCTTTTCCGGACAATTTTGTATTCTAATATTCACAGCTTGGTAAAGCCCATTGAGACAATTTTTGCCAAGACATAAGTGTTGTCGCCTTGTTATATGAGCTTCACCTGTGACTAATAATGGATCAATTAGGTCTCAGGTGTGTATAAAAAGAACACCAGTACACTAGACCTTCTCAACTGCAACTAGACCTCTGCAAACATGCCCAAGATTCACCCGGAGACTAAAGTGCTGATTATCGAGAGGCTGAAGACCAGATCCACTGCTAATGTGGCAGACACCTTCAATGTGTCTCAGCGTCAAGTTCAGAGGATAAAAAAAGAATTGAAGAGACTGGAGACGTTTTGGACAAGGCCAGGTCAGGCCGACCCCGCAAGACAACTGCTCGAAATCCAAGGCCAGCCCATTTTCCACTGCAGCAGAGCTCCATGAGACCTGGTCACCTGAAAGTCCCTGTGTCAACCAGAACAGTTTGTTGTATTCTGTCTCGAAATGGCCTCCATGGTCGAATCAGTGCCCATAAGCCAGCACTAAACAAAAAACAATTGAAAAAAAGTGTGGCATTTGCCAAGGGCCACAGTCTGCTAAAAGGATGGACTCTGGAAAAGTGGCAGAAGGTGGATTTTTCAGATGAATCTTCTGTTGAATTACACCACAGTCGCCGCAAATATTGCAGGAGATCTACTGGAACCCGCATGGAGCCGAGATTTACCCAGAAAACAGTGAAGTTTGGTGGAGGCAAAATCATGGTCTGGGGTTACATCCAGTATGGGGGTGTGCGAGGGATCTGAAGGGTAGAAGGCAACATCAATAGTCTAAAATACCAAGAAATCTTACAGTGATGAAAATAAGTATTTGAACACCCTGCTATTTTGCAAGTTCTCCCACTTGGAAATCATGGAGGGGTCTGAAATTGTTATCGTAGGTGCATGTCCACTGTGAGAGACATAATCAAAAAAAAAAAAAATCCAGAAATCACAATGTATGATTTTTTTAACTATTTATTTGTATGATACAGCTGCAAATAAGTATTTGAACACCTGAGAAAATCAATGTTAATATTTGGTACAGTAGCCTTTGTTTGCAATTACAGAGGTCAAACGTTTCTTGTAGTTTTTCACCAGGTTTGCACACACTGGAGGAGGGATTTTGGCCCACTCCTCCACACAGATCTTCTCTAGATCAGTCAGGTTTCTGGGCTGTCGCTGAGAAACACGGAGTTTGAGCTCCCTCCAAAGATTCTCTATTGGGTTTAGGTCTGGAGACTGGCTAGGCCACGCCAGAACCTTGATATGCTTCTTACAGAGCCACTCCTTGGTTATCCTGGCTGTGTGCTTCGGGTCATTGTCATGTTGGAAGACCCATCTTCAAAGCTCTAACTGAGGGAAGGAGGTTGTTGCCCAAAATCTTGCAATACATGGCCCCGGTCATCCTCTCCTTAATACAGTGCAGTCGCCCTGTCCCATGTGCAGAAAAATACCCCCAAAGCATGATGCTACCACCCCCATGCTTCACAGTAGGGATGGTGTTCTTGGGATGGTACTCAGCATTCTTCTTCCTCCAAACACGGTTAGTGGAATTATGACCAAACAGTTCTATTTTGGTCTCATCTGACCACATGACTTTCTCCCATGACTCCTCTGGATCATCCAAATGGTCATTGGCAAACTTAAGACGGGCCTTGACATGTGCTGGTTTAAGCAGGGGAACCTTCCGTGCCATGCATGATTTCAAACCATGACGTCTTAGTGTATTACCAACAGTAACCTTGGAAACGGTGGTCCCAGCTCTTTTCAGGTCATTGACCAGCTCCTCCCGTGTAGTCCTGGGCTGATTTCTCACCTTTCTTAGGATCATTGAGACCCCACGAGGTGAGATTTTGCATGGAGCCCCAGTCCGAGGGAGATTGACAGTCATGTTTAGCTTCTTCCATTTTCTAATGATTGCTCCAACTGTGGACCTTTTTTCACCAAGCTGCTTGGCAATTTCCCTGTAGCCCTTTCCAGCCTTGTGGAGGTGTACAATTTTGTCTCTAGTGTCTTTGGACAGCTCTTTGGTCTTGGCCATGTTAGTAGTTGGATTCTTACTGATTGTATGGGGTGGACAGGTGTCTTTATGCAGCTAATGACCTCAAACAGGTGCATCTAATTTAGGATAATAAATGGAGTGGAGGTGGACATTTTAAAGGCAGACTAACAGGTCTTTGAGGGTCAGAATTCTAGCTGATAGACAGGTGTTCAAATACTTATTTGCAGCTGTATCATACAAATAAATAGTTAAAAAATCATAAATTGTGATTTCTGGAATTTTTCTTTTTTGATTATGTCTCTCACAGTGGACATGCACCTACGATGACAGTTTCAGACCCCTCCATGATTTCCAAGCGGGAGAACTTGCAAAATAGCAGGGTGTTCAAATACTTATTTTCCTCACTGTAGCTACCTCCTTATATTCCCAATCATAAAAAAGGCCAAATTTTGCAGCAGAATGGTGCTCCATCGCATACTTCCATCTCCACATCAAAGTTCCTTAAGACGAAGAAGATCAAGATGCTCCAGTCACCAGACATGAACATCATTGAGCATATGTGTTCTGTTTCAAGCATCGGTTGTACCTGTGACAAGCTTCTTGTAGACCCAGTCTGTAAGGATGTATGCAGCAGGTTGAATGATGACTTTAACAGACAGCTTACTCAATGAATAAAGACTCCAGAGGTGTTTTCCAATGCTTCTTTATGCTTCAAGATAACAAGGATATAAACATAGAGGCTTTTGCATAGGTAAATTTCCAATGAAGATACACAGCTCCCACACTCTGCAGACTTTTCAAGCAACTAAGACAAAATGGGTTTAGAGCAGGAAATGGTGGGTGGGAGCAACCAAACTAGTCAGAACAGCAGGGGGGTAAGGATCATACCAAATAACATAATAACATAACATGTAATAACTGCTAGACAGTAAAAGCTGCGTGACAGCACAATATGTGTTGTAGGATGAAAGCTGGAAGACGAAACCAAAGAATATTGATGGGGAGGCATGCAAGACTGTTTTCTTTGCTATTCCTGATGACTTCATCAATAAATTGTATGAATCCTTGACAAACTGCATGGATGCTGTCCTTCAAGCTCATGGAAGACATACAAGATATTAAATTTGGATCTCAAAGCACCACTACTTTAATTTGCTTACATATTTTTGGATTTTCAGTAAAGTTGTTGAATTTCTGTATAGGCGACAAAACTTTTGTCTTGCCAAAATTTGACCTTTCTGTCTTGATTAAATGATAAATCTTTTTTCAGTGAAACTAATTTATTTCAGTGCATTAAACATCATTTGGGAGGGCTTTAGCTTTTCATATGATCTATTTCTAACACCAATTGATTAATTAAAAGTCAGGTTAATAGCAGGAGTTTCTACAAAATAGAGAAGCGACAAGACTTTTGTCATGGACTGTAGTCTAAAAGGACCCATCCTACATCCCAGGGCTGGACTAGTAATCAAATGAGACTATGCCATAGGTCTATTAGTGGTCAGGGACAGCCTAGTAAAGAGAAAGGGGAGATGAAGTGGAGGCAAGCGCTCTCTAGCTGATTTGTGGCCCTTATGAAAATCCCAAGAACCAGGCAACACTCCCCTGCCCATAATTCTCTTGTCTGGCTGACATGTTACTGGAGAATATTAGTGGGCAAACAAGAGACGTAGTAGTGGCTGTGCCACCGAGCACAGCCACTGTGATATATATATCGCCAGGCTCCCTGCCAGTCCTGAGCTGCAATTGCAGTGAGTGAATAAAGATGTTCCTTGTAAATCTATCATTGTGGGGAATGGGGGGTACATAAATATAAGGAGGAATTGGATATATTGTACTGCATGCCGAGTTGGAGAAGAAGCTCATGGGGTGTGGACATATGGTTGCAGAATGGAAATGCTAGCTTTTCACTGTAGGAAAGAAATATAGGAAATGGCTATATGATAACACTGGGAAAAGGATAGAGCTACACTAAATTGTCAAAAGTATTGAGACGCCTGCCTTTACATGAACTTTAATGGCATCCCAGTCTTAGTCCGTAGGGTTCAATATTGAGTTGACCTCCCTTTGCAGCTATAGCAGCTTCGAATCTTCTGGGAAGGCTGTCCACAAGGTTTAGGAGTGTGTCTATGGGAATGTTTGACTATTCTTTCAAAAGCGCATTTGTGGGGTCAGACCCTGATATGGACGAGAAGACCTGGCTTGCAGTCTTTGCTCTAATTCATCCCATAGGTGTTCTATCGGGTTGAGGTCAGGACTCTGTGCAGGCCAGTCAAGTTCCTCTACCCCAAACATGCTCATCCATGGGCCAGATTCAGAACGGAGATACGACAGCGTATCTCTGAGTGTGCGTGGTCGTAACTATGCGACTGATTCAGAGAATCAGTTACGCATAGATTTCCCTAAGATCCGACCGGCGTAGGTGTTTTACACCGTCGTATCTTAGGCTGCATATTTATGCTGGCCGCTAGGTGGCGCTTCCGTATAGTTATGCAATGAATATGCTAATTAGGTAGATACGCCGATTCAGAAACGTACGTCCGGCCGGCGCATTTTTTTACGTAGTTTACGTTAGGCTATTTTCGGCATAAAGTTACCCCTGCTATATGAGGCATAGCTAATGTTATGTATGGACGTCGTTCCCGCGTCGAGTTTTGAAAATTTTACGTCATTTGTGTAAGTCGTTCGCGAATAGAGCTGTACGTAAGTTCCGTTCACGTCTAAAGCAATGACGACTTGCGGCGTAATTTCGAGCATGCGCACTGGGATTTTTTCATGAACGGTGCATGCGCCGTTCGAAAAATACGTCAAATACGCGGGGTCACAGTGAATTTGCATAAAACACGCCCACATCATCCCAATTTGAATTAGGCGGGCTTACGCCGACACACATACGTTACGCCGCTGTAACTAAGGGCACAAATTCTATCTGCATACGGAACTTGCGCCCTAAGTTACGGCGGCGTACCGTATATGTGATACGTTACGCCGCGCCGACAGATACTGCAATGTATCTGAATCCGGCCCAATGTCTTTATGGACCTTGCTTTGTGCACTGGTCCAAATCATTTGGTGGAGGGTGTTTCTTGAGCGGCTGGGCCTGGCCTCTTAGTTCCAGTGAAGGGAACTTATAAGGCATCAGCATACCAAGACATTTTAGACAATTTCATGCTCCCAACTTTGTGAGAACAGTTTGGGGAGGGCCTCTTCCTGTTGCAACATGACTGCGCACCAGTGCACAAAGCAAGGTTCATAAAGACATGGATGAGCGAGTTTGGGGTGGAGAAACTTGACCGGCCTGCACAGAGTCCTGACCTCAACCCAGTAGAACACCTTTTGGATGAATTAGAGCGGAGACTGTGAGCCAGGTCTTCCTAAACGCACTTCTAAACCTTGTAGACTTTCTTTCCAGAAGAGTTGAAGCTGTTTATAGCTGCAAAGGGTGGGCCAACGCAACATTGAACCCTACAGACTAAGACTGGGATGCCATTAAAGTTTGTGAGAGTGTAAAGGCAGGTGTCACAATACTTTTGACAATATAGTGTATAGTGACAAAAGGGGGAACACAGTGGATATATGGCCCCACAGGGAATAGAAGGTGGATATATATGGTCCTTCCTGCATGAACACATTTTACAGCTAACCAAAGGAAATTAATGCATACTAAAGCAATTAATAATAGATACATTAGGGCAACAGAGTACGTAGAAAATGTGTGTCTGGAACTGGAAAATACAGAATGTGTTTAGGGGGGCAGTGCATTATGGTATCTGCACTTTAGATACTGTAAGGCCTAGTCCCAGTTCCCTTTTAAATTACTGCGTGCGTATGCGTTTTATGGGTGCTGTACTGGCAATTGTGTAAACTCGGCTGTATGTAAGAAATCTGACATGAAAAATAAATTCTTTACACTGAAGAAAGAACTACACCTCTAAAGTACATAATCTCTTTAGTCTATGGCTTCCGTTTTGTTCTGTGCTACTTTTAGATGTGGCCTGTGATAGAGATCTGATATGATCAAGTTTAGTGACTATAAGGTGTCTTGGGTTTAAAAAAGGACTGCAAAGAATGTGTTTGTATGGGTACCTTAGTGCAAAATAGATTTCCATTGTGCTGTAACAAACTTGATTGATAGAGCTACACTATATTGTCAAAAGTATTGGGACACATGCCTTTACATTAATTTTTAGTGGCAACTTCTGTAGGGTTCAATATTGAGTTGGCCCACCCTTTGCAGCTATAACAGCTTCAACTCTTATGTAACAAACTTGCTATGTTTATCAGTCCAATTCAAAATCAATTAGCGTATGATGGCACTTATTGATTATACCGATGTCAGGTTTCCATGGTACTGAGCCCTCTTAGAAGGCCAACTCGAGGTACCCCTGGTCATGGAGTCTAAGCCCCAGCCTGTCTTCACCAGGGCCCCCCCGGGTGGACTTTCAGAAAACTGGAACCAGGTCGTGGCCCCCAGGTACTCCCAGCTGACAATGCATGAGTTCGCATGTGCACAGTACGTGCGTATGCAAGTACAAATGGCAGGAGACTGAAGAGAATCTGGGAAACAAGCCAAAGCCAGGGCTGGTGGCAGGCAAGTAGAAACGGCATTTGAAGCCAGGGTTGGTATACAGGTAGTCAGGCAAAGAATACAAGGCAAGTACAGAGAAACTAGAAAAGTTGCTCAGACAACCTGGGCTGCACTTAGCATGTTCATATATGGGGAAGCTGAGTTCTTACATTACATCTTCTCCCATGCAGCCAGAAGCCAGTTGAGAAGCGGGGTGAGGGGCCAAAAATGACTTCTCACCAGGTGGGGCCTCTAGTAATTTGGGGGGCCCTCTGCAGCTTTTCGGGGGCTCTTAGCGGCTTGCATAGTGAGCCTATAGGGCGGATCGGCCCTGTCCCCACCTGTTTAGGGCCAAGCTTGAAAGGAAACTACAAATCAAAAGATTTCATGGACCGGGGAGTATAAATACCTGTAGATGGAATCCAACATCTTTCCTCAGGACCACATACCTTCCAGTCAATTGGATACAAAAGCCTTCCAATAAAGTATTTAGTACCCAAGAGTTGCTTGATTTCATACTGATCCGTAGTAATGACCGTAGGAGGACGACAAAGCGGACGAGAAAACCTAGTAAAGATGTATGGTCTTGGGAATGAATCATGGAAGACAGGAGGAATCCTTATATGTAAAGGAAGACGGAGATTGAAAGCAACAGGATTAACCTGGCAGAGCATTGTAAAAGAATCAGTGAAATGAGGCGCAAATTTTATTGAGGGTACTTTGAGATGAATATTCTAAGTATAGAGCCAAACCTTGTCACCAGTAAGGCCTCGTACACACGATAGGTTAACCAGAGGACAACGGTCTGAAGGACCGTTGTCATAGGTTAACCGATGAAGCTGACTGATAGTCCGTCACGCCTACACACCATAGGTTAAATAACCGATCGGGTCAGAACGCGATGACGTAAAACACAACGACGTGCTGAAAAAAATGAAGTTCAATGCTTCCAAGCATGCGTCGACTTGATTCTGAGCATGCGTGGATTTTTAACCGATGGTCGTGCCTACTAACGATCGGTTTTGACCTATCGGTTAGGAATCCATAGGTTAATTTTAAAGCAAGTTGGCTTTTTTTTAACCTATGGTTAAATAACCTATGGGGCCCACACACGATCGGTTTTGACCGATGAAAACGGTCCGTCAGACCGTTGTCCTCTGGTTAACCTATCGTGTGTTCGAGGCCTAAGGATGAGCTCCGGCATGTTCGCAGAGCCCGCCAGGAAGTCGGCGCTGCGCTAATCAGGGGCAGTAAGACATTGTCCCGATTTGCGGCTGCAGAGATCGGGAAATGTCTCACTATGTGTGATTAGCGCAGCGCAGTGCCGACTTCCTAGCAGGCTCTGCATGTGGGCTTTGCCAACACGCCGGAGCTCATCCTTGGTCACCAGGAAGAAATTTGGGACTCACGCGGTGATGACGATCTGCAGCTACTTTGTACCTGGAAGCTGCCACATATAAGTTCTTGGAAACATCTGCCAAGATGGAATTGAGGAACCATTAACTCTCTGCAGCAGCTGCATTACAGGAGGGACGGGAATGGGAAAATGGTACACAGGATGATCAAAATTCCAGAAAAACCCTCTAATGGGACTTAAAGGGGGCATAGACTTAAAAGTACAAAGTGTATTATGCCAATATACAGTACAAAAGATTGATGCAAGATTAAAACATGAACATATTAATGCGGTTACAGTGAGTACATGACACATGCACAATTTTGAATAAATACAAATATCTGTCGATGGTACAACCAGAATAGTATCCAACGCATTTCAGAAGGCTTGCATAATTCTTCTTCAGGGCTATATACTGCACCATATGGATATGGGTTCATATCCTCAACGCATCATTTGAAACCAAGTAAATTTGCCGCCTTGAGACACTGCAAGTCCAAAAGAGTGGGGGAGTCGTAGGCCCTAGCTCTGGCTACCCACAAGGGGCACAACCAGGTTCACCCCAAAGGAATACACCACACAGTTGGTCACAGACCAAAGAAAATTTACCCGTATAAAACATCATGATCAATAATCTGGCTTGTACTCTGGTTTCCTCCCACACTCCAAAGACATGCTGGTAGGTTAATTGGATCCTGTCCAAATTGGCCCTTAATATGTGTGTACGACTGTGTGTCCCAAGCATGTCACGATCCTACGGGGTAAATGACCACACCAGCCAGGAAGACACTGGCTGCAAAAAGCGCCTAGAGGCGATTCAGTTTGCATGTGTAGCGCTATACAAGTCATTCATTCAATAATATGGCTTGTAATGAAATACATATTCAATACAGCCTTTTTTCCCATTCACAGGATGATGATCATACACAGTGAAACAGGTAGACTCCCCAGTGCTGGCATTAGTATGGTTATTGAGGGCAAACTTAGCCCAGGTTTGAAGGTCTACCCAATCATCTTGATGGGTAGGAATGAAGTCACAAAGATGCAGTTCAACATTTTGGGTGACCCTTTCAGTTTGCCCATTAGACTGCAGGTGAAAGGCTGAGGAGAAGTCAAACTTGATCCCAAAGGATGTGGTCAGAGCCATCCAGAAGCAAGCTGTAAATTGAACTTCTCTATCAGAGACAATGTGTGAGGGCATACCATGAAGACAAAATATTTCCCTTCTAAACATAATCTTTAACATCCTTACACAGGGAGGGCCACCAGTAGTGACACTGCAGAAAAGCACAGATATTTTGTACAGCAGGCTGCCCAGAGAGTTTGGAGTCATGTACTGTACCCATTTGAGAAGCATGGAGCGCAGGGCAGGTTTTGGTTCAACAACGCTTGCAATGCCAAATGATCTGTACAGGGCATCACTGTGGCCATTTTTGGAACCAGGCCCGAAGAGTATTGTCAAAGTTAAGAGAAGTATGTTTTTTTTTTTCCATCTACCTACCTAGGTGCCCCCCATTTATTGGAGAGCTGGGCTGTGGAGGGGGCAGGAGCACCCGGCTCAGGCTCTCAGCGGCTCTCCAAGAGGCTGAGCCGGGTGCCAGACCAGTCATGTAGGCAGATCCCCACTTCATTGTCACGATCTTGCTGAGTCTGGACTTGTACTGTGTCAGCCGACGGTGGGCATTCACAAGAATGCAGAATGAACTGCACTCCTGTGATCCACTGGACAAGTACAGCCAAACAAGCTTTGGCTGTACTCTTCCTTTAAACATGGCAAAAAAGAGAGCCCATAGCGCCTGTCTGGGATTCAAGTGTTGGGCAGATTGCAAGTACATGAGCCTCTTGTGATCGGTAAACATCAGGATATGGTGTGGAGATTCCCGCAGCGCCAGATTAATAGCCAGACATTACCGATCACCTATGGTGTCATTTCTTTTGGCATCTGAAAACTTCTTGGAGAAGAGGGCACAGGGCCGGAGCTTGTTGTTAGGCACTTGGAGAAGAACAGCTCCCACACCCATGGATCAAGCATTTACTGTACCTCCAAGAAGAAGGGCTGGTGAATGTTAAGACGCATGAGAATAGATGATGAGAGAGGCCATTTTAAGTATGTGGGAAGCCTTGTCTGCTTCAGGAGGCCAGGTTCTGGCATCAACAACCTTTCAGGTGAGAGAAGTGACTGGTGCCACCAAGGTGGAAAAAACAGGAATGAAATTGGTGAATCCCAAGAAGCTCTGCGTTGCTTTCAGACCAGGGGGCTCAGGCCAGTTAGAGATGGCCTGAAGTTTTACTGGGTCCATAAACAGTCCTTTGTCTGTTACTATGTTAACAAGGAAAGAGACCTGGGCTTGAAGAGGCATTTCTCCAGCTTTGTGTATAGGCAGTGGTCCCGAAAACACTGAAGAGCCAGACACGTATGCTGACGATGAGTGCTGCTCGGGAAGTGATGAAAGGGAGAAGAGAATCCACAGTAGAGCAGGCGACACCCATGCCCATAGGTGAACACAGAAGCACATGTGAATGTAATCACACATCTAGCAGAACCACTGCAGCAAAGAGATAAGAACCTCACAAACAGAAAACTGCAGGCTGGACCGTGACAGCTGACTCATACTTTGATAAAGATGCTTTAAGCAATTGGGGGTGATTCCTAATCGCTGAGGTTTGAAAACGTGTGTACTTCTTTTTTTTTTACTGAATCCTTAGCTTTGTGTTCTTGCATTATAAGAAATAACATGAAGCCTCCATTGTGGATATCAAGATAGCAGATAAACACCCACTGCCCATACCGCTTAAGGATGGACTAGCCACTTGAAGACCAGGCTTTTTTTTACTTAGTATTTTTTGCTAGAAAAAAATTCTTGGAACCTAAAAAAAAATATATATATATATATATATATATATATATATATATTTGTACAGGACGCCATGGCTGGGTCCTGGAAGGACGTTATATTTCCCCTCTGTTTGGACTGTGGTGCCTTTAAGGGAACGGAAAGGGTTAATGCACCTGTCTAAGGAAGTAGTTTAAAGCAGACAGGAAGTGCAGGTGAGAATGAAGGAGTGTAGGAGAGTCCAATGCATGGTGAATGGTGGACAAGGAAAGCTGTGGAAGCTATGAAAAGCTGTGAAAGGACTTGGCAGCGTCCTGCCTAAAAACCTGCTACTGAAGGACTTACCTGAAAGGACTGTTTACCTGCGATAGCAGTTCTGAGCTGTACAAGTCGGTGAGACTGTTATTTCTTTTGTTTTTGCTGCTGCTAAGCCATTTAAGTTTAATAAACCTTCGTTTTGATTTAAGAAGCCTGTGTCCTGCGATCAAGCTGGTCCCCCAAACATTACAATATATATATATATATATATATATATATATATATATATATATATATATATATATATATATATATATATATATATATATATATAATAAATTTTAGCAGAGGCCCTAGAGAATAAAATGCAATTTTTTATGTCACAGGGTATTTACGCAGCATTTTGTAATTTTTTTTTTTTTTTTTTAATGCACACAAACACAATATGATACTCAATGTAAGATATAAAAGATGGTGTTACGCAGAGTAAATAGATACCTAACGTGCCATGCTTTAAAATTGTGCAGAGTCGTGAAATGCAACAAACGACAGTATTTTAAAATCTCCATAGGCAATGCTTTAAAACAGGTTACCAGTTTAGAGTTAGAGGAGTTTTAGAACTAATGCTCTCGATCTAAAGCTCACTAAAGCTCACTGCAATACCTCACGTGTGGTGCGATAGCCATTTACATATGCTTGCTGGACCAAGGCGTGTGTTGGCCTTTGCTTGCAAGCACTGTTTCCTAATTATTATTACTTTCAATATTTAAAAATGGCACTGTTTACATCTGGGGAAACAGGACGTGACGAAAATGCTCATCGCTTCTGGACTGCTATACCATAGAGCTCATCGGGGACTTTCCGGTCCTCTACTAACTCAGTGGTAAACTGGGAGAACCGCCTGCTTCATTCCGGGCTTGCTGGTGGGAAGGTTGAGCCCAGAGCTGTGCAGGAGGAAGGGGGGGGGGAATCCCTCCCACCACCTCTAAAAGCCATTCAGCTGCTAGATAGCCGCTAGGATGGCTTTTACATAAAATCTGGTTGCCTCCTGAAAAAAACTTTTCCAGGATGATGCCTGTAGCTGCAGACAAAATCCGGGTATAACCACTTGAAGTCAAATGACGTACATATACGTGATTTGGCGTCAAGTGGCTAGCATCCTGGATCCTACTCTCCATTGTCTTCTTTTCTCCAGACTGTACATATGAAGTCTCTTCTGATATGTTTTATCAGACCCTTCAACATTTTTGTTGCCTGTCTCTGCAATTAGGGATGTCCCGATACCGATACTAGTATCGGTATCGGGACCGATACCGAGCATTTCCCCGAGTACTTGTACTCGGGGAAATGCTCCCGATGCTTCACTCGATACCTGAGCGGGCAGGCAGGGGAGTTGCAAATCTTCTCTCCCCCATGGTCAGTGTTGTGTCCCCCCCTGCTGTTGACTTCCCCTGTCCGTGCTGCTCTCTCACCTCCCCCCGTCCGTCCGTGCCGTTCTCTCTCCTCCCCTTCCCCCGTCCGTCCGTGCCGTTCTCTCACCTCCCCTTCCCCCGTCCGTCCGTCCCGTTCTCTCTCCCCCCCCCCCCCCCCGTCCGTGCAGTTCTCTTCCCCCGTCCGTCCGTCCGTCCGTCCGTGCAGATCTCTCTCTGTCCGTGCAGTTCTCTCTCCATCCATCCCCCCCCCCCCGTCCCCGTCCGTGCCGCTCTCCCCCCTCAATCTGTCAGGGGGGAGAGCAGAGGTAGGAGCCGCTAAGCCCGGCTCCTTCTTTTTTCGAATGAACAGAGTCGGTGATTACCGACTCTGTCCATTCATATAACTGAGTATCGTAACCTCCTGTGTTTACGATGCTTCAGTTTATGAATGGAGGAGCTTCCCCTCCATTCATTTCAGCTGAAGCTGCTGAGAAAGGGACTGGGGAATCTGTTTCCCTAGTCCCTTTCTCTGTCTTAAAGGGGAGATGCCAGAGGTCTGTTAAGACCCCTGAAATCTCACCAAAGACCCCCAACAGGGCTGATTAAAATTAAAATAAAAAATTGCAATAAATATTAAAAAAGAAAAAAAAGAAACGCACACTGACAATTCCCCCCCCCCCTAAAAAAATAAATAAATAAAAAATCACTGTAAAAAAAATAGTAAAAAAAAAAATACTGCCACTGTCACATGACATTAAAAAAAGTATTGGTACTTGTACTCTGTCTCAAAAAAGTGGTATCGGGACAACCCTATCTGCAATCCTTTTATCCTATCAATATCTTTTTGGAAGAGAGGTCTCCAGAACTGGACACTGTATTCTAAATGTGGTCTCACTAAAGATCTATATAGGCAAATCTGGCCCTCATTTCTACTGCTGGTGACCCCTCTAATGATAACTAAATATCTATGTAGAGGAATCGGGACCTCCTTCCTCCTGCTGGTGCTACATCCAGTGATAACTAAAGATCTACTGTATATTGGAGAATCAGGTCTTCCTTCCTCCTGCTGGGGCCCCATCTAGTGATAACTAAAGATCTATATTGGAGAATCGGGACCTCCTTCCTCCTGCTGGTGACTTTCTAATGATCAGTAAAGATCTTTATAGAGGAATCGGGACCTCCTTCCTCCTGCTTCTGATCCCTCTAGTGATGACTAAATATCTATGCAGAATAATCGGAACCTCCTTCCTCCTGCTGGTGCTCCATCTAAGGATAACTAAAGATCTATCTTGGAGAATCAGGGCCTCCTACCTGCTGCTGCCCTTCTAGGGATAACTAAAGAGATATATATATATGAGGTATCAGGACCTCCTTCCTCCTGGTGGTAATCCATCAGGACTTCCTTCCTTCTTACTGGTAACCTTCTAGTGATAAAAAAGCTCTATATAGAGCAGGGGTGTCGAACTCCATTTCATCGTGGGCCGCATCAGCATTATGATTGTCCTCAAAAGGGCCAGTTGTAACTGTAAGATTAGATGTCCAGCGCATCCCCTCCCCTTACATTAGATGTCAAGAGCAACCCCACCATCAGAAGTTGAGTCCCCTACTGTCTCTTACATCATAGTGCACCCCCTTTCCTTATGCAGCTGCTGGGAATAAGTTGGATGCATTGCTTGAAAGCAGAAATTAAGGGTCTGTAGGAGGACCAGAGGAGGGGTGGAGCTCTCCTGCAGCTGCAGGAGAGGTGCGAGGGCCACATGAAATTGCCTGGAGGGCCGGATTCGGCCTGTGGGCCTTGTGTTTGACACCTGTGATATATATATGTGCAATCGGGACCTCCTTCCTCCTGCTTCTTAATCCTCTAGCGATAACTAAAGATCTATATAGAGGAATCAAGACCTCCTTCATCCTGCTACTGATCCCTCTAGTGCACAGGTGTCAAACACAAGGCCCGCGGGCCGAATCCGGCCCTCCAGGCCATTTCATGTGGCCCTCGCACCTCTCCTGCAGACCCTTACTTTGTGCTTTCAAGCAATGCATCCAGCTTCTTCCCAGCAGCAGCATAAAGAAAGGGGGTGCACTGTGATGTAACAGAGGGTGGGGGACTCAACATCTGATGGTGGAGTTGCTCTTGACATCTAATGTAAGGGGAGGGGATGTGCTGGCCATCTAATCTTACAGATACAACCGGCCCTTTTGAGGGCAATCATAATGCTGATGCGGCCCACAATGAAATTGAGTTTGACACCCCTGCTCTAGTAAATCATTCCTGAATCATATTCATTTTTCCCACTATTGGGCCACATTGTTTGCTCATCACCTGAAGGATATAAAAAAAAAATTATGGTTGAACTTGCCAAAAATGTGTCCAAATTTTGTAGTCTATCAATGGAATAATTTCTGTAGGTGCATTATTTTACTTCAAGAAACATGGATCTGCACACTTAACTTGTGAGGTAAGAGATGATATAGAAAACAAGAAAAAGATACATTTTTAGCGATAAATGGCGCACCTGCTACAAAAGACCGTAGGACCACGGCCAAAATTTAAAGCTTAACTCAAGGCAACACATTTTTCTTTGACTTTAAGGGCTCTTTCACACGGAGCGGACCGTTTCTGGGTCCGCTCCGTGTGTCTCCCTCGGCTCAGCGGGGATCCCCGCTGAGCTGTCGGTGGATAGGGCGGTCCCCGCACACAGTGCATAGACCGCCCTGTCTGAGCTCCGCTCTGCCCTATGGGGAACCGGATGCAGATGGACCCTGTCCGTCTGCATCAGTTCCGTTCCGCCGGACGGAAGAAAAATAGGGGTTTCTTCCGTCCGACGGACGCGGACGTTAGCGGATGCTCCATCCGCTAACGGACGCGATCCCATAGGGATGTATTACAAGTCCGTTAACGGACTTGTAATAACGGACAGGCGGAGCGGACGTCTGAAAGGGGCCTTAATTGTTTGGGGAAGAGTTAGAACCTCTGTTTTATAAAACTGCTTTACCTTAGAGAAAATGGTGTCCCTCCATTATCTCAAAGGCTAGGCAATTGATCAAATGTTGAACAGGAGGATCAAAGCATCCTTGTATCTTGGTAGGTGACAAAGTTTTCTATATTTTTTTTTGTTTATGTATTTTTTGGTTTGACAGAAAACGTCTCAAATGTATAAAAAGATTTTTGTTGTCTACTTTGATCATTATTACAAGGCTTTTAATCTATATTCGCACTCTTTGAGTTTTTGTAGCTCTTATGTAAGTTTTACCGTTTATTGAGATGTGATAGTATCACCGGCACATGAAATATCTTCTTTCCTTTCTTTCTTGTTGCAGCCTTCATGTTGTGAAGTATTATGGCAGCTACTTTAAAAATACTGACCTGTGGATTGTGATGGAGTATTGTGGAGGAGGATCAGTCTCTGATATCATTCGACTAAGAAAAAAAACAGTAAGTTTCCCACTGTTGCATTAAGTAGCCAAAAAAGTGCCTACTTCAAATGTATTAAAAATAAATAGCTGTAAATAAAAAAAATAATCAGGTGATTGTTTAACAAAATGTATTAAAAAAATGTTTGATTCCATCAAATGGCCACCTTTTGCAGATTTAACACCCAAACAGACTTCTACCATTATGTTTACATTGGAAATTAAATATTGTTTGCCAAGTTCTTTCTAACACTGTCGCAGAAGTTCCCACAAAGGTTTTCTACTTGTAGGATACATTGCTGTCACCCTCCTGCACAGTAGATCCTAAACTATCACAATAGGGTTGCCATCTTGTTGTTCTCTTCTAAGGTGGGTTTGATCTACCCTAGAAGTGTGTTTTGGTTATTATCTTGCTGTAGGATGAACTTAAAGAATTTAGGCGCAGATCAAAAGGCATTATATTAAGCTGCAAAATTCTGTAGTTGACCTTTTGGCTTGGGGTGCAAGTTATTTTATGTAAGGTGGCAACCCTAGATTTAAAGTGGATGTAAACCACGAAAATGTATTTATTTATTTTTGATGTCACAATGTAGAGTATAAGATTTCCTATCATCTGTGCCCAGTATTGCCACACAGAGTTAATCCAGCTCTGAGCAATCCTCTTTTATTGTTCAGTGAAATAAAACAGACTTACAGAGAAAGACCATAGTCTGTTCCGCCCCCTTGCTGTGTGTCAGGTCACCTGTGGCCAGGTGACAAGTGCACCCTGTAGGGGTCAGGGATGCACCGCAGGGAAGTGAACCCTATAGCCGACTACTGCTGGCAGGGAGGAAGCGTGACCCAAGATCACCCAGGGCGCGGAGTCTAAGACCCAGTTTTGTATTCACCAGAGCCCTTGGTGGTAGGGATGGTCTTGGCCGCAACTGGGTCCAGGTCGCGTTCCCGGGATTCCTCAGGTCACACTCCGCAGGGAGAAGGGGGAAGCAGCCAGCAAACAGTGGTGATGGACAGGCCGAGGTCAGGGCAACAGGCAGACAAGGATAACCGTGGAACATGCAAATAGTCAGGGGCACAGGCAGACAGGGAAGTCGGGGACAAGCCAAAACGGTACACGGAAGATGATCGTAGCACTCTGCAACCAGGAACTAGCAATACACTGCAGACAGGAAGTAAGCATAGGAACACTGTTGAACAGCACTGCAGACCTGTAGAGCAAAGGTTAATATAGGCTTCCTGGGATGGACTAGGGTGGAGCCATACAGGAAGAGGAAGTGATAAAAAGGGAAACCAGAACAGGATCTGCCTCTAAACAACACATGGAGATCAGGTAAGTGGACAGACTTGATGCATATTCATGACAGTACCCTCCCTCTTAAGGCCCCTCCCCCTCCCCAGCCTGGAGCCAGGGCTAAAGGGGAATCCCAGAAGAAACCTCCTCGACAAATGGGGCGCAAAGGTCTCAGATGCAGAAATCCAAGACGCCTCCTCAGGACCAAATCCTCTCCAAAGCACAAGGTACTGAAGAACGCCTCTGCGGAGACGAGAATCCAGAACTTGAGTATCCTCATTGACCAGAACCGAAGTAGGGACAGGAGGAGAGGATTTATTGAGGACCAAAGGCCTTTTAGGAATAAGTAAGGGCATGAGAGGGTCAACAGGAATCCGAGGAGGATCAAGCAGACCCTTAAAGATGAACTGGGGATTAAGCACAGGACTATCAGACTGGGCAGAGGTCAGAGGAACCCTGAAGTCAGGTTGGTTAGAAGGTGACAGGGCACAGGAGTCAAGCTGGATAGTAGGGAAACCAGCAGAATGCAGAGAGCCCTGAAAACAAGGTAGGAAACCCCATTTGGCCGAATGAGGCAATCTATCCAAAGGATGGATTGAGCCCCTTAGACAGGTTGCAGGAGGACCTGAACAAGAAAAGGTAGGAGGCTCACTGGGCATGGGCTGACCTGGCATAGCTGATGCAGAGGCCGATCGAATAGCATAGTCAGGTGTAGTGATTACCCGAATCGCATCACAAGGCGTAGTGACTGCAGAACTCGCAGACAAGTTAGCCTGGCTATGCGTTTTAGGGACAGTCAACGGTAAACTGGAGTGAATGATCGGCTCAGGTTCACAGACGGGCTCCTCATCCAGAGTGCTACATTGGCTAGAAAGTGCATCAGCCTGACTATTGCAGGGCACATTCCGGACACCACTACATGTGGTAGGACGAGCAAAAGATTCTGGAATGGTGGCAACAGGAAGTTTCTCTTTTGGGGCAACCTTGGGTAGGCAAGACGTGGAACAGGAAGGACCCCAAGCCAGGATCTGTCCGGCAGTCCAGTCAATGTGAGGAGAATGGAGTCTTAACCAAGGAAGACCCAAAACGATAGGAGCTGAGGTTTTAGGTAGAACAAGGAAGGATATCCACTCCTGGTGAAGTGTGCCTACTGACATCTTAACAGGGACTGTCTGGAAGCGAATAGGACCCCCCGGGAGAACAGAGCCATCAATCGCCGAGACCACCAATGGTGTGGTGAGGGGCAAAAGGGCAAGTCTCATGGACGATGCGATTTCCCAGTCTATGAAATTGCCAGCGGCTCCGGAATCCAGATATGCCGAGACCAAATGAGAAGAAGCACCAAAATGAAGGGACACAGGAAGAAAAAGACGAGAAGGTGAAGGAGATATTTCTGGATCCAATACTCCACCTTCCAGATGTATTGAACCCGAGCGTTTCTCGGGGCGAAGAGGGCAAGTGTCACGAAAATGACTTTTGCCCCCACAGTATAGACACAGGCCTAGAGTTCTGCGCCTGGCACGTTCCTCAGGGGATAGTCTGGTCCGACCCAGCTGCATGGGTTCCTCAGTTGGCAAGGGATGCTCCACGGGTCGAAGAGAGGGGAGCTCAGGCTGACTAAGGGCCAAGGGATGTTGGCGTCGCTTTTCTAGGGTCCTTTCCTGAAAGCGGATATCGATCTGATTACACAAGGAGATCACTCCGTCCAGATCAGTGGGGATGGTTCTTCCTGCTAGTTCATCCTTCACTCTATCAGATAGGCCATGCAAAAAGGTTGCGACTAAGGCCTCATTGTTCCAACTCAGTTCAGCTGAGTGGATACGGAACTGAAGAGAATATTGTCCCACTGAACGGGATTCTTGGCGGAGACGTAAAAGGGCGCTGGCTGCTGAAGAGACACGAGCCGGTTCTTCAAAGATATTCCGAAAAAGTTTCAAGAAAACAGGCAGGCTAGAAACCACTGGATCATTCAATTCCCACAGAGGGGCAGCCCAGGCTAAGGCTTCCCCGGAGAGGAGAGAAATGATATAGGCTATCTTGGCCCGGTCAGACAAGAAGTACTGGGGCAGGAGCTCAAAATGAATAGTGCATTGGCTAAGGAATCCCCTGCAGGCTTTGGAGTCTCCAGAAAAACGGATTGGAGGTGATAACTTCAGTGAATGCGACTCTGCGACTGGTGCAACAGGTGCAGCTGCTGGTTGTACTTGGGGTTGCGGATTCGGGGTTCCCAGCGAGGTCTGAAGCTGATCAAAGCGGGAAGCCAGATCCTGAAGGAAACGCATCACCTGATCCTGATTAGCTTCATGCGTCTCGAGTCTGCGAACAATGCACTGTAATGGATCATCTGCGGGAAGCGGCATGTCGGCCGGATTCATGGCTGTTCAAACTGTCAGGTCACCTGTGGCCAGGTGACAAGTGCACCCTGTAGGGGTCAGGGATGCACCGCAGGGAAGTGAACCCTATAGCCGACTACTGCTGGCAGGGAGGAAGCGTGACCCAAGATCACCCAGGGCGCGGAGTCTAAGACCCAGTTTTGTATTCACCAGAGCCCTTGGTGGTAGGGATGGTCTTGGCCGCAACTGGGTCCAGGTCGCGTTCCCGGGATTCCTCAGGTCACACTCCGCAGGGAGAAGGGGGAAGCAGCCAGCAAACAGTGGTGATGGACAGGCCGAGGTCAGGGCAACAGGCAGACAAGGATAACCGTGGAACATGCAAATAGTCAGGGGCACAGGCAGACAGGGAAGTCGGGGACAAGCCAAAACGGTACACGGAAGATGATCGTAGCACTCTGCAACCAGGAACTAGCAATACACTGCAGACAGGAAGTAAGCATAGGAACACTGTTGAACAGCACTGCAGACCTGTAGAGCAAAGGTTAATATAGGCTTCCTGGGATGGACTAGGGTGGAGCCATACAGGAAGAGGAAGTGATAAAAAGGGAAACCAGAACAGGATCTGCCTCTAAACAACACATGGAGATCAGGTAAGTGGACAGACTTGATGCATATTCATGACACTGTGAGTGACAGGTTATTTACATATCTCAGGTAAGGATACATGCAGGAGGCATCTATATCCTTATAGATCAGCACTATGGCAGTAGTTTAGAAAGGATGAGAGTGGGTTTACATCCACTTTAAAGAGCCCCATGCCATCAAGTCTATTTTTCCATGTTTAACAGTTGGTGTCACCCACTGAGGAACCAGCCTTTTGCCTACTCAATGAGATACAGATGCCCTGCGTGATGAACCAACAATTTCATATTCTGATTCATTTTGCTTTATAAAACCTTATTTTATTTTGATTCTCTATTCAGAAATATTCAGTTGTGTTTAGCATTTGTGTTGGGTGGAATGAGGAAGAATTTGTCATTTTTTCATCTGCTTCATCTGGGATACATGGCCTCACCCAAAGTCTTTGAAACGCAAGGCTGCTTTGACACTTTCGAAGAACCAGCACTGTCTCTGAGTCTCCATCGTCTAATCCGTAAACATGAGGAGTTTAACGTTGCACCAGCTGCCTGGGCAGCCCCGAGTAGCTCACCCCGGTCCCAAAAGTTGAGTAACAGGAGTATGAATGTACGGAGTGGAGCCCCCTCAGGTCCAGGCTTGGGTGAAACACGATGGGCCCTCTCAACAGAAAAATATGGGGAGAGCTGGGCCACTGGCATCAGGGAGCGCAGGAGAAGTTCCTTAAATAGAGCAGGGGACTGACCTCAACCCCCTCCAGGAGTCCCACAATCCTGAGATTGTTCCGGCGGCTCCGATTCTCGGCGTCCTCCGCTCTATACTCCAGGGCTCTAACCTTTGTTTGCAGGGCCCGGATGGAGGCTGCATGGTCAGTCAGGTATACTCCACCTCTCCCACACTCCGTTCAGCTTTGGTCACCCGGGAACGGATCTTATCCAAGTTCTGGCGAATCAAGCCCACATACATCTGAACCTCCTCTATCGTGGATGTTAAGGCAGGACGCTGGGACGGGTCCCTCCTCTTGGTCAGTCTGCGACACCATGAAGCAAAGGCGCGCAGGAGATCTCAGGGCACAGGAGACCGGAGTGGCTTCTACCAAGTCACACAGGGGGAATCTCAGCCTCTTACCCCTCTTCTGACTCTCAGCGGATTTAGAAGGCATCCAGAGATAACAGGATCTCCTCGATCCACTCAGTCACTAGGTGAGGATTGATAAACGGATCATGCTCCAGGAGAGCTCAGAAAACACGTCTGCTCTGCCCACCATCCCGTCCACGCTCCCCCGGCCTCACCCAAAGACTCTTTATTTAACTTTTGGGAGCTTAGCAAAATTCCTCCAGTTGGCACAGGAGTTCCAGTGACAGTTGGCAAAGTCCGTATTTCCTCTTTTCTTTTTTCTTGAGATTTCAGATCACTTCCTCTAGTATCTTCCAGACAGAACGTGGGGGTGTCTCAGTGGACATTAGTGATGAGCTTAGGCATGTCCAGACTAGGATTGCGAACCAGTCAGGAAGCTTTCCCAAGGGGCGTGTATATGAATGGTTGTGGGGTGGGGAATGCCCTTGCCACAGACAATTGGGCCATACAATGGAGCAGAATGGAATTCATGCCAAAATATAAACCAAAAAGCCGAGTACTGCACCCTTTCTATAGAGATTGCAATATAGAGTATTGTGTGCATGGGTTACCGATAAAGCCAAAATTGACCCATACATGCAAGGGCTTCCTGGTGGACTTGCGTACATGGGTTTTCTGAACATACCTGAGGTCAACACTGGTGGAATCACAGACAACAGAAACTTGACAGAGGTTCTCACCATTCCCCAAAAAAAAAAAAAAAAGAATTCCACATTAATAGTTTTTTTTATATATAGTCATTTACAGGAGGAAAGGTTGTTATTTTATCAAAAATGTTTTTTTATCTTTCTGTCTTATAATGTATTCTGCAGCAGTTCAATACACAGTTAAGGAAGGTAAATTGCACATAAATTCCTCTTGCCAATCCCTCCAGCACCACCAAAGTGCCAAAATCGGCACTAAGATACAACAATGCATGGAATAGCTGCCCACTTCTTGGACGTTATTGTGTATTCACAATTAAAAACACGATGTGGGGTACAGCCGAACTAAGGAATATTGACGTGTTTCGCTCTAAACTAGAGGTGGACCGATATGGGTTTTTTTCTGGCCGATGCCGATATTTAGAAATTGGGGAGGCCGATGGCCGATATATGATGCCGATTATTGTGGATTTTAGGCCGATTTAAAAAAAAAAAACTCACCCACTCCACTCCTTCCTGCTTACTCCTGTCACTCTAGCACACACTTGATGTCCTCAGTACCGATGGCACTTGCAGGTGGCACTGGTTTGGAACTGGCAGATGGCACTGGTTTGGAACTGACAGATGGCACTATTTGCACTGGCAGGTGGCATTGGCACTAGCAGGTAGCACTGGTTAGGAACTGACAGATGGCAATGGCTGGCATTGGCGGTTTGCACTGATTTGGCACTGACAGATGGCACTGATTGGGACTGACAGATGGCACTGATTGGGACTGACAGATGGCACTGATTGGGACTGACAGATGGCACTGGTTTGGGACTGACAGATGGCACTGGTTTGGGACTGACAGATGGCACTGGTTTGGGACTGACAGATGGCACTGGTTTGGGACTGACAGATGGCACTGGTTTGGGACTGACAGATGGCACTGGTTTGGAACTGACAGATGGCACTGGTTTGGAACTGACAGATGGCACTGGTTTGGAACTGACAGATGGCACTGGTTTGGAACTGACAGATGGCACTGGTATGGAACTGACAGATGGCACTGGTATGGAACTGACAGGTGGCACTAGTTTGGGACAGATGGCACTGGCAGGTGACACTGGCAATTGGAACTGGTTGGCACTGGCAGGTGGCACTGATTGGCGGTGGCACTGTTAGGCGGCACTGGCTGGCAGTGGCGGGTGGCACATTTCATTGACTGGTGTAATATAGCTGCTGGGTCCCGCCCACCCCCGACATTGAGCTCACAGTTCCTCTCTCCGCACTGGCAGGTGGCACTGGTTTGGAACTGGCAGATGGCACTGGCAGGTGGCACTGGTTTGGAACTGACAGATGGCACTATTTGCACTGGCAGGTGGCATTGGCACTAGCAGGTAGCATTGGTTAGGAACTGACAGATGGCAATGGCTGGCATTGGCGGTTTGCACTGATTTGGCACTGACAGATGGCACTGATTGGGACTGACAGATGGCACTGATTGGGACTGACAGATGGCACTGATTGGGACTGCCAGATGGCACTGGTTTGGAACTGACAGATGGCACTGGTTTGGAACTGACAGATGGCACTGGTTTGGAACTGACAGATGGCACTGGTTGGTACTGGTTGGCATTGGCAGGTGGCACTGGTATGGAACTGACAGATGGCACTAGTTTGGGACAGATGGCACTGGCAGGTGACACTGGCAATTGGAACTGGTTGGCACTGGCAGGTGGCACTGTTAGGCGGCACTGGCTGGCAGTGGCGGGTGGCACATTTCATTGACTGGTGTAATATAGCTGCTGGGTCCCGCCCACCCCCGACATTGAGCTGACAGCTCCTCTCTCTCTCTCTCTCTCTCTCTCCCTTCTGTTATGTGTCAGTTTCACACTCAGCATGGCGCTTGATGCTGCCAGAGCCGCTGAGTGTGGAGAATGGAGGAGGAACGGCGGTCAGTGTCAAATATCTGCCTAATTTTGATAATAAGCGGCCGATGCCGATTTATCAAAAATGGCTAAATATCGGCCGATTATATTGTTCTACCTCTACTCTAAACAGTGCATATTCTGAACCTGGAATAAATCTTCCCTTGTTCGGTTGTACCCCCACTATGTGATATTTTTAGTTGTGAATGCACAATAAAGTCCAAGAAGAGTACATGTATTCTGTGCATCATTGTTTCTTGAAGTACGGCTGGTGGGCCACACTAGCACCTTGGAAAGATTTTTTTACCTTCATGCATTCTATGGAACGTTCACCAATGTTCCAAGTTTCCTCCATTTGTGGATACTGGCTCTCACCGTGGTTCGCTGGAGTCCCAAAGCCATTGAAATGCCTTCGTAACTCTTTCCAGACTGATAAATGTTGATACAATTACTTTGCTTTTCATCTGTTCTTGAATTTTTTTAGATCACGGCATGATGTGTTGCTTTTTGAGATCTTTGAGCCCAGGTTCACACGGGTGCACACAAATTTAAGATTGGACATGTCTTTGTCTTTTATATTTTATCAAAAAATTGAGAAGTTTATTGCATTTGTTTGCCCTAAAATTCGCTTTATTGTGTTTTCTACTGAAATTTTGCGTTCACTAAACCTTTGCGGTAATAAGGTGTGACATTTTTTTTTTTAACGTGTGCAAAAAACGCCTCTGGCAGCGAAAAGGTTAATAATAAAAAAAAAAGATCATCATTTAAAAACTGCATTTTGTGTTTACTTGGATCATCTTTGTGTTAAAATTTGTTTTGATAATTTGAATCATTTTAATTGTGACAAATATGAAAAAAAAAAAAAATCAGGGAGGGGGCAAATACTTTATCACAGCACTGTACTTACATTTTTTTTTTCAAGCTCCTATGTGACAACCAACCATCTTCTGCACAGCCTTGCACCTTGCTAGAATTTCCCAATGTTCTGAACCAGTTTTTTACTGACACATAAAAGGCAAAAACATGCATCTTCATTCTCATTTTGAGAGCTCTAATAATAGTCGTAACCTAAGAGGAAGTACTTAGAATGTAGACTGTAAATATCATTTATGAGTTTCACTTCTTGTTTTACACAGGCAGGTGCACAGTCTTTTGCTTTTAGACCCTTAGATATTGCAATGTTAATGAGTAAAACAAGCGTTAATGTTTAAGAGGTTTTGTTAAATACAAGCAAATTTACAAAGCAAAGCACGAACCATTAATATAATGAATGGCGAGGTGGAACCAGAAAGGCCTTCTATATTACAGCAGTTCCTACTTTTTGATGCTTTTTTTTCATATAATTGGGATCTTGTGACTTCCTGTTCTGTAGCCATATACAGTATCTCACAAAAGTGAGTACACTCCTCACATTTTTGTAAATTATTTTATGATACCTTTTCATGTGACAACACTGAAGAAATGACACTTTGCTACAATGTAAAGTAGTGAGTGTACAGCTTGTATAACAGTATAAATGTGCTGTCCCCTCAAAATAACTCAACACACAGCCATTAATGTCTAAACTGCTGGCAACAAAAGTGAGTACACCTCTAAGTGAAAATGTCCAAGTTGGGCCCAATTAGCTATTTTGTCTCCCCAGTGTCATGTGACTCGTTAGTGTTACAAGGTCTCAGGTGTGAATGAGGAGCAGGTGTGTTAAATTTGGTGTTATCGCTCTCACACTCTCATACTGGTCACTGGAAGTTCAACATGGCACCTCATGGCATAGAACTCTCTGAGGATCTGAAAAAAAGAATTATTGCTCTACATAAAGATGGTCTAGGCTATAAGAATATTGCCAAGACCCTGACACTGAGCTGCAGCACGGTGGCCAAGGCCATACAGCGGTTTTACAGGACAGGTTCCACTCAGAACAGGCCTCGTCATGATCGACCAATGTAGTTGAGTGCATGTGCTCAGCGTCATATCCAGAGGTTGTCTTTGGGAAATAGACATATGAGTGCTGCCAGCATTGCTGCAAAGGTTGAAGGGGTGGGGGGTCAGCCTGTCAGTGCTCAGACCATATGCCGCACGCTGCATCAAATTGGTCTGCATGGCTGTCGTCCCAGAAGAAAACCTCAAACAGTTTGCTGAAGACAAGCAGACTAAGGACATGGATTACTAGAACCATGTCCTGTGGTCTGATGAGACCAAGAAAAACGTATTTGGTTCAGATGGTGTCAAGCGTGTGTGGCGGCAACCAGGTGAGGAGTACAAAGACAAATGTGTCTTGCCTACAGTCAAGCATGATGGTGGGAGTGTCATGGTCTGGGGCTGCAGGAGTGCTGCCGGCACTGGGGAGCTACAGTTCATTGAGGGAACCATGAATGCCAACATGTACTGTGGCATACTGAAGCAGAGCATTATCCCCTCCCTTCGGAGACTGGGCCGCAGGGCAGTATTCCAACATAACGACCCCAAACACACCTCCAAGGTGACCACTGCCTTGCTAAAGAAGCTGAGGGTAAAGGTGATGGACTGGCCAAGCATATCTCCAGACCTAAACCCTATTGAGCATCTGTGGGGTATTCTCAAACGGAAGGTGGAGGAGTGCAAGGTCTCTAACATCCATCAGCTCCGTGATGTCATCATGGAGGAGTGGAAGAGGACTCCAGTGGCAACCTGTGAAGCTCTGGTGAACGCCATGCCCAAGAGGGTTAAGGCAGTGCTGGAAAATAATGGTGGCCACACAAAATATTGACACTTTGGGCCCAATTTGGAAATTTTGAGTTATTTTGAGGGGACATCAAATTTACACTGTTATACAAGCTGTACACACACTACTTTACATTGTAGCAAAGTGTAATTTCTTCAGTGTTGTCACATGAAAAGATAGAATAAAATATTTACAAAAATGTGAGGGGTGTACTCACTTTTGTGAGATACTGTACATCCCCTGCACTTCAATATCGGGCAATTTTACCCCCTTCTTGCCCAGGCCAGCTTTCAGCGTTGTTGGACTTTGAATACTGTACCCAAACTAAATTTTTATCATTTTGTTTACACAAATAGAGCTTTATTTTGGTGGTATTTTGTCACCACTGGGTTTTTTATTTTTTGGTAACTAAACAAAAAAAAAAGACTGAAAATTTGGGAAAAAAAATGTTTTCTTTGTTTCGTCTTATGACGGCGTCCCACTCTTGTCGTGCTTGTGTGCTGTTCAGTGGTGTGCTCTGTCCCTGGGACATGACCGTGTGTGAGGAGAGCTGATCAGTGGCATTTTATGCCACCGATCGGTACCATCTCAGTGCCCATCAGTGCCGCCTATCGGTACACAATAGTGAAGGAGAAAAATTACTTATTTACAACATTTTCGTACAGAAACGTATTGGCTGGTGTGATATATGCTCTTTTATATGCAGCATTTCCTTCAATAAAATTTATGAAACAAAAAAAAAAGAAACTTCGAAAAACATATTTTTCATTTATTTTTTAACATTTTTGGTATTTTTTCGTTTTATTAGCAAAAATAAAAAACCCAATGCTGATTAAATATGACCAAAAGAAAGCTCTACCTGTCTCCAAAAAATGCTAAAAATTTTGTTTGAGTACAGTGTTGCATACCTGTGCAATTGTCATTCAAATTGCGACAGCGCTGAAAGCTGGAAATTAGCCTGGGCAGAAAGGTAGTTAAAGTGCCCAGTAGGCAAGTAGTTAATGAATTAAAAAGAAACAAAAAACAAAACACAATAGTTGCCCCAATTTTTTTGTAAAATGTGAAAGATGATGTTACGCCCAGTAAATAGATAACTAGACGTTAAAATTGCGCACGCTTGTGAAGTGGCGACAAACTACGGCACTTAAAAATCTCCATCGGTGAGGGGCTTTAATTTTATTTTACAGATTATCTGTTTAGAGTTACAGGCACGGTCTTGTGCTGGAATTATTGCTCTCCATCTAATGATCGTGGCGATACCTCACGTGTGGTTTGAACAATGTTTACATATGCTTGCACGACTTAGGCATGCGTTCGCTTTTGCACGTGAGCACAGAGGGATTGGTCGATTAAAAAAAAATATATATTTTTTTATTTTACGCTTTTATTTTTTATTTTTACAATGTCTCTATTTTTATCTTTTAAATTACTTCCATTCCTATTACAAGGAATGTAAACATCCCTTGTAATAGAAATAAAGATGTAAAAAAAAAAAACACCACCCGGAGCATGCTGAGACTGTGACGTCATAAGAGGCCTATATAAATCGCTGCGCACCGCACACCCGGCATTACAGCAGGAGGGAGCGTTGAGTCGACATCGAAGACGAGAAGGTGGCGACGCAGAAGACCGGGCCCCCGCTGGTGAAAGAGCTGAAAGAAGACAGCGGTGGTGCCCGGCAGAAGAGAAAAAGAACAGGAGAGCGGGAGAAGAGAGCAGAGAAGTCGGAAGACCCCCCGAAGTCAGAAGAAGACCCCCCCCCCCCCGAAGTCGGAAGAAGGGAGAAGACCGGGCCACCGCTGGTAAAAGAGCTGAAAGACAGCGGTGGTGCCCGGCAGTCGGAAGACCCCGAAGTCGGAAGAAGACCCCCGGAGCTGCCTAATTAACTACTTTAAAAATCTGTGTAGTGTTTTTTTTATTGACATTTTTTCTACCACCAGGTGAATGGTAGGGGTACAATGTACCCCATACTCATTCACATAGGGTGGGGGGCTGGGATCTGGGGGCCCCCTTATTAAAGGGTGCTCCAAGATTCCGATAAGCCCCCCACCTGCAGATTCCGACAACCAACGGCCAGAGTTGTTCGGGAAGAGGCCCTTGTCCCCAACAACATGGGCGCCCCCCTGCCCCCAAGCACCCCCCCATGTTGAGGGCATGCCGCCTGGTACGGCTCAGGAGGGGGGGTGCTCGCCCGTCCCCACCCCCTTTCCTGACCGGCCGGTCTGCGTGCTCGGATAAGGGTCTGGTATGGATTTGGGGGGTACCTCCACGCCGTTTTTTCGGCATAGGGGGTTCCCCTTTAAATCCATACCAGACCTAAGGGCCCCATGCCTGTTTTTTATTAAAAATTTGTTTGTTTGAGTTCCCCTTCCTGGAGGCGTCTTTAAGTCGTGTTGTGGGTCGCGTTGTGATGCATACTCAAGTCGTGTTCAAGTTGCCTCCCAAAGTCGTGCTGGAAGTCGTGTTGCCCCTGTGTGAACCGGCTCTTACTTAAAAGATAAATAAAAATAAAAATTGTTATGGCCCGGGAACCAGAAGTGACATCAGACGTCACTCCGGTCCTCCAAGGACATAGAGACGAGTATTGGCCTCACTTGTCTCCCTGCCCAGCTAACGGCCACATTGGATCATTCCTGGGCATTACCCATGGGTCAGGTAAGCCTGGGAACGACCGGGGGGGCACCCCTCCCACCGCTTTTAAAAGTGATCTCGTGGCAAATCCGCGGGATCTGTTTTTATCAGAAACCGAATCAGCCATAGTAAAAAAAATGGGGGTTAGTTGTTGCCATAACACCAGTATTTAATGACACATGTCAAAAGTAATGAAGTACAGTATTTATACTATGGACAGGTCGTCAAGTGCTGGCACTGCCCTCAGGCCAGCATTTTCTTGTACCTGGGTTTTCAAACTTGTGTCTTTTTATAGGTTGGAATGCTGCATCAGGAACTTGTTACAGAGGGTTTGTCAACTTGAAGGATTAGTTGGTACAGGCATATTAAAGTTAACCTGTGACACCTCCTTAGACACAGGGCATAGAAGCCTACAGTTTTTTGGCAACTATGGTTCTTTGGTGGGTACTTTGACTCAGGCATTTAGAAGATTCCTGTACCAGCTAACGTTCAAAAGGAAAAGGAAATGTCGTCTATATAGGGCTTTCTGGATGCCATCGTAAAGAGTGCTACTGGTAGCAAGAGCACCCACTTTCCACCTTCTGCAGACCTGCACCCCTTCATCATGCAAAGGCCACACATGCTTTCTGTCTTGGCTAATGAATAGGATAGACATTAAATGTTGAGCCTAATGCCCCAAACGCACGATTGGATTTTCCGTCGGAAAACCTTGGATGGTTTTTCCGACAGAATTATGCTCAAGCTTGGCTTGCATACACACGGTCACACAAAAGTTCTCTGAACTTTCGACCGTCAAGAACACGGTGGCATACAACACTTAAGACGAGCCGAGAAAATGAAGTTCAGTGCTTCCGAGCATGCGTCTAATTCTTTCTGAACATGCGTCGGAATTGCTACAGACTATCGGAATTTCCGATTGGAATTTTTTCCGTCTGAAAATTTGAGAACCAGCTCTCAAATTTTTGTTGGCAGAAATTCCGACAACAAAAGACCGATGGAGCCTACACAAGGTCGGAATTTCCGACCAAAAGCTCACATCGGACTTTTCTTGTTGGAAATTCCGACATGTGTACGCGGCATACCAGTTATCTTGTTGAAAACCTTTAGCAACAGATGTCCAATAATGACCAGAAGTGGAAACAAAATAAGGTAAAATGAGACTTGACGCTGCTTCCCCTTACCCTGCTTCCCTTGGCATTAGAGCCATTACGATAAATCCAGCCAGCTAGAAGGCAGTCATTGATTCATCCCATAACAAATGTATTAATTTTAGATAGAGATAAATTTAAAGAAAACTTAAGATGGCCCAGAAATAATCCCCAAGGTTTAAGTTACCATTTCCAACCTCTCCCATCCATTCTGTGACTTTGCCGATTTTCTCTTGCAGTTGAAAGAAGATGAAATTGCGACGATATTGCAGTCAACTCTGAAAGGATTGGAGTACCTTCATTTTATGCGAAAAATACACAGAGACATCAAGGCCGGGAACATACTACTGAATTCTGAGGGGATTGCTAAACTGGCAGATTTTGGAGTAGCCGGTCAGTTGACCGTAAGTGCTTTTCATAATAATTACATTTCATAAATTGAAACTTCAATAATTTGAGCCATTTTTTTTTTGTTTCTGAATTTTTTTACTTTTTTATATCTGCTATGCATACTAGCTCATTATGCCTTTGTCTTGCAGGTTTTTTTTCCCCACTAAGGGTTTACAACCACTTTAATCTATGTAATAGGGGCTGTCGGTGAAGAAATGTGTGGGTTCAGTGATGATCAGTGGAGAACTATGTGGGTTCAGTGGTGAATTGTGTGGGTTCAATGGTGGTCAGTGGAGACCTGTGTGAGTTCAGTGGAGACCTGTGTGGGTTCAGTGGTGGTCAGTGGAGATTTGTGTGGGTTCAGTGGAAAACTGTGTGGGTTCAGTGGAGAAATGTGTTGGTTCAGTGGTGATCAGTGGAGAACTGTGGGTTCAGTGGCGGTCAATGGAGAAATGTGTGGATTCAGTGGTGGTCAGTGGAGACCTGTGTGGGTTCAGTGGTGATCAGTGGAGACCTGTGTGGGTTCAGTGGATAATTGTGTGGGTTCAGTGGTGATCAGTGGAGACCTGTATGGGTTCAGTGGAGACCTGTGTGGGTTCAGTGGTGATCAGTGGAGACCTGTGTGGGTTCAGTGGATAATTGTGTGGGTTCAGTGGTGATCAGTGGAGAACTGTGTGGGTTCAGTGGCGGTCAATGGAGAAATGTGTGGATTCAGTGGTGGTCAGTGGAGATTTGTGTGGGTTCAGTGGTGGTCAGTGGAGAACTATGTGGGTTCAGTGGTGATCAGTGGAGACCTGTGTGGGTTTAGTGGATAATTGTGTGGGTTCAGTGGTGATCAGTGGAGACCTGTGTGGGTTCAGTGGTGATCAGTGGAGAACTGTGTGGGTTCAGTGGCGGTCAATGGAGAAATGTGTGGATTCAGTGGTGGTCAATGGAGAAATGTGTGGATTCAGTGGTGGTCAGTGGAGATTTGTGTGGGTTCAGTGGTGGTCAGTGGAGAACTATGTGGGTACAGTTGTGGTCAATGGAGAAATGTGTGGGTTCAGTGGTGATCAGTGGAGAACTGTGTGGGTTCAGTGGAGAATAGTGTGGGTTTAGTGGTGGTCAGCAGGGAACTGTGTGGGTTCAGTGGCGGTCAGTGAAGAAATGTGTGAGTTGATATGTGGTCAGTAACAATGTGTGTGGGTGCTGTTGCAATTCTGCTCTGTGTCACAGTGTAATAAAAGTTTTGTAGCACCCAGGATTTTCGCATGTAGGTTGGAGGGAACCTGGTATGTGTCTCTCAGAAGAAAACTGGTCTTTCAGTTTTCTCCAAGATTAGCAAGTCCTAGTAGGTTCTGGAGCTTGGAAGCTTTGTAGAGTATTTGAATTAAACTTCCAACCCTAGTTCCACGTTTTGATGGTGACCCGCACCTATTTATTTTGCAGGGTGGGGCTCCAGCAGCTCTCTTATCCTTTGTCTATATTTTTTCGGTTACCCTCAGGGATGCCCAAAATAACAGAGAGCTGCCTCTCTTGGCTGGAGATCAAACATTTTTTTTCCCCCATTCGGATCCAGTGCACCTAATGCTCCCTTTCTTGTAATACACTTCCTGTCCTTAGGTGACAACGCTCTCTCCCTATACTACTACCCTATTTGTGTAGGATAATCGTTGTCACCCTAGTACAGAATGAATCACAAACAGAACAAAATATTTTTTTGCCGATCACATAGCCATAATGAAAAACGGTTTCACTATACACAGATCAGCAATGAAATGTGTTGAGTTGCCACGAGAAGCACGATGTTGAGGAATTATAAACAGATTACTAGGGGCCAAAATAAGCATTCTGGGCCAGATTCACAGCAGTAATACGCGGGCGTATTTTCAAATTTGCTGCGTCGTATCTTGATTTGGAATCCTCAAACCAAGATACGACGGCTTTTGGCATAGATCCGACAGGCGTACGGCTTCATACGCCTTCGGATCGTAGGTGTAATTTTCCGGCGGCTGCTGGGTGGAGTTCGCGTCGTTTTCCAGCGTCGGGTATGCAAATTAGCTGTTTACGGCGATCCACGAAGGTACCCGCGTTCGTCGCATTCTCTTACGTCATCGCTAGTCGGTTTTTCCCTTCGCAAACAAGCCTGCTTTTTCATGGCTTACATTTAGACCAGCCATGTTAAAGTATGGCCGTCGTTCCCGCGTCGAATTTCACATTTTTTTTGCGTAAGACGTCCGGGAATACGAAACGACGTAACGCACGTCGCCATTCAAAAAATACGTCGGGCGCCGTAATTTCGCGCAAAGCACGGCGGTAAATTTTCACATGGAGCATGCGCAGAACGTTCGGCGTGGGAACGCGCCTAATTTAAATGGTACACGCCCCATTTGAATTGGGCCGTTTTCCGCCGGATGGCTTTACGCTACGCCGCCACAAGCACTTGCGGCGGAGTAACGTAAAGGGGATACGTTACGCCGCCGTAATTTTTCATGAATCTGGCCCTTATAGTCTTTGCTAGAAGTATATACTGACCTGTTCTTATGTTTTACTCTGTTCTATTTTTGTGCATTGCTGTCATCCTAAAAATTTGTCAGAGTTATTCAAAAAAATAAAGCAGCTGGAGTCTGCTGCTGTTAATTAGCACAGATCACTCAATACTTTGGAAATCACTGGAAAGATCAAAGACTGTTACATATATTGAGATATGGCTTCTAACAAAATGAAACATCAATGGAAATGTACATTTTTTTAAATTTCAGGGGGTAGTCTGAAGGTGTCCGTGCCACTAAAGCCGAATGTGGCTCCGTGGGTCCAAAACATACAACCATTTTGCAAAATCTGATCTAGATCAGGGGTGTCCAAACTTTATAAACAAAGGGCCAGATTTTGGTCTATCATACTTTAGGAGGTCCAGGCTGTGGCCTATAAGAGTAATGCCCCAGTGTCATTGGGAGTAGGCAATGTCTCAGACTTGGTGGTCAATAGGAGGTAGAATATTACCCCATCATTGGTATCCGTTGGAGGAATAGTTTCCCATTGTTGGTGTCACTGGAATGAATAGTGTCCCAATGTTGGTGTCACTGGAAGGAATAATGTCCCAATGTTGGTGTCACTGGAAGGAATAGTGCTCCATTGTTGGTGCCACTGGAAGGTATAGTGCCTCATATCAGTGGGAGTAACAGAGCCTCATATCCAGGGCTCAAGTCCTGTGGGAACGCGTGGGAACGGAGTTCCTGCACTTTTTTCACAGCAGGAACTCGGTTCCCTTTGCAGGACTAGAGCAGCCGAGCCAATCCTTCACTAAGCAGCGATGCCCAGCTCGAGTCACTGTCAGGGGCAGGCGAACCTTAGTAATCCTTTGTTACTGGCCGCTTCCTGTGAATGGATTCATTGGGTAGTGTGCGGGTATATCGTCACTTCCTCGATGCCACAATGTCTCCTGGGAGCTTGTGTCATTGTTCCCAGGAGACATTGCCGAGGTCTACCGCGAGTTATCGCGGGATTTAGAAAGAACTTGCTTAAAGGATTACTATGGTACAGTGGATCGAAAGAAAAAAAACATACGGTTTAGTAATTATGCATATGAGCGCATCATTTATTTATTTTTGGTGGGACAGTGGATCTTGGGTGGGAGTTCCCACACTTTTTTCCCCAGGACTTGACCCCTGCACAATATCCGTTCTAGAAACCGTGCCCCAAGGGCCGGTTGAAGTCATGCAGTTTGGAGACCACTGATCTAGATCATTGGTTCTCCTCTTTCTCAAATCGTTGCCCACTGCCGACCTCTAGACAGCTGCCAATCCCTTATGCCCTGTACACACGATCCAAAAATCAGACGACAGATCATCTGACTTTTTTCTCTTGCTAGTCACAAGTAGAAATTGAATAGGCTACTAAAGTCAAAAAAATTCTCGTACGACGGAAAAAAAATTAGGAAGTGATGTAATGTGTTGAAATGTATTTCTATTGTATTTTTGGGCGACAACTGTACTGACTAAACAAAAATTGTACGATCGGGTATCGTACGAGGAAAATTTTAGTTCTTGTCCGATCAAATCATATCGAAAGAACTGTCGTGATCGACACTCAAAAGCTCTGTACTAATGATCCGATTATCGTACGATCACGTCAAAAGTGGTATTTTATGACCCGATTTTCAGATTGTGTGTACGGGTCATTAGTCTCCTACAGTACCCTCCAACCTCCCATAGTGCCCCCTAGCCTACTGCAAACCCTCCATAGTGCCCCCAACCTCCTACATTGCCCTACATTGCCCCCAAGCATTTTCCAGAAACCTCATCCCTACAGGGTCTGCCGCAGAGTCTCTTAACCTAATCCACAGCCCCCGTCCCCCAACAGCGACACCCAGCCCCATCCAGCCCCATCCAGAATTTCACTTCTTTCATTGAAACGTTTTGCAATCCCAAACTTTTTTTGTGTAAGTATAAAGTTTATGTTTTACTATTGGGACATGGAATGGTTTGAAAGAATTGTTAAGGCCTTGTTCTCGAAAAGATTGAGAAGCCCAGATCTAGATGACATTTATTTTCTGGTAAAAGCTGATTTAAAGGGTCACTAAAGGAATTTTTTTTTTTTTAGCTAAATAGCTTCCTTTACCTTACTGCAGTCCTGGTTTCATGTCCTAATTGTTCGTTTTTGCTCTGATGTTGCTGTAATCCTTCTCTGTTCTGAACAGTCTGTTTCCTGATAAAAAAAGTCATGGGAGCTTTCTCTCTGTGGCACTAATCAAGGAGGTGTGCTTACTGTGTGTCTTAAACCCCTCAGAACCAATCACTTTCGTTTTACAAACCATCACTGCCCTCTATTGGCTCTGTGTCTCTGTACTTCACAGAAGCATGAAAAAGCATGCATAAATGAAACTGAAACTACAGGTACATTATATGATTGATTTTTATCTATTTTTAATCATTTTTTTTAAAAGGAATCAGTTAACTATTATGTCTATAACCTGTAAACAGTCATTTCAGCAAAAAAAAAAAAATTTCCTTTACAACTCCTTTAAGTGTAAATCTCCATTTTTCGTTTCTTCAGGACACCATGGCGAAAAGAAACACTGTAATCGGCACTCCATTTTGGATGGCTCCAGAGGTGATCCAGGAGATCGGATATAATTGTGTTGCAGATATTTGGTCACTTGGTATAACTGCCATTGAAATGGCTGAAGGGAAGCCTCCATATGCCGATATTCATCCCATGAGGGTAAGTAGTACAACCAAATTATATGATCAGCCACAGTGGGGTGGGTGTGTCTGTCACTTTGGAATTTAAGCACTTCAGCCCCGGAGGATCTGGCTGCCAAATGACCGGGCCACTTTTTGCGATTCGGCACTGCGTCGCTTTAACTGACAAGTGCGACCTGGCTCCCAAACAAAATTGATGTCCTTTTTTCCCATAAATAGAGCTTTCTTTTGGTGGTATTTGATCACCTCTGCAGTTTTTATTTTTTGCGCTATAAACAAAAATAGAGCAACAATTTTGAAAAAAAGCAATATTTTGTACTTTTTGCTATAATAAATATCCCCATTTTTTTTTTTTTAATACGCAAATTTTTCCTCAGTTTAGGCCGATATGTATTCTTCTACATATTTTTGGTAAAAAAAATCGCAATAAGCCTATATTGATTGGTTTGCGCACAATTTATAGCAACTACAAAATAGGGGATAGTTTTATGGCATTTTTATTATATATTTTTTTATTAGTAATGGTGGCGATCTGCGATTTTATTTTTATCGTGACTGCGACTTTATGGCGGACACTTTTGACACATTTTTGGGACCATTGTAATTTTTACAGCGACCAGTGCTATAAAAATGCACCGATTACTGTAAAAATTACACTGGCAGTGAATGGGGACTATGCAGGGGTTAAGCGTGTCCTAGAGACTGATTCTAACGGTTAGGGGGAGGAGCTACCAATGACACGTCAGTGATCACTGTTCTCAATCACAGGGAACAGTAGATCACTGACATGTCACTAGGCAGAACGGGGGAATGCCTTGTTTACGACCCGCGGGCGCACGCAGCAAATTTAAAGGAACGTACAGGTACACCCATTTGCCTGCCCGTGCCATTCTGCTGATGTATATCGGCGTGCGGCGGTCAGCAAGTGGTTAAAGATGCTTTTTTTTTTTTTTTTTAACCTTGATTTTCAGGGGTTGGGCTTGGCCCCTTAGTTCCAGTGAAGGGAGCTCTTAAGGCATCAGCATACCAAGACACCCCAAACTTGTTCATCCATGTCTTTGTGGACCTTGCTTTGTGCACTGGGCTGAATCATTTGGTGGAGGGGGGATTATGGTGTGGGGTTTTCCAGGGGTTGGGCTTGGCCCCTTAGTTCCATTGAAGGAAACTCCTAAGGCCCCAGCATACCAAGACATTTTGGACAATTTCACGCTCCCAACTTTGTGGGAACAGTTTGGGGGTGGCCTCTTCCTGTTCCAACATGACTGCACACCAGTGCACAAAGCAAGGTCCATAAAGACATAGATGAGCGAGTTTGTGGTGGAGGAACTTGACTATCCTGCACAGAGTCCTGACCTCCACCTGATAGAACATCTATGGGATGAATTGCGCTTTACAAATTGATTGCTTTATTGTGAGTTTGTGAAGTTCTGTAATATTTATTACAGATATAGATTTACATATTAGTTTAAAGTACCAGCTGTGTCCAACTGGAAACGCCACACCCCCACCACTTGAAATGTATGCACATGATAAAATGATATTGATGTGTGCAGGAAGAACTTACAATTATAGCATGGTGCGTTATATTGGCTAACAGGCAAATATGCAGTTACATTTTGGATTTATGGATTTCTATGTAGTTGGGGATTGCAGATTTGGAATTGGCAATAAGCAGAGTTCCACATCACTGTCCATTTATTTATGTGCTGCTTAATTTACAAGGAAACTCCATATTACTTTCTGTATGGACATATTGTGACCACTAGGTGGCAGCATCTGTCTGTGTAGCCAGAGGTACATTTGGTTATTTCAAGGGGTTCTTCTACAAAACACGTTCTATTCGGTTGTTTTTTGTTACTTACAGCAAATGTCTGATGTTATGTAAGGGTTCAAATTCGCTTGAACATTTCCCTGGCCGGGAACAGATCATTTGTGCCCTATTTTGAGATAAACCTGTTCAATGGATTATTGCGCACACAATTTTTTACCAACTTACGTAAACAAAAAAAAGGGGAAAACGCTGCAAATCCTCAGCTGGACAGTTAATAAGATTGAGGACTATTTGAAAAAGCATTTATTTTTCCCCTTGGACTAATGCATTTTTTAGGTTGCGTGCCATAGGTATGTTTTTTTTTTTTTGCACGGAGGCACGCTGGTGACAATATGTAAATGTCGCTAATACTTGAACGTTTTTTTTTCGTCTTAATGCATTAAGGTGAAAAAACATTTACCTTTACAACACCTTTAAAAAAAAACAAGACAACAGTTTTTTTTATATATTGTAAAAGATAATGTTACGCCGAGTAAATTGATACCCAACATGTCGCGCTTCAAAATTGCGCCCGCTCATGGAATGGCGACGAACTTTTACCCTTAAACTCCATAGGTTCCTTTTAACTACTTCACCCCCGGACCATTTGGCTGGCCAAAGACCGGGCCACTTTTTGCGATTCGGCATTGCATTGCTTTAACTGACAATTGCGCGGTCGTGCGACGTGGCTCCCAAACAAAATTTACGTTGTTTTTTTCCCACAAATGGAGCTTTCTTTTGGTGGTATTTGATCACCTCTGCTGTTTTTTTTTTTTTTTTTGCGCTATAAACAAAAATAGAGCGACAATTTTGAAAAAAATCAATATTTTTTGCCTTTTGCTATAATAAATATCCCCAAAAAATATATAAAAATGTATTTTTTCCTCAGTTTGGCCGATACGTATTCTTCTACATATTTTTGGTAAAAAAAATCGCAATAAGCGTTTGATTGGTTTACGCAAAAGTTATAGCGTCTACAAAATTTGGGATAGTTTTTATGACATTTTTATTAATATTTTTTTTTTTTACTACTAATGGCCGCGATCTGCTATTTTTATTGGTACTGCGACATTATGGCGGACACATCGGACACCTTTGACAAGTTTTTAGGACCATTGGCATTTTTACAGCGATCAGTGCTATAAAAATGCACTGGTTACTGTGAAAATGTCACTGGCAGGGAAGGGGTTAACAGTAAGGGGCGATCAGGGGGTTAATTATGTTCCCTAAAGTGTGTTCTAACTGAAGGGAGGATGGGACTGACTAGAGGAAATGACAGATCGCTGTTCATACTTTGAAAATGCATGCTGACAAGGGGAGAGTAGAGGAGGGCAGGGAGTCTACTGACATCACGACTCCACCCACCGAGCTCCAGACAACAGACCCACCCACAAAATCTGCAGTTTTTCAGTTCTTATAACAGACAGAGGGGAGACATTTAACAGGTAAGGATACATGCAGGAGGCGTCTATATCCTTATAGATCAGCACTATGGCAGTAGTTTAGAAAGGATGAGAGTGGGTTTACATCCACTTTAAGCCACATTGAATCTGTAGAATACGTTCCGGAGGGGCGATGGCACCTTTGACTGCACCCCAGCTTTTCTGCACAATGACTGTCCTAGGGAAAATTACCAGCCCCCATTGGAGATTGGCGTGACTGCGTTTCAGGTAATACATTTTCTGGCCAATATTTCAGCTTTAAAACATTTCCTTGTACTTTTAAGTTCCCTTAAGTGCTCCTCATCAATTTTTTCATGATGTTGAAGAGCTGGGCCACAAATATTAAAATTAGGTCAAGACCACTTGATGTTCATGGTCACTGTTGGGGTTATATAAAAGAGCTAAAACTGACTTCACTGGTATGTATGCAGAAGTTCTGGTGCTTTTAGCTACGGATATTTAACACCGTATATTCATTTACTATGCAGCTGAAACACTTTTATCCCATTATAAACTAATGCAAGCCCCAGATGGCTAGAAGATACTACTTTCAGTGGAAATACGGACAGGAAGTCGGCTATATACAAGCAGATCTCTTGGGGCAGATCCTCGTACAGCGGCGCAGCGTATCTAAGATATACTACGCCGCCGTAACTTTTTTCTTTTTTTCCGAATCCACAAAGAATTTGCGGCGTAGTGTATCTTGGGCGGCGTAAGGGCGTGGAATTCAAATGGTTGTAATGGGGGTGTGTTTTCTGTAAATACGTCGTAACCCGACGTAAACAACGTATTTTTTTTAACTGCGCATGCGCCGTCCCTGGGGGTATCCCAGTGCGCATGCTCGAAATTTTAACCGGAACAAGCCAATGCTTACGACGGTGACGTCATTTGGCGCAAATTCCTATTCGTGAACGACTTACGCAAACGACGTAAAAAATTCAAAATTGTACGCGGGAACGACGGCCATACTTAACATTGAGTACGCCTCAGAATAGCAGCTTTAACTATACGCCGGAAAAAGCCGAACGCAAACGACGTAAAAACAATGCGCCGGACGTACGTTCGTGGATCGCCGTAAATAGCTAATTTGCATACTCGACGCAGAATTCGACGGAAACGCCACCTAGCAGCCGGCAGAAAAAATGCACCTAAGATCCGATGGCGTACTAAGACGTACGCCTGTCGGATCGACCCGAGATGCCGTCGTATCTTGTTTTGTAGATACAAAACAAAGATACGACGCGGGAATTTTAAAATTACGCCGGCGTATCTATAGATACGCCAGCGTAATCCTTTTGTGGATCTGCCCCCTTGTATTTTGGATTAGAGCAGTGGTTCTCAACCTGGGGGTCGGGACCCCTTTGGGGGTCAAATGAGGATTTGTCAGGGGTCCCCAAAACCTGGGCTGTTTTTGAAGCCTGCGGCCGCCCACTCAGCCTCTTCACAGCCGCCCCTTCAGTTCATGGCATAGCTGGGGGGCAGGGACTAGAGGTCAGCTGACTGGTGAGGAATGTGAAGTGGGAGGGGCTGGAGGAGACCCTATCTGCTGATTTCAGCATAGGTGTCACTACTACGAGAAACTACAAAGTCGGAGACACAGTGAGTAACACTACCTGTGATTAGAGTTGCCCTTAAGAGTCCCCACTACAGTTCTCAGATCAGCAGATGACCTTGATCAAGAGCGCCTAAGTTGGCTGATCCCAACTCCCCGCCAGCACTGCCACTGATCCCAACTCCCCGCCAGCACTGCCACTGATCCCAACTCCCCGCCAGCACTGCCACTGATCCCAACTCCCCACCAGCACTGCCACTGATCCCAACTCCCCGCCAGCACTGTCACTGATCCCAACTCCCCGCCAGCACTGCCACTGATCCCAGTGCCGCCAGCACTGCCACTGATCCCAACTCCCCGCCAGCACTGCCACTGATCCCAACTCCCCGCCAGCACTGCCACTGATCCCAACTCCCCGCCAGCACTGCCACTGATCCCAACTCCCCGCCAGCCCTGCCACTGATCCCAACTCCCCGCCAGCCCTGCCACTGATCCCAACTCCCCGCCAGCCCTGCCACTGATCCCAACTCCCCGCCAGCCCTGCCACTGATCCCAACTCCCCGCCAGCCCTGCCACTGATCCCAACTCCCCGCCAGCCCTGCCACTGATCCCAACTCCCCACCAGCACTGCCACTGATCCCAACTTCCCACCAGGGAGTAAGAGAAGGAATAAAAATAGAGACTACATGGAAGGGAGAGGAAAAGAGGGGGAGGAACAAAGAAAAAGGAAGAGAAAGAATAAGAGAAATAACAAGAAAGACGTCTAGAGAGGGATGGGGATAACAAACAAGAAATTAGGATAGAGACATATAAAAGGGAAAGAAAAGAGGAACAAAAAGAGAGAGAGTGGTACATCCTAAAATGTACTATAAGGGGTTTTAATACTGAGTGGAAGGGACTCGGGGAGCGCTAAATGTCCATGGGTTAGGTCTTGTCTTGGGTGCCGACAACCCACTATAGAAAAATAATTTTACCGTTGGGGTCCCCACAACTTGGGACATTTATCAAGGGGTCACGGCACTAGACAGGTTGAGAACCACTGGATTAGAGTTTCATCGAAATATATTTAGTTCTGATAAGTTTTTTTTTTTTATCTATTTTTGGGATGTTGCTATATCTATAATTGGTATTTATACAGTGGGGAAAATAACCATTTGATGCCCTGCACATTTTGTGAGTTTGCCAACTTACAATGAAATGAAGGGTCTATAATTTTTATCATAGGGACATTTTAAATGATAGAGACAGAATATCAACCAAATATCCAGAAAAAACACATGATACAAATGTTATAAATTAAGTTCAGTGAGTAAAATAAGTATCTGATCCCCAAGCAAAATATGACTTGGTACTTGGTGGAGAAACCACCCTTGTTGGCAAGCACAGAGGTCAGACATTTCTTGTAGTTGGTGACCAGGTTGCACACATCTCAGGAGGGATTTTGGTCCACTCTTTACAGATCTTCTATAAATCCTTAAGGTTACTTGGCTATCACTTGGCAACTCCAAAAGTATCAGCTCCAGCCATAAATTTTCTATAGGATTAAGGTCTGGAGACTGGCTAGACCACTCCAGGACCTTAACCACTTAAGACCCGGACCATTATGCAGGTAAAGGACCTGGCCAGTTTTTGCGAGTCGGCAATGCGTCGCTTTAACTGATAATTGCCCGGTCGTGCGATGTGGCTCCCAAACAAAATTGTCGTCCTTTTTTTCCCACGAATAGAGCTTTCTTTTGGTGGTATTTGATCACCTCTGCGTTTTTTATTTTTTGCGCTATAAACAAAAATAGAGCGACATTTTTGAAAAAAATTAAAAAAATTTCCCCTCAGTTTAGGCCGATACGTATTATTTACTTATTTTTGGTAAAGAAATCGCAATAAGCGTTTATTGATTGGTTTGCGCAAAAGTTATAGCGTTTACAAAATAGGGGGTAGTTTTATGGCATTTTTATTAATATTTTTTTTTTTTACTAGTAATGGCGGTGATCAGCGATTTTTTTTTTCTTCGTGATTGCAACATTATGGTGGACACATAGGACACTTTTGACACATTTTTGGGACCATTATCATTTTCACAGCGAAAAGTGCTATAAAAATGCACTGATCACTGCCATTGTCATTTTCACAGCAAAAAATGCATTTAAAATGCATTGTTTATTGTGAAAATGACAATTGCAGTTTGGGAGTTAACCACTAGGGGGCGCTGATGGGGTTATGTGTTCCCTGAAGTGTGTTTGCAACTATAGGGGGGTGTGGCTGTAGGTGTGACGTCATCGATTGTGTCCCCCTATAAAAAGGATGACACGATCGATGCCGCCGCCACAGTGAAGAACGGGGAAGCCGTGTTTACACACGGGTCTCCCCGTTCTTCAGCTCCGGGGACTGATCGCGGGACTCCAGTGGCGATAGGGTCTGCGAGTCCCACGGTCACGGAGCTTCGGACCGGGTCGCGGGAGCGCGCCCGCGACCCCACGGCTGGGCTTAAAGAGCAACTTACCTATACGTTGATGTGCCCAGCCGTGCCATTCTGCCGAGGTATATGGGCGTGAAGGGGTCCTTAAGTGGTTAAGCACTCTGGGTGCCAGGTTTTAGTACCTTTTTGCTCATTTGTAAAACCACAACCATTAAAAACAGGAGCGTGCAGGTAGACCCCTTTAGTGCCACTGAATCCATTGAATTTCAAAATGAATTATTTTTCATTGCTTTTTTAAAATAGATTTTTCCACTTACAGTGTGGTCTTAGCTTCTCCTAGCACAGCAGAATCTAAATGAATCTGAGGCCTAATGGAAAATGCATTGATCTTGGTTAGTAGATCTAAATATAGGCCATATTGTAAATTCATCCAGTATCTTCCCTCTCTTGGAGCTCTGCTTTTAAATCTAGGGTGGCCAAAATCAGTTTGGGCATCACGATTAAATAGAAACTGAAAGGGCAGATTTGTTTTTGATGTTGGCTATGTTCAAGAAGGGCATTCATTTCTGTTGCAATCTGAACATCTAATATAAATGAATGGCCACACATGTGCATCGATGAACATTCAGGACCTATATGAAGTTAATTCTAGTTGGTCCTTTGAGGGGCCGTTTCTTTTTCTTTTTTTTCGGATAAGTGACCTGATTCACTGGTTAAAGTGGAGTTTCCATCCCAATTTTTTTTTTCATTATAGTGCTCATTAGACCTAAAAAAAATTAAAAATAATGTTTTTACTCACCTGGAAATACCTGTTGCTATGCAGTCCCACGAAATCTGCCTTTGGAATCACCTAGGATTCTGACATCATTTCCCTCTAATGCTCCTGGGAAATGTGTGTCATCATTTCCCAGGATGCAGTGCGCTTCCCCATTAGAACTCCCCATCCAAGACTTTCAGGAAGTAAGTGCTTGTGGGCTTCACAATGCCCACAAGCAAAATGACAACGGTGTGGACAATCTTTTTTGAATAACTATGCGGAGCGGCGGCGGATTGTAAAATAGTAAGTGACCGGATTTATATTATAAAAACGCATAATGAAAGGACATACATTTAAAAAATGCTAATTGTGGTTGGAACCCCACTTTAAGGAAATGAATCCAGAAAAAAGAAAGGAGGTGCAAGAGGGGCAAGGAGAAGAGGGATTGGGAGGGGGTGAGGGAAAAGAAGGTGGAAACCAGGGGAAAAGGGGAAAGCCGAGGCAAATCAGCAGAGGACAGTAATAGATGCTAGGAAGCAAGAACAAAACGGGGGGATAGAGGAGAAGAGAGACACAAAATGCATGCCACATGGACTCAAGCCCAAGGACCAGGACAAGAGGATAGATAAAAGGGAGGAGAAACGCAAAATGCATCTCCCACAGACTTTAGTCCAAGAACATCTATAAAGATGACTAAAAGATCAAGGAAGGGTATCCATTTCGAATTCCATTCAAAAGTATATACCGGATTTATCGCCATACAACACGCACAGGCGTATAACACGCACCTTCATTTTAAAGGGAAGTTTCAGGAACAAAACTTAAATTTTAAATAAAGAACTTTGAAGCAAAATAAGGGTCAGTGCCAGGGCTCAAGTCCTGCGGGAACGCGTGGGAACGGAGTTCCTGCACTTTTTTCACAGCAGGAAAGCAGTTCCCTTTGCAGGACTAAAGCAGCCGAGCCAATCCTTCACTGAGCGGCGATGTCCAGCTTGACTCACTGTCAGGGGCAGGCGAACCTTATTAATCCTTTATGTTACTGGCCGCTTCCTGTATATGGATTCATTGGGTAGTGTGCAGGTATTCCGTCACTTCCTCGATGCCGCAATGTGTCCTGGGAGCTTTTGTCATTGTTCCCAGGAGACATTGCGGAGGTCTGCTGCGAGTTATCGCGGGATTTAGAAAGAACTTGTTTAAAAAATAAAATAAAATTTTTTTGGTGGTGGAGTGGATCTTGGGTGGGAGTTCCCACACTTTTTTCCCCAGGACTTGACCCCTGGTCAGTGCCCATCAATGCAGCCTGATTAATGCCCATCTGCAGCCTCAAAATTGCCCGTCAATGCAGCTTGATTATTGCCCAACTGCAGCCTCCCTATTGCCATAAATACAGCCTGATCAATGCCCATCTCAGGGAGGGGGGCGGGATGAGCGCCGTCAGATTACATACAGTGAGAATCTCCTGTTTACTCGGCGGCCTCTTTAATACAAAGTCCCGCCTCCTGGACTGACTTCTATGATAGACAAAACACTGGTCTAATGCCGGCCCAGGAGACGGGACTTCCTATTACAGAGGCCGCTAAGTAAACAGGAGATTCTCGCTGTATGTAATCTGATGGTGCTCGTCCTGCCCCCTCCTCGTTCTCTCCGGGGCAGCCCAAATTGCAGTATCGGCGTATAACACGCACAGACTATTTGCAACCGATTTGCAGGGTGAAAAAGTGAGTGTTCTACACCAATAAATACAGTATTTATGTGCTCAGTGGTCTCCAACTTTTGGAAAATACTAGCCACTTTTTTTTCTATTGGAACTTCAAATTGGCCGAAGCCATATGCCCTGTCCAAAACTACTATGAGTTTGCTAGACCAAAAGTAGAAGGGTTCATTACCATACATTAGTGTGACTTTCAGTTGTGGGAAAAATACTTTCATTACCACATGTTTTACACTTCGTGAATACCAGTCACTTTCATGGACACTAAATTATTATTCAAGTAAAAGTGGAAAACTGCATCATATGATGAGCCTCTCTTTGTCGCTATGTTGGAATGCAGTACCCCTTCCAGTGACCACGCCTCTTTGTCGCTATGTTGGGATGCAGTACCCCTTCCAGTGACCACTGTGTTTAGAAGCTGGATAAGTACAGTGATGAGGTGCACTGTATGTATGGGTTGGATAGGAGGCTGAAGTATCTTACAAGCTTACAATGTAACCAAGGAGTGGATGGGGCAGTGCCACATATTGTTATTTTGTTACATTCAATGTACCTCGTACCTAACGCGATCGCTCGTCACAGAGCGGGGACTGGGAGCTGTGTGTGTAAACACACAGCTCCCGGTCCTGTCAGGGGAGAGAAATGTTGATCTTCTGTTCATACAATGTATGAACAGAAGATCAGTCATTTCCGCATGTCAGTCCACCCCCGCCTACAGTTAGAACACACCCAGGGAACATACTTAACCCCTTCCCGCCCCCTAGTGTTAACCCCTTCACTGCCAGTGGCATTTTTATAGTAATCCAATGCATTTTTATAGCACTGATCGCTATAAAAATGCCAATGGTCCCAAAAATGTGTTCGAAGTGTTTACCATAATGTCGCAGTACCGAAAAAAAATCGCTGATCGCTGCCATTACTAGTAAAAAAAAAATATTAATAAAAATACCCCCTATTTTGTAAACGTATAACTTTTGCGCAAACCAATCAATAAACGCTTATTGAGATTTTTTTTTTTACGAAAAATATGTAGAATACGTACACGGCCTAAACTGAGGAAAAAAAATGTTTTTTTATATATTTTTGGGGGATATTTATTGTAGCAAAAAGTAAAAAATATTGATTTTTTTTTCAAAATTTACGCTCTATTTTTGTTTATAGCGCAAAAACTAAAAACCGCAGAGGTGATCAAATACCATCAAAAGAAAGCTCTATTTGTGGGGAAAAAAGGACGCCAATTTTGTTTGGGAGCCACGTCGCACTACTGCGCAATTGTCAGTTAAAGTGACGCAGTGCCGAATCGCAAAAACTGGCCAGGTCCTTCAGCCTTTCTAAAGGTCCGGGTCTTAAGTGGTTAAAAACTGCATTTTGTATCAACTTGGGTTATCTGGATCGGATCGGGTGAACACGGACAGGCGGTCCGTGTTCATCCGATCCCCCCCATAGGGGAGAGCGGAGATCTGACAGGGCCGCCCTGTCATCTGCCAGCTTAGCTGGGATCAACGGAGCGATCCCTGCTGAGCAAGCGAATGAGAAAGTACGGATCCTCACAGGATCCGTCAGTGTGAAAGGGGCCTAAATCATTTAAGTGTGACAAATATGCAAAAAAATAAAACATCAGGAAGAGGGCAAATACTTTTTTCACAGCACTGTATTTTAAATGTAGTCATTGCAAGTACCTGAATCTGAGCCGGTATAAGCCTATTGCAGTTCCGTCCACAGCAAAGCTTAGAATGTGAGTGTAAAGCATCATACGCACGATCGGACATCCATCTGACTTTTCCGTGGATTTTTGTGCGAAGGGCCGCTGGCCGTGAACTTGTTCTGCGTACACACGGCAGAAAATTTTCAGCCAACATACACCAAATCACATGTTTTTTTCAGCTCTTTACCGCCACCCTTTGGGCAACTTCTGCTATTGTTGTCTGATGGTTAGCATTGGTTCGGAGCATGCGTGTTTGTACTTTGGATTTTAGTCTGACGGATTTATGTACACACGATCAGACAATCCGATGGAACACATGTTTTGTCGGACAATTTGAGAGCATGCACAACCAACATTTGTTGTAGGAAATTCCGAAAACAATTTTCCGATGGAGCATACAGACGGTCGGATTGTCCGGCAAAACACGTCCGTCGGACTATTGTCGGAATATCCGATCGTGTGTACGGGCCTTAACCACTTCATTACTGGGCACTTAAACCCCCTTCCTGCCCAGACCAATTTTCAGCTTTCAGCGCTGCATTTTGAATGACAATTGCGCAGTCATACAACACTGTACCCAAATTATATTTTTATCATTTTTTTCCCCACAAATAGAGCTTTATTTTGGTGGTATTTGATCATCTCTGCGATTTTTATGTTTTGCGCTATAAACAAAAAAAGACCGAAAATTAAAAAAAAAATGTTTTTACTTTTTGTTATAATAATATCCCAAATTTTTTTCCTCGGTTTAGGCCGATACTTATTCTTCTACATATTTTTGTTAAAAAAAATCGCAATAAGCGTATATTGATTCGTTTGTGCAAAAGTTATAGCGCCTACAAAATAGGGGATAGATTTATGATTTGTTTTATTTTTTTTCTAGTAATGGCGGTGATCTGCGATTTTTTTTTTTTTCTGTCAGGCCTGCGTGAGTGAGTGAGAAACTTGTAAAGCGCAACACATGCGAACTGAATCCCCTCTGGGCGCTGTATCCATTTTATGGGTAAGGAACCCCTTGACCTCAGAAGAGATGGGTTTTAATCTTTCTCCTGAAGGCCAAGTGGTCCGACTCCAGTCGGATGGTGGTTGGTTGTGCATTCCACAGGCGAGGTCCCTGGACTGCAAATCTTCGATCTCCTTTGGACTTGTATCTGGCTTTGGGTATCTGGAGGAGGTTTTGATTGGGGTTATGGGCTTTTTTTTTGCATAGATATTGGGGGGCGTTGCCTTGAATGAACTTATTTATTAGGCAGAGTGCCTTGAAAGTGATTCTGTCTTTTACTGGCAACCAATGAAGGGATCTCAGTGAAGGTGAGATTGATTCCCATGGTTTTTTTCCGGTCACTAGTCGAGCGGCCGTATTTTGAACGACTTGCAGACGAGTGATTTGGTATTTGGGGAGTCCTAGATAGAGGGCATTTGCGATATTTGCGATATTGCGGCGGACATATCGGACACTTTTGACACAATTTTGGGACCATTCATTTGTGCTATAAAAATGCACAAATTACTGTATAAATGTGACTGGCAGGGAAGGGGTTAAATGTATTCCCTGGGTGTGTTCTAACTGTGTGTGGAGGTGGACTGACTGGGGGAGGTGACCGATGCTGTGTCCCTATGTACAAGGGACACACCATCGGTCTCCTCTTTCCCTGACAGGACATGGAGCTCTGTGTTTACACACACAGAGCTCCACGTCCCTGCTGTCACCGCCGATCGCGGGCACCTGGCGGACATCGCGGCCACCAGGCACGCGCATCGGCATCTCGGCGATGCGCCGGGCACAGTGTTTCCCCGCTGCGCGCCCCCAGTGGGGCGTGCGGGGAATGCACATAAAGGGACATCCAGGGACGTCCACCCGGCAGTTGAGAGCCGCGCTGTGGACGTCTTTCGTCTATAGCGCGGCTCCCAAGTGGTTAAGAAGCCGTACAAGAAGCCATGTGCTGACAAGGAGCATGACAGAGAGATGAGCCTATTACTGTTTCTGCTGCTCTAACCAGCCAAAGACTGGTGGCAGGTCCATGATGACCTGGGCTCATAAGAAGGGGGTTGAATGATGCTGTGATCCTTTAACCCAATTAACTGAGGGTGTCTTATGCCAGATAAGTACATATAGTGGTAGCTCCAGATTTCAATCAATCAATATCACAGTAAAAGCTGCTTTTTTTTATGTTCTCTTTTAATAGGCTATTTCTTTTGTTTTTAACTAAAGTTTAGTTTTAACAGTGTGCTCTTGTTGATCTAAAACTATTCTTCTTATCTCTCCTTTAAAGGCAATTTTTATGATCCCATCAAACCCTCCACCAACGCTACGGAAACCAGAGCTTTGGTCAAAGCAATTCATAGATTTTATTAACCAGTGTTTAGTTAAGAACCCTGAGCAAAGAGCCAGTGCAACTGAACTTCTACAGGTAAGAATCTTTGTAGTCTCATTTTATAAGAAAAAAAGTTAAGGGGTTGTAAAGGTTTACTTTTATTTTTATTTTTTAAATAACAAACATATTATACTTGCCTCCACTGTGCAGTTCGTTTTGCACATAGTGGCCCCAATCCTAGTCTTGTCTCGGCTCCTCCCGCATCAGCTAACCCCCGTGAAGCGCTTTCCCAAGAGGGTTACCTTGCGGGCGCTCTCCCGAGTCCTGTATTTGGCATCCATAGCCGCCAACTACAGGACTCCGCCCACCCCCGACCCTCTCATCATTGAAGTTGATTGACAGCAGCGTGAGCCAATGGCTACACTGCTATCAATCTATCCAATGAAGAGCCGAGAACAGCTGAGAAGACCGGACCGAGAAGCCATCGTGTTCACGATGCGGGACTTTCGAGAGCTCAGGTAAGTGAACAGGGGGGGGCTTGTAAGAATCTGATGTTTTTTCACCTTAACACAATTCTAATTTTTTTGGCTCTATACACCACCACAATGGATTTGAAATAAAACAAGCAAGATGTGCTTTAACTGCAGACGTTCAGCTTTAATTTGAGGGTATTAACATCCAAATCTGGTGAACGGTGTAGGAATTACAACAGTTTGTATATGTGCCTCCCACTTTTTAAGGGGCCAAAAGTAATGGGACAGATTAACAATTATAAATCAAACTTTCACCTTTTAATACTTGGTTGCAAATCCTTTGCAGCCAATTACAGCCTGAAGTCTGGAACACATAGACATCACCAGACGCTGGGTTTCATCCCTGGTGATGCTCTGCCAGGCCTCTACTGCAACTGTCTTCAGTTCCTGCTTGTTCTTGGGGCATTTTCCCTTCAGTTTTGTCTTCAGCAAGTGAAATGCATGCTCAATCGGATTTAGGTCAGGTGATTGACTTGGCCATTGCATAACATTCCACTTCTTTCCCTTAAACTCTTTGGTTGCTTTCGCAGTATGCTTCGGGTCATTGTCCATCTGCACTGTGAAGCGCCGTCCAATGAGTTCTGAAGCATTTGGCTGAATATGAGCCGATAATAATATAGCCCGAAACACTTCAGAATTCATCCTGTTGCTTGTGTCAGCAGTCACATCATCAATAAATACAAGAGAACCAGTTCCATTGGCAGCCATACATGCCCACGCCATGACACTACCACCACCATGCTTCACTGATGAGGTGGTATGCTTTGGATCATGAGCAGTTCCTTTCCTTCTCCATACTCTTCTCATCACTCTGGTACAAGTTGATCTTGGTCTCATCTGTACATAGGATGTTCCTGAACTGTGAAGGCTTTTTTAGATGTTGACTCTAATCTGGCCTTCCTGTTTTTGAGGCTCACCAATGGTTTACATCTTGTGGTGAACCCTCTGTATTCACTCTGGTGAAGTCTTCTCTTGATTGTTGACTTTGACACACATACACCTACCTCCTGGAGAGTGTTTTCCATGGTCTTCCGGGTCCTTTGGTGTTGCTGAGCTCACCTGTGCGTTCTTTCTTTTTTGAGGATGTTGATTTGGCCACACCAAATGTTTTTGCTATCTCTCTGATGGGTTTGTTTTATTTTTGCAGCCTAATGATGGCTTGCTTCACTGATGGTGACAGCTCTTTGGATCTCATATTGAGAGTTGACAGCAACAGATTCCAAATGCAAATAGCACACTTGAAATTAACTCAGGACCTTTTATCTGCTCATTGTAAATGGGATAATGAGGGAATAACACACACCTGGCCATGGAACAGCTGAGCAGCCAATTGTCCCATTATTTTTGGTCCAATAAAAAGTGAGAGGCACATATACAAACGGTTGTAATTCCTACACCGTTCACCTGATTTGGATGTAAATACCCTCAAATTAAAGCTGAAAGGCTGCAGTTAAAGCACATCTTGTTCATTTCAAATCCATTGTGGTGGTGTATAGAGCCAAAAAGATTAGAATTGTGTCAAGGTAAAAAAAACATCAGATTCTTACAAGCCCCCCCTGTTCACTTACCTGAGCCCTCGAAAGTCCCGCGTTGTGAACACGATGGCTTCTCGGCCCGGTCTTCTCAGCTGTTCTCAGCTCTTCATTGGATAGATTGATAGCAGCGCAGCCATTGTTTGTTTTATTTCATTGTGGTGGTGTATAGAGCCAAAAAGATTAAAATTGTGTCAATGTCCCAATATTTATGGACCTGACTGTACAACAACAGTATAGTTCAGTGTTTCTTAACCAGGACTGAGATGTATATATATCGGCTGTAGATTAAAAAATGTGGTCCCTGTATTGCTGCAGGTTTGCCAACTCCCTGCAGTTTCACAGACAGACCATTCAATTATAATAAATAATAATACATTTTATTTATAGGCGCCTTTCAGAACACCCAAAGTCACCTTACAAAGATAGCAACAGAGCAACAAAAAATTATAAATAAAATAAATATACATTACACAACCATTAAATTACAAAAACATAATCAATGTCCTCTCGTATTCATTATCTCTCTGTTGTCCTGTTTTAAATTCACTGGACTATGTATAAGATGCTGTTAAACTGCAAGTAAAATATGAAGGGCGTTCAAATCAAACCGGGACTTTTGGAGTTTATATAATAAAAAGAACAAATTTCAAAAAAGTGGAAACTGCATTTATAGTGCCTTGAAAAAGTATTCATACCCCTTGAAATTTTCAATTTCCATCATAGGCTCTTTACCGAGATCGGTGTAGCGGTGTGTCAGACTGACTGGCTACATCAATCCCACGGGCGTGCAATGGCTGTTATCCTGCTGGACGTCATATGAAGCCCAGTCAGGATAACTGAACCACCGCCTGGCCGTCATTCTGCTATAGGCTGGGCGGGAAGTGGTTAAGAAACATCATCATCACACGCTGTTCCATGCACACCCTAACACTGTTGTCTGTCATCTTGCTATAGGCTGGGCAAGAAGTGGTTAAGAAACATCATCACACGCTGTTCCATGCACACCCTAACACTGTTGTCTGGCATCCTGCTATAGGCTGGGCGGGAAGTGGTTAAGAAACATCATCACACGCTGTTCCATGCACACCCTAACACTGTTGTCTGTCATCCTGCTATAGGCTGGGCGGGAAGTGGTTAAGAAACATCATCACACGCTGTTCCATGCACACCCTAACACTGTTGTCTGGCATCCTGCTATAGGCTGGGCGGGAAGTGGTTAAGAAACATCATCACATGCTGTTCCATGCACACCCTAACACTATTGTCTGTCATCTTGATTAACTGACCCACTATATGTGCAACACCTATCAGTGATAGGATACACTTGCCACTTATTACTGCATGTAGTACCGCCACACTAGCATCCCTTTTTATACCTGCAAAATTAAAAGTCCTGGTTTGACTTGAAGGCCCTTCTTGCTAAAAAAAATGCTAAAAGGGGTTAACATAAAGAGTTAAATTCAACATTTTTTTTATTCCAAAATTAGCTGCAAGCAAAATTGCTGAAATAAATGTGTATTTATACTTGCCATTGGGGATGTTTTGATCCTAGTCCAAACTCACCTGGGTGAGCCTGCTAGGAACATGTCACCTGTACTGGGCCAATTATCTGCGGCCAGAGCATTCCCCCACCTCACAGCCACAAGCATACACAGGGTATGTATATGTGCGGCTGTGGGAAGAGGAATGCCTTGCCCACAGATGACTCGCCCAGTAGAGGCAGGTTTGATCAGGTGGGTTTGTACTAGGATCCGAACATGCCCAAGCTCATCCCCACTTGACATAATCCCCATTAGGGATGAGCTCCAGCGTGTTCGCACACTCCACGTGCAGAGCCCACCAGGAAGTCGGCATGGCACTGCGCTAATCACACGCCGGGAGACATTGTCCCGATGCGTGGCTGCAGAGATCGGGAAATGTCCCACTGCCTGTGATTAGGGCAGCGCAGTGCCAACTTCCTGGCGGGCTCTGCACGTGGAGTGTACGAACATCCTGGAGCTCATCCCTAATCCCCATCACACAGCAAAGTAGTTTGAGATGTATATGCCAGAATCCTGAGCCAGTCAGGTTCTGTTGTATTGTACGATGCCCAGAGTAAGTAACTGCTGTGATATACACCAGTGCAATCGTAATCAACATTATAGGGTATGGACAGATGCAAAAAATGCGCTTTAAGTATACCCAACCCTGCCTTGCATTTTAGCGAGTCTTTTATTTCCCACATGTATTGCATCTTCAACAGTTTGGATAACGAGAGGCATTGGGGAAGCTGTTTTCAATTAATTTCATGTATAGTTCAGGATGAGATGTTTGATTCTTCGGAATCTCCTCCGGGTGAGGATTTCCCTCCATAACCAGGCGGAATCCTCAGCTTTTCTCCTCTGGCGCGTTTAACCGTTCCTGGTTCTCCACCGTCTGGAAGAAGACGTGACTTCGGGAAAATCTAGGCCATGACATGTTGGGAATAGTGTGTTCTGTTAATATTTCACTAAATTATTCATAGACCCTTAACATGCCTTCTGCCAAATACAACACATAATAAATGCAAAATAAATAGAAGTGTAATGTGTGGCCAGGCTAACGTTATCCATTATTAATTGGAAGGGATGTTAACCCATTGAATATATTGGGAAAATTGATGTTTTTTCAGCATTTACGTTGTAGGAAGAGCAATTAGGTCAATATGGGCTGTTCAGTCATTTACTTGTTAGCACAAGGACATGGGGGTTGATTTACAGAAATGTTGTTGAAAAAGCTAAATGTAATTGAGAAAATAAAATGACGAGAGGATCCGGTGTTTGTATGTTTTTAGAGTTTTACGACTCAAAGTTGACCCCTATTGGAGAGTGCTTTATACATCAGCCTACTGGTCACTCCAAAAAGTTACGTCTCCTTTTTAGCACTACTGCAGGTGAAAGTGTAAGGAAAAAATATTTATATTAGACGAAATATTAATAACCAAAGAGAAAATATGTGGATAGAGACAATGGTACAATATCCTCTGGAAACCAAGCATGGTTGACGGGTAATCCATCCCTTGCCGTCATACCTCAGTGTTTAGGACTCTCCTCCTTCTGGGTCTCTTCTCCTTTAATAGGCTTTATGTACACTTGGGCGTAATGTACTACGTAAAACGTGGCAAAGTCTTGCCGCAATTTTAATGCGGTTTTGCCATGCTTTCCGGTTTCCCGCAGCCGGCGATCAGAGCGTTCCTCTCCTGAATGTGATTCTTCCACGTTCAGGAGAGGGAGGTTGAAGCTTTCCTAACCACAGCACCTCCTAAACTCTGCTAAAAGTGTATACGTACATGGATATATAGGATTTCATGGAGTTTGAACACCGTTTTCATATGCGGGCGCTACTCACATATGCTTTCGCTTCTGCGCGCGAGCTCGTTGGGGCGGGGCGCTTTAAAAAAAATATTTTTATTTTCTTATTTATTTTTATTTATTTTATTAATTTTTACACACAAAAAAAAAATGGGTCACTTTTATTCCTATTACAAGGGATGTAAACATCCCTTGTAATAGAAAAAAGCATTACAGGTCCTCTTAAATATGAGATCTGGGGTAAAAAAAAACTCAGATCCCATATTTAGACCAGGGCTCGACAAATCCCGGTCGCCAGGTCGCCATGGCGACTAGAAATAGTGTCCTGGCGTCTTGGCTTGGAAGGTGGGCATGCGCCATCTAGTGGTGAGCCGTTGGTATTACAAGTTATTACCACCAGATGTGAGCTGGCGCCATCTGGTGGTGGCCGTTGGTATTACAAGTTAAGCATTACAAGTTAAACAGCAATTCTAATGTAATTTTTCACTATTTTTCACTGCCATCTTCTTCCCTCTAATTAGAACCACCAAACATTCTATATATTTTTTTATCCCAACACCCTAGAGAATAAAATGGCGATCGTTGCAATACTTTCTGTCACGCCGTATTTGCGCAGCGGTCTTACAAGTGCACTTTTTTGGGAAAAAATTACACTTTTTTTAATTAAAAAATAAGACAACAGTAAAGTTATCCCCATTTTTTTTTTATATTATGAAAGATAATGTTACGCCGAGTAAATTCATACCCAACATGTCACGCTTCAAAATTGCGTCCGCTCGTGGAATGCCGACAAACTTTTACCCTTTAAAATCTTCATAGGCAACGTTTAAAAAAATCTACAGGTTGCATGTTTTGAGTTACAAAGGAGGTCTAGGGCTAGAATTATTGCTCTCGCTCTACCAATCGCGGCGATACCTCACATGTGTGGTTTGAACACCGTTTACATATGCGGGCGCTGCTCACGTATGTGTTCGCTTCTGCGCGTAAGCTCGTCGGGACGGGGTGCGTTTTCTGGCTCCTAACTTTTCTAGCTGGCTCCTAGATTCCAAGCAAATTTGTCAAACCCTGATTTAGACTTGCATGCAAAAAAATGACAACTAGAAAATATTGCTTTAAGAAGCATGGGCGGAAGTGACGTTTTGACGTCACTTCCGCCCTGCTATGCTATGGGGACGGGTGGGGGCCATCTTGCCCTCACTCGTATCCCAGCCGAGGAGAGAAAGGGACCCAATCGCCTCCGCCGCTGCCGACGGCTCCGGTAAGCGGCGGTGGGCGCGGGAGAGCGGCGAGAGGGGGGGCCCTCTCCCGTCGCCGATCTCGCGGCGAATCCGCCGCAGAGACCACCGTTATCGTTTACAGGACCGCTCAAAGAAAAGATGGATATCCCGGTTGTGGCAGCAGCTGCTGCCATTACCGAGATATCCATCTTTAAAGTACCGACGTATACCGTATTTATCGCGGTATAACGCGCTCTGGCGTATACCGCGCACCCCCAAAGTGGCCCCCAATCCTGTGGGAAAAAAAGATTTTTTGTTTTTTTGTACTTACAGTTTTGGTGTCTTGCGCGGCGTCCATCTGCGGCCTCGTCGGGTCCGGCGTCCTTCTGCGGCCTCGTCGGGTCCGGCGTCCTTCTGCGGCCTCGTCGGGTGTCCTCTTCGGCGGGTCGGGCGTCCATCTTCGGCGGGTCGGGCGTCCATCTTCGGCGGGTCGGGCGTCCATCTTCGGCGGGTCCGGTGTTCATCTTCGGCTGGTCCGGTGTCCATCTTCGGCGGGTCCGGTGTCCATCTTCGGCGGGTCCGGTGTCCATCTTCGGCGGGTCCGGTGTCCATCTTCGGCGGGTCCGGCGTCCTCCCGCTCGTTTCCCGCCACGACTTTGAATACTGCGCCCGCATATAGCGAGCGCAGTACACTCGTGAATCTTCGGGCAGGCTCGGGCGCCTCTCGCACTGACGTCCTGTACGCTCAGGACGTCAGGACGTCAGTACGAGAGGCGCCGAGACTGCCCGAAGATTCACGAGTGTACTGCGCTCGCTATATGCGGGCGCAGTATTCAAACTCGTGGCGGGAAAGCGGGTATCGGCGTATATCGCGCACCCACGATTTTGCCCTGATTTTCAGGGCAAAATAGTGCGCGGTATACACCGATAAATACGGTATGTACATGAGCGGGTCCTTAAGTGGTTAAATTGTGTGGATTTTGTGTTGATAATCTGGCTTCCAAAATTCTTCTGTAGTTCAGTGCACATCTTGCAGCCATAGACCATGAGTTCCTGGGGGCAATGACAGATGGAACCATCAAATTGCAGGGTCCATTTGTAGAAATGTTACTGGCATACCATAAGGAGAAGTTATAGGCAAGCCATTTATTTACCACCATTAAACCGAGCTACAGTATGTTTTGTGGCCACTGAGGACCTCAACCTCAGGCTGGAAGTGGTGCTATTTTCACATATGGTAATATGGATTCAGCACAAAATCTTGCGTCAGGTTTCTGATGAAACTCAACCCAGTATGTATGTGTGTTTGTATAACTCTAGTAAGGACATTAGCTGATGTCATTAGGACTATGTACTCTTTAAATATCTATATGTAATAAGAAATGGAAATAAACTGATTAAAAACTATGTGCACAGTTATATGTACATTTATTGGCTTAGTCAGGGCTTTTTCTCAGAGAATAGGTGCAGGAACTCCAACCTTCACCCTTTATTTCTGCTTCCTACCCACCCCTGAGCACCGTTCCTTGGTTCCACCTTTTACCAACCTCCCAGTGCTGCCCATTTTAGAGAATACAGAACCAAGTATATATTTTGCTACTAAGTGATTTGCAGGGAATTTGTTAATGATAACAAAGACAGTAATATGAGCAAAAATCGACCCTACCGCAGCAACAGTCGACCCTCAACCCAGCAAAAATAGGGCCCTCGCACAACAATGGAAGGCAACAAAATGCCACCCCATCAACAATAGACACCCTGGAGCAACAACAGATGTCAAAGCAGACTGCATCAATAGACCCTCCATGAGGCAGCAACAATAGACCTCTCCCTCAACAGTAGATCCTACCCAAAAACCTAAGACCCCCCCCCCCACTAGCAACAAAAGATCTACCCAGCAACAATAGACCTCCAAGCAAAAGTAGATCCCCACCAGTAACAAGCATCAATAGACCCTCCAGCACACCCCAGCACTCCTTGCCATTACATCAGGCATGTCCAAAGTCAGGCCCGTGGGCCAAATGCGGCCCCCCCTGTTGATTTGATATTGAACCCCTGGGGATTTCGATGTATATATTGTTTGTGGCCCCCAGGGCCACAAAAAATATATACCGTATTTATCGGCACTGCCTTGGAGGGGACAGGGAGGGGTAGGACGAGCGCCATCAGATTACATGAAGAGAATCTCCTGTTTACTCAGCAGCGTCTATATTGGAAGTCCCGCCTCCTGGGATGCCATAGGATGACTGTTCTGTCTATCATAGGAGGCTGGACTTTGTATTAAAGAGGCCACAGAGTAAACAAGAGATTCTCCTGTTTGTAATCTGTCGGCAATCTCTTCCCGCCCCCCTCCCTCTGCCCACCGAGGCTGCAGATGGGCATCGATCAGGCTACACTGATGGCAATGGTAAGGCTGCATTCATGGCACATGTGAGGCTGCATTGGTTGTAACGGTAAGGCTGCATTGATGGCACATGTGAGGCTGCATTCATGGCAATGGTATGGCTGCATTCATGGCAATGGTATGGCTGCATTCATGGCAATGGTATGGCTGCATTCATGGCAATGGTGAGGCTGCATTCATGGCAATGGTGAGCCCATGCGTGTTATACGTCGATAAATACGATATATCCAAATAATACGCCCAAGCTCATCCTTAGTCCTGAACAACGCTCTGGGATTCGTTGGGGCCACAAAAGAAATATATACAGCAGCCCTCAAAATTTCCACTCGCCTACTAGCATTTGGCGAGTGGATTTAAGCTGGGGGCGAGTGATGACAGGGCTGCATGAACAATCTCCCTCCAATCTGTGCCTACACTTAGAGTCCAGATGAGATTGGCGGCCGAAGAGGAAAGGTGCATCCTCGGGAAAAGTAGTCTGGTGAGCCGCACAGGCAGAGCAGTACACAGGTGCTCTCCTTACAATTCTCATTAAGCCATGGGACCTAACAGTATGACCTCTCTGAGCCTGAGGTGGAGGATTGCAAAAATTACCACTCCGGTGCAGCGCTCACTGAAAGTTGCCCTGACATGAGAGCGGCAGCCTTCCAGTTTGTGCAGTTTTCTTCTCCTTGTGCTCTATGTAGGTGTCCAACAGTTTAGCCTGAGCACTGTGAACAGACTGGTCTCAATGTGTGCTGTGCGCTGTCAGTGTGCGCTGTGCTATGGTGTCAATGGCTGTGCAGTTGTGTGGATCTCAGTGCTGGATTGTACTCCCCCCCCCCCCCCCCCCCGCTGTGCTGCAGCTCCTCTCCTCTCTGCCAGCCTGAATAAAAGGGGGAAGTGGGGACATGCAAGCGTGGAGCCGCACACACAGGCTCCTGATGATGAGATGAATGGGAGAGAGAGAGAGGATGGATGAGACAGCAAGAGAATGGGGAAGAGACCCAGTTCTAGTGCCCTGTCCCTCTTGTCTGCCCCCAGTGCCCTGTGCCTCTGGTCTGCCCCCAGTGCCCTGTCCCTCTGGTCTGCCCCCAGTGCCCTGTCCCATTTTGTTAAAGTTGTTGTTGGTAATATTTAATTTTGTAACTTGATTATGCATAAAACATTGTCATTCCATGAGATAATCTACGAGGGCGTGTTTATGGGTGCAATTAGGCGCAGGGCAGTGTATGAATTAGGTGGGGCAACTGGTGGCGAGTAACTCTTGAGGCCTGGCTAGTAGCTCACTTGAAATTTTGAGCCCTGATATACAGTATATCCAAATAACACACCCAAGCTCATCTCTTCACCACACACAGCAATAAAGGCAAGAGAATTCTTGTTGGGCAGTGTATTAGTGCTTGGACGAACACACTTAGACCGAATTTTAATGGTTCAAAGAATGTCAGGCAAAATAGTCGGCCCTCGCGCATGTTCACTTAATCAAATCTTTGAAAAAAGTTTGGACACCTCTGCATTACATACATTCATTAATGGAGGTGCCGGAACTGCGTTTCCCCACTGAAAAAAAGCCATGGGCTTCGTCCACAAACAAGTAGAAAGCAAGGGGAATCCAACATGGAGTTATGGGTCAAGCAATGGAGATTTTCAAATAACTTACCAGTTGCAAAATGTATATAGCACGTTGCCTATGGGGACTTATTTCAATCTTTTTGTATCTCCTCATTGATTTAATTTTCTCTTCAGTCTCTAATATTGCACCTATATGCTATAGAGTTCAAAATATCTAATGCATATTGATATTTCTATGACTTAGCACCCATTTGTGAAAACAACCAAAGGAGCAGCCATCTTACGACATTTAATAAATGAAGCCATGGAGGCACAGATCATACGGAACGAACTACAGCAGCGTGAACTGGAAGCTGAAGAGGAAGAAAATGCGGTTGGTATTTTTACTTTTTTAAAGATAGATTTTTATTGATATTCTAGTCAAAAAAGCAGGTACAGAGTACAATAGCATACACAACACTCTAACCACTTCCATACCAGTCACTTACACCCCCTTCCTGCCCAAGGCCATTTTCAGCGCTGTCGCTGTTTAAATGACAATTGCGCGGTCATGCTACACTGTACCCAAACAGAATTTATTCCCACAAATAGAGCTTTCTTTTGGTGGTTATTTGATCGCCTCTGAGGTTTTTATTTTTTGCTAAACAAATGGAAAAAGATTGAATTAAAAATAAAAAGGTTTTGCATTCGTTCTGTTATAAAATTTTGTAAATAAGTACGTTTTCTCCTTCACTGATAAGTCGGCACCAATGAGGTGGCACCAATGAGCGGACACTGGCTGGCACTGATATGCAGCACTGATGGGCATTGATAGGTGGCACTGATGAACACTCATGGGTGGCACTGGTGGTCACTGATAGGCTACATTGAGCACTGAAAGGCTGCAAAGATGGCTACTTATAGATGGCACTGATAGGCAGCACGGATGGGCATTGATACGTGATGCTGAGTGATATGTGGCACTGATGGGCATCCCTGGTGGCACTGGCAGTGGTAGGCATTGTGAGTGGGCATTGATTGACAGCTGCTTGGGCACAGATTTGCATTCCCTGGTGGTCTAGGGGGGCATACCTGGTGGTCCAGTGTGGATGGCCATCCTGGTGGTCCTGAGAGGCTTACTCGTGGTCCTGGGCAGGTCCTGAGTCAGACGGCTTCCCGACTGACTTTTTCCCGTCGGATATCCCGAGCGTGTGTACGAGGCCTTACAAGTGTCTAAAGACACCATTACATATTTATTGGAATAGCCATGAGGATATTGTAGATTGTGAAAGAGCCTTCAGATATTCATGCTAGTGGGTTGGCCGGGGATAAACCTATACTGATCTTCCCCTGCCAGATGATCTCTCCTCATTACTGAATTAAACAAGAAGATTATAACATTGAGCATACAAGCTGACCCCAACTATTTTATACTTTTTTCCAATCTCTGTTTCTCTGACTTTGAGGACTCGTTCCCGCGATTAAGCAGTGTTTTGATCGCCCACCACTTGCTCCCCTTTTGGCTGCAGCGGGTAGCAGCGTACACATGCTGCGGGCGTGATGCTTTGTTTCCTGGCTGCAGCAGCACTCATTCAAGGCAATGGGGCTGCTCTGCAAGCACCCCACAAGTGGGGCATTTAAGAGGTTAAAGCAGGTGGTGAGGAGGTGATACAGCTCCTCCTCACCACCTGTCAAAGGCTCTTTGAAGAACAATCCGAATGTGTATTGCTCTTCAGGGGTCAAAGCACGTATAAACAAGCCCTTAATAGGTCTGCATGTACATGCGGATACGATATAATTAAAGGAACAAGAAATACAAATACAGTAAAACCTTGGTTTGAGAGTAAATTGGTTTGAGAGCGTTTTGCAAGACAAGCAGAATGTTTTAATACATTTTGCCTTGATATACAAGGGATGTCTTGATATAAGAGTAGCGTCATGTCACAACTGAGTATAAAAAAGAAGAGAGGAGCCTCTAAGTGTAGCAATATGGTTACATTTAATGAAGGTACAACATTTAGCAACTTATTGCTACACTTAGAGGTGCCTCTCTTCTCTTTTATACCCTGTAAAAAAAAATGCTTTGATATACAGGTGCTTTGGATTACAAGCATGTTTCTGGAACGAATTATGCTCGCAAACCAAGGTTTTACTGTAAGTGACTATACTGAACAAATGTACAAATGTAACCCACACACAGTTGCCAGAATACAATACTGCTTGCGGTAGTAGTCGTTTACCATTGCATCTCTATTTTAGGATGATGATGATGAACCAGATTCTGGGACAATGGTCAATGCGCGAGGCAGAGACATGGGCACAATGCAGGAGTTTAGTACCATGAATGAAGAAGCTGCTAACACAATGTTGGAAAATGAACATCTGACGACCCAGCTTGGCACCATGTTAATAAACAAGGATGATGAGGAGGAGGAGGAATCTGGCACTATGAAACGTAAGATCGCTATTAAAAACGTGTATGTGTGTGTGTGTGTGTACTGTGTATATATACACGAGTGGTCTTCAATGCAAAAGGTTTACTGAATATAAATTATCCATACAAGTCATGAACTGTACATTTTCGAGCATCACACAGCTTGATGAAGAGCAGGGATGCTCGAAACTGTACAATTGAAAAAAAGGAAATTGTATATATAATTTATGGAATGGGAAAAAAGAGTTGCGCTACTTCAAATACAGTGTCTAACTGGTAAAAGTAAACAAAATGTGTGTATGGAAGGACCACTAAATAATGTAAAAGTGTCCTCTACCCACAAATATGCAATAAATGGGTAGCCACATTAATAAAAATAGTGCAAAGGAAATTCAATTGAATAAGTTCACACACATATATATACAAATAGCAAAGTAGTGAATCCAAGACATAAATAATATATGTAGACAACAGAGAATATATATATATGTGAATGAGTCCATGCACAGAGCCAAGTCCAACAAATGAAGTCAATACATCCAATTTGAAGGAACAAATGAAGAAAACGTTTTTTTTTTTTGCTTTGGGATGAAACCAAAAATTGAGACGTAATCCCACCGCCACCAGAGTGATGTAGAAAACGGTGCTCCTTAAATCACATCTAAATGCAGAATGAAACCCTTACCAGCTGCGGTGGACCTTCTATAAGAGCAAGGTCATTCACGCCTGCAGACATACCCTTCTGCGGGGTCTTTAGTGAATCCCAGGAACGGATGTCTCACAGCTCCCGAACTCCTCCACTCTTACCACGTCTGATATCCGAACAGCAAGGAGAGGGTACTTCCCTCTAGTGGGGTGATGAACTCGCTCGCGGATGTGAAAAAACAGCTTGTGGGGGAACGGAAGGGAGTACTATAGTGCGTTATCCTTTTAAGTTTTCCACAATTTTTATGAAAAAAAAAGAATTACAATGGCAACAATGGATAAAAGCACAACAATTTAAAAAAGCCGGCAGTAATAACAACAAAAAAACGATCGCCCGTGCTTCCGGGGTCACGTAGAGCGCGGTGACGTCAGTGCGTAGCTCCGCCCTGACATGTTTCGTAAAAATTTAATTTGCAAAGACTTTAATTATACAGTGCCTTAAAAAAATATTCATGCCCCTTGAAATTTCCCACATTTTTTTATGTTACAACCAAAAATGTAACTGTATTTTATTGGGATTTTATGTGATAGACCAACACAAAGTGGCACATAATTGTCAAGTAGAAGGAAAAGGATAAATGGTTTTAATTTTTTTTTTTACAAATATGTGAAAAGTGTGGTGTGCATTTGTATTCAGCCCCCCTGAGTCAATACTTTTGTAGAACCCCCTTTCACTGCAATTACAGCTGCAAGTTTTTTTGGGGATGTCTCTACCAGCTTTGCACATCTAGAGAGCCCATTCTTTTTGCAAAATAGCTCAAGCTCTGTCAGATTGGGTGAAGAGCGTCTGTGAACAGCTATTTTCAAGTCTTGCCACAGATTCTCAATTGGATTTAGGTTTGGACTTTGACTGGGCCATTCTAACACATGAATATGCTTTGATCTAAACCATTCCATTGTAGCTTTGGCTGTATGTTTAGGGTTGTTGTCCTGCTGGAAGCAGTGTTGCCAACCTAACCGATTGAAATTTACTGACACAACACCCAAAATTTACTGGCACAGCCAAACTTTTACTGGCATTTCCAAAAGTTATAAAGTTGCAGGTTTAAGTGCAAATTTCAGTATTTAGGCCGACAGGTGGCAGCAGCGGAGTCAAGGGTTTGGATGCCTATCAGGAGGAGGCTTCCTCGCTGTGCATGCTGGGGAGGGGTATTTATGGGGCAGACGCCATTTTCTTGGGTCTTCTCCTCGTGGGGCGCCCACCTTCAGGGTAGCCATTCCACGGGACCCCGGCAAATGGCCTTCTGGGGTGTGCGTGCTATGCAGCGATCCTGGTTCCGGGACCACGTTGGCCCGGAGCATCTGATCTAATGCCGGGGCCCAGTGAACGACTGGGTCCCCAATCTGCTGAGGTCCTAAGCTGTCCGTACTGTTGGAGGAAGCTGTCCAGTGGAGAGTCTGCCTGAGGAGTGCCAAGAGAGGCTGGTGTTCCAATACGGGCCTGCCCATCCATGGGGGACCAGGAAAACCGGGTACTGAGAGGCTGGACGTTGGTCGCCTATCAGTCTGTAACCTAACCAAAACTACCTGAAGGAGATCCGGGTGTTGAATCTAATAGGCAGGATTCTGAACCACTTTGTTTCTTCAACCATTGGGAGGGTCTGTGGCAGAGACTTAGCCCCAACTTCCGAGTGACATTCTGGCTGCCAGGTTTGTGAGAGAGGCCTGTCCAGGTGCGCTAAATCCATTCCAGCTGGAGTGGCGAAGTACAGTGTCGTTGGAAGCAGGACTGTTTCCCATCTACATACACCTGAATCTGTTGTTCACCATTTCTGCTATCCCTTCACCTTTTAATTGTTTGTTTTTACCTGGCTGGGTAATAAAAGCACAGAAAAGACACCTGTTGAGTGGACATTCCATTTACTACAACAAAAAATACAGCGCTCAGGGGTGGGGTAAGAATCACTTTATAGTCTTAAAATTAGTGCAATGTATATACATGAACTGAAAAAAAGTAATATGCAGATGGCAAACAGTTAAAATGGAATCTAATTAATGGTCCCCAACACATGTACAGAAGTCATATGGTGATAGTGGGATGACAACCTCAAATCACTACTGGGAGGATGTTAAAAGCTTCCAACTGGTGTACATACAGTGGTATGTGGAGGTGATACAGCCGTTTGAATGCCTCTATGCAGGGAGATGGAAACAAGCAGTGGGGAGATGACATCCACGCTGAAAGTAAACGTTAGTGCGGTTCACCTGCAGAGGAAGATAATGCTGTGGATCCAGACCAACAGGGAGGCCGATGGGAGCGAGATCACTCCTCGCGACGAAGGTGTAGGGCAGTGGGGAAGATCCTGGATGGGAACCACCGGGCCAGTATGAAGACGCCGCCGCGTCGGTCAAAGGCGAGGAGGGAGGGGCGGAATCTCCGCTGCGTCACACAAAGGGGAAGGGAGTAAAGTCCGGACTCTATCCCTCAAGGATCATGTGACTCCAGGGGCCAATCAGTGGAAGAGACAAACAAGCAGTATAGGTCAAAACGCTGGCGTCACTGGAGGGATTCCCAGAATATCAGTGTCTCAAAAACTGGCTTCTTATGAACAAGTGGGGGCATCAAACGAGATGGGGGTGAGCCGTGACTGACATGTTTCGCGTGCCAGACGCTTTGTCAAAGTCTTTTTCTTGTCTTTTTTTCTTGTATTCCATTTACTACAACTCTCATCAAGTACCCTAGACGGCGGAGATACAGAGGTAACATGCCACCCAAAACAAACCAGCAGCTCCTTCGGGGGTAGTTCTACATATACATACTTTGAGCATAGTAACACTGTACTACTCTGAGGAGGTGAACAGGATTTTTTTTTCTTTCACACTATGATCACTTATAACCGTGTTGATCACTGTTATAATCAACAATTTTTTTCTGAATGAAATCCATTCATTCAGTGTGTACTATTGTGATTAGCTGTGATTGGCCATAGCTAATCACATGATACAGATGGGAGGTGACTTTACTATGTGATTACTGCGACTAATCAGAGATCAACACAGTATACAACAAATGTACAGAATGGATAGCTTTTATTCATGTAAATTGTCATGTGATCTGCTGTGATTGGTCACAGTGATCACATGCTACTGGCAGCGGCGGGTACACTGAACAGTCATCCGCTGTGTCCGGTTGACCCAGCGGGGTAGTTATTTTACTGAATTCCACTGTAAAATCCACAAAATAAGAATATACAGTAAGAGCAAAATTTTAGTTTGAGTAGATTCCGCTTTGTAAAGTCAAACTGTTCTCCAACATTCAGCCTACTATGCACTTACATACTCAAATAAGTAGAAGGAGTCGGAACAATTGGGTTAATCCATCATGTTCTTCAATTCATTACATTACACCTGAGCTAGCAAGGACTTGGCTCAATCCCCTACTGGTTCATACCACTTTATGTAATCTATTCAATCCCACCCCTCTCAATCTATGGACCCAATGGAGAATTAAAATGGCTTTCTTTAGATCATTGTTATGTCTATTCCTAAGCAAAAATATATTAACCTACACAGCACTGACTACCTCTGCAACTTGCTTTTTTTATGGAAATAACGTCGCACCTAAACCTGGGCACTGTTTTCAATTTTTTATTTTTTAAATACTTTGGCAAAAATAATTTATATGAAAACGGACATACAGGATTCAGTTTATCATTTTATATAAGCAGGCCTTCTAATTTTGAATTATTTTAACTTCCCTTCCATATTTTTATTATTTAAGAAGTAACATACATTTTGTTGTAAAAAAATATCCCCTATGGATGATCAATGTGCATTTCAAGGATTTTTAACAAATTTTGTAGCAGATTCCTACAGTTTATTACTCCTTAGGAAATAGCTGTTTGTTTCATCATGTCCTTTGCAGACTGATTCTGAATGGAGGGTCTGGATTATATACACCAGCTGCACTCTCAGTGTTCTAATGAGGAAAGCTGCAGCGTCTGCATTACTTTTAGAAACCTAACCCTAACCGAACGCATGGATTCCAATGTTTTGTTTTTTAGCAGCATGTGATTAGAGCCAGAGGCTCTTGTAGGCTTCAAAAAAACGTGGGCTCGGGGCGCAGAGCCCACCCAATTGTGTGAAAATAGCGAATTAATATTCACTATTGTCTTCCTGATTCTCCTCCCATCCTGAGACCTGCCAAGTGGTTTTACCAGGACCATGGCTGCAGACTACTTTAATGTGAAAGTGATCCCGGCAGCTATACAGCCGCCCGATCACTTTTACAGTGATTCAGACCCCCCCCTCCACTGCTGCCATCAGGTGCCCACAGAAAAGATGGAGCAACATACGTTCCCCATCTTCTCTGTGATAAAGCCGAAAATGACAAGGATTTAATCAATTCCGTTTTCAAATCTGTGATTGATCAGCTGCCTTGGAGGTCAGAGGAGGCATCAGGGGTCCAATAGACCCCAGATGTCTCTATAAAGAGTACCTCTCGTTAAATTACAATATGGCCTGTGTTGCAGTTGTTGTAAATGCTATATTATTTTATATATTTGCTCAAATTTTCCACACAGTTTGAGTTACCCTTATCCTCTGGAACACCCCACCCCAATCTGTCCGCATATCTCCTACTCTGTCCACTTTTAGGCGATTCCTCAAAACTCACCTCTTCAGGGAGGCCTATCCTGCCTTCAGCTAACAACCAAATCTTCTATTTCTCCCATCAGTTCATCCCTCTCAGTTACTAGCTTTTGTTTCACCAGTCCCTCCCTATTAGATTATAAGCTCACCGGGGCAGGGCCCTCCTAACCCTCATATATTGAATATTATTGTTGCTGTATTATCTCGTTTTATATTGTAAAGCGCTGCCCAAACTGTTGGCGCTATAAAAAATCCTGAATAATAACAATAATAATTTAGTAAAAAAAAAATTGAAGTTTGTCCCTGTACTGTATCTGTCTTGTGTCCTTGTCTGTGAAATCCATTTTGCCCTTTTTTTGCTCTTTTCTGTTAGTTTCCTCTTCCATCTCTCCTTGTAGACTGACATAAGGTAATGGTATCTCACAGCAATCTTTAATTTGTTCTTAGCAAGTTCACCAATACATCCATGTGAAAGACTATCCTCCCAGAGGAAGAAAGGCTTTTTCCTGCTGTCAGAACCTTCTCGGCTCTGTCAAGGTCACAGGCTCCTAATTATTTCTAGACCACAGTGCGCAAAAAGAATTTCCATCAGTCTTGTAGAACAATTCCACAGCTCAAATAAATAATACGGATGCTAAAACGTTCTAGTAAACAATGAAATCGAAGAGACCAAATCACAAAGAAGAAAGTTTGAAATGAAATACTTCTAACCGCAAAATAAAATATTGATCGGTCAGAAGAGAGTATTTGGTGTTCTGAATGTAAGCTGGGAGAGGTGTAGAAGTTGGTTTAAATTGCTTCCCTTTTTCCGCTGATAAGTATATTACGCTAAACTTGAATTTGCACCCCAGGCGTTGTACAAACCTTGCGTTAATGAGAACATGTCGTTTACGTTCAGGTGCATTCTGGCTTGAATTTAACATCCGTTTTCGAATGGTTCTGACAATATTCAGAACTCATTGACAGGAGCAGTTAGCCTGCAATTCACCTTTTTTGATTAGAATTTTATGTTCAATCTGAGTTTACTGGGGAAAACCAGTGATGATACAAAAGAAAATAGGGCGAAACAGGAGCATAACTATAAAAGGAGATGATAGGCCAGATAGCAAATAAAGAAATATATTCAGCGCAGACAACAACCCAAATAACACACATAAATAGATGGAGATCGAGAGATAGATAGATAGAGAGATATATATATATATATACATACAGTATATAGATAGAGATATATATATATATATTAGGGTTGTCCAGATACCGATACCAGTATCGGTATCGGGACCGATACCGAGTATTTGCGCTGGTACTCGTACTCGCGCAAATACTCCCGATACCAAAATAGAATACTTTTTTTTTTTTGTGACATCGAACACAAATTGGATGGCACCATTGGATGGCACTGATAGGTGGCACTGGCATTGATTGAATGGCACTCATAAATGGATGGCACTGATAGGTGGCACTGGCATTGATTGGGTGGCACTGATGAGATGCACTAATAAGCTGCCTCCCTGCACTGATGCACTAATGGGCACTGATTTGCACTGATAGCTGGCACTGGCTAGCTGCACGCTTGGGCACTGGCACCGATGAGCTGCACTGACAGTGATCACTCCTTCAATGATATGTAGTTTTCCAGTACCGTATGCTAAAAAACAGCCCCACACCATGATGTACCAGTTCTTCATAATTCTAAAGAAAATATCTTTGGTCTGTATTGTGGTTTGAAAACGGTCACATGACATTAAAAAAAAGTATCGGTATTCGGTATCGGCGACTACTTGAAAAAAAGTATCGGTACTTGTACTCGGTCCTAAAAAAGTGGTATCGGGACAACCCTAATATATATATATATATATATAGATAGATAGATAGATAGATAGATAGATAGATAGATAGATAGATAGATAGATAGATAGAGATATAGATAGATAGATAGATATATAGATATATATATAATCTATCTATCTATATATATCTCTATATATCTATCTATCTATATACCGTATGTGTATGTATATCTATCTATCTATATATATATATATAGAGATAGAGATATATATATATATATAGATAGATAGATAGATAGAGATATATATATATATATAGATAGATAGATAGATAGAGATATATATATATAGAGATATAGAGATATATAGATAGAGATATATAGATATAGAGATATATAGATATAGAGATATAGAGATATATAGATATAGAGATATATAGATATATATAAATATATATATATATATCTCTATCTATTCTGATTGCTGGCTGAACACTACAAGGTCAATACACAACAGCTCGACAGAAAAATAAACAGGGTGTTTGCAGGCCCGTCACTACAGGACAGGCAAAGCAAGCAATTGCTTGGGGCCCCCAACTAGGGTGCCCACGTACATTGTCCCAGAATGAAAAGAACACTGGGAACATTCAGGAAATCATGGGACAGAGGCGGACTGAGCCACCATAGCTTTGGCTCTGCCTCCACCTGACTATACACCAAATCACTGGTTGCTATAGCCGCCTAGCGTCTGGCAACCAGTGACGTCACTGCCCAGCTTGAAGGTGGAGGAGGATTTCACTTTCTCCTCCTCCTCTGCACTAGTGCTTGGTTTTGAATTTGCCTGAGACCCGATCAAATCAGTGGCAGCCCTGTAGCACCAATCCTCCTCTCCCTTACTATCCGCTTTCACAGCTTTGACCAATAAGGGAAGGGGGCACTTCAACTCCCTGCACAAATTTCTCCCCGCCTCCACCCTCCCCCTTGTGCAGAGCCTGGGATCGTCTGTCCACACTTGGTGAAGGGAGAGAAGTTTCAGCAGCATGGAAAACAGAGGCAGCAGTGACAGCCCAGAGCTGCAGACATCGGAGCTGTGCAGAAATTCTTCCTCCTTATCTTACTGTGAGTCCCCCCCCCCCCCTGGGGCTGCTGTGTGTATAATGACTTTCTGCATCTGTTCACAGTCACTAGTAACCACACACTATTCACCTTCTGGGGGGGGGGGGGGGGGTCTGCAGTCTTCCTGGCCAGTGCTCTTTTTTTCTATTAGAGGGGGTGAGCAGGGTCCTCCCATCACCCCCCTGCAGTTCTCCAAGCTGGGGGTCTTTTTTAACTGGTGGGGGAGGGAGGGGAATTCCTATTTTCCTGGATGGGGGTCCCCTAATATCACCCTCTGCAATCCTCATAACTGGAGGGGGAAGAGAGGGGGATTCCTTTATTAGGGACCCTTCTTATCACCCCCCCCCCACACACACACACACAGTCTTCCTAGCTGGGGGTCTTGTTTATCTAGAGGCAGTGTGTCCATAAGGGCGCCACCCCCCTCTCTCCAGCCACCCCCTCTATCAGACAGGGGGGGCACAGTAGGAGCATTTGATGGAACAGTGACATCGTTTGTCAGTGTAGAGATCCGGTAGGTCAGTGTAATGGTCAGTGTAGGGATCAGGTAGGTTAGTGTAATGGTGGTCAGTGTAGGGATCAGGTAGGTCAGTGTAGTGGTCAGTGTAGGGATCAGGTAGGTCAGTGTAATGGTCAGTGTAGGTATCGGGTAGGTTAGTGTAGGGATCACAGGTAGGTCAGTGTAGGGATCGGGTAGGTTAGTGTAGGGATCAGGTAGGTCAGTGTAGGGATCAGGTAGGTCAGTGTAGGTATCAGGTAGGTCAGTGTAGGGATCAGGCAGGTCAGTGTAGGGATCAGATAGGTTACTGTAGGGATCAGGTTGGTCAGTGTAGGGATCAGGTAGGTCATGCTGGCATCTTTATGCTTCCCACATTGCTTTTATTCATATTTTACCATTTTGTGATAACTTTTATTGGCTATATTTACACTGATTTGTAAGATATTTTTATAAATAAAATTCATTGGTTGATCTACACCATATGGAGCCCTCTTTTATATTTCATGCTATGCTGGGGTACTAGTGATTCATCTTGCCCCACCATCACCCCTTCCATCCACCCGGCTGTTGGTTTTCTGCTTGCTGTGGTTCTGCGCTGTGCGTGCGGGGGGGCCTCCATTTTGCTTGGGGCCCCCTAATTCCTTCAAACGGCCCTGGGTGTTTGCCACTGTGAGGATGTATGTCTAAGCCAAGCATGTAAGTGTCAAAGTGAGTCTAGCCCATCCACCAAAAATATCAGCCGCTCACCTCATTAATATGACCAAAAAGTCTGAATAAGCCTTCCCACATTGTGGAGATAACAATCCTCCAATGGTCAATCAATGGCACAGAAGACGATCTCTCTCTGCGGAATATATATGTGGATAAAATAATACCAGAATCTGCTCTGTTTTATCTCAAAATTAATTTAAAAACTGTTAAAAGAACTTACAAGTAAAGCACTTGTACCTGGTGCATCTGAACAGCGCTCTGGTTATAGCTAAAAAAAACAATAAGGTTTCCACAGGTGACGTCATACATAGCCCCTCCCCCTACGCGTTACGTCCGTAGGCGGGACTTTGACAGCGGGAACGGAGCCACGTAGTCTACCCACACTTGTATACACACAATCCCATGCGTCATGGAAACCAGAGGCTACCTGCATAATTGCAGCGATGAGAGGTGCAACCGCAAGCTTTTCAGTTTTAAAAGGAAAACGCAACAACCGGTCTTCAGAATATAAAATAAAAAAACATATATCTGAAACATTGTCTCAATCTATAGAGCACCAATTACTACGCTCAAAAGAAATGTGAGCACGCCACGAACTCACAGCATCGGTGTGAATTATAATCCAATATTAACTGGTCTTTAATATTGAATAAAGAATTTTAAAAAAAATGGGGGGGGGGGGGAGAGAAAGGTAAAAAGGTGAAGGAAGGGTGGTTGAGGGGGAGGCCAGGAGGTAAAGAAACGGCAGGAAACAGAGCAGGGGAAGAAAGAAAGGCTAAGACAGCCAGGGGTGGACAACCAGAAGAGACTTCACACAAGCTCAAACCAAGTAAAGGCCTACGATTGTCCGACAAGGACGTTTCGCAGTTCATATGACTCCATGGACACCTTTCAAGAGAGCCATGTTTGATGGCATTGTTTGTATGTATCCAGCTCGTGTTCCAGGAGGGACTTCATCCCCTCAATGTAATCCATCTCTGTAACCCACTAAGTCGAAGAAGGAAGTTGGGTCGTCCACCAATGGAATCTCGCTGCTGTCAAATAATGCCTAAGGATACATTTAAAAGAGCTGGCTAAGATGGAGAACAAAGTGATTTGTGGAGTGTAGGGAACAGTTACCCCTGTAACAGTGGTATAAATCATGGATGGGGGGCATTCCCACCAGATATGCAAGAGGGAGCCCCTGGCAGAATGGTAACACCAGCATAGTTCTGAAACGGGCAGAAAAAATCAGATTGAGCAGCGTCGGGAACTGATACCACTGGGAGATGAGTTTGAAGTTCTTGTGGGCCCTAGTTGCCAGGGACAAACGGTACAATACCTTTTAATGTATGCTTAATAAACTTTGTATATTGTTTTGCTATATGACAATCTCTAGTGCTTTATTTCCTGTATATTGTTTGGGGTTATGAGTGGCAGACTTTAAAGTCTTTTTTTTTTCTATCTTTATAGAGGTATTGTAAATTTTTCCTACTGGACTTGGTGCCACGTTAACCGATTGAAGTTCGTATTTCATTTTTCATACTTTACCAAACAATTGGGCAATATGTTGCGTAGGGCTGGGGAAAAAAACGATTTCAATCTTGAATCGAGTTGCGAGGGCAAATCGATTCAGATTTTGACTAAATCGATTTTTTTTTTCCATAGGACCAGCGCTCCGCGGACTAGGCTAAAGCCGCAGCCTCCCCTAAAAAATCGCAGCGATCTGCGGGCAGGATGTTTTAGGCAAGGCCGCGGCTTCGGCCTAGTCCGCAGCCCTTTCCCAGGATCACGACGGACTTGGCTGAAGCCGCGGCCTTGCCTAAAATCTTAGGACCGCCGTGGTGTCTAATAGGAAAAAAAACTCGATTTGAATCGCCAATCAAGTTTTTTTTTTTTTTTAAATCGCAGATGTTTTTGGGGGCCAAAATCGACCCCAGCTCTAATGTTGGATCCCTCCAACCACTTTGCACATTATTTTATATATACTGCGATTTTGTACTTGTCAAATATGCTGCAGAAATCTCCCTCCACTGAGTCTGGCTGCAACCATTTTAACTGTGGGCAGCTGAAGCTGCTGCCTGTTCACTTCCTGGATTTACACAGACACAGAGACGCGCATCGGCAGCTCTCATTAGCTCTCTAATGACTCGTCCCCCTCTCCTTTCCTGGCAAACTCTCACGAGAGTGAGAGAGAGAGCTGTGCATGATGTTATAAACCTAGGCTAATGACCAGACAAGAAACAGGAAGTGGGCTGTATAAGGTATTTACTGGCAGAAAAAAAATGTTTTACAAAAGTTAACACAACAAAGGCAGAATTATTTAATAGATGGAAAGATGAAAAAATTACTGAAGGTCCGCTTTAGGCGTATTTTTGACTGAAATTTTGTATTTCATAAACCCTTGTGCTGATATCGTGTGACTTAAGAAATTGTAACTACCACCATTTTATTCTCTAGGATATCTGCTTTCAAAAAATATATAATGGTTCGGGGGTTTTATGTAAAATGATTTTCTAAACGTGTGCAAAAAATGCAAAAATTGCTCTGGCAGCGAAAAGGGTTAAACTGCAACAAACTGCTTTTGCAATCCCGTTGACTTGTATAAAACCATTTAGACATAAACGCTTGTCAACACAGGCCCTAAGAGAGACTTAAATGTAACGTCCTAATAACGTTACGTGAAACAAGTAACTTTCATAAATTGCAGGTAAAAATGTCCACACCTGTAAATGGGAGATGTGTGATGACATATTTAAATTTTCTGGAAATGCTTTTGTACTGTTGTGTATATATCTTTTAAATCTTTTCAATAAATACCATTGAATATACATTTTCTGTACAGTTGAGCCCAGTCTGTTGTATATTAACCAGTTGTGGACCTTGGGCGCGTTACACACTCCCAAACAGTTTGTTGGAGAACAGAAAGGTGTAGCCTAGATGCAGTCGCAATCCCCCCCCCCCCCCCCCCCCCACACACACACACACGCACAAACACACACTTGCTGGCAATTCCCAGCTGTCAAAATGACGTACTGTAAAAAAAAAAAAAAGATACGAGATAGAGACACAAGCTGACATTGTTACTTTTATGTGTTCAGTTTCATTCATCTGCAGATCAAAGGTATGGGCTTTGATCTGCATAGGATGTCAGTTATTGCTGAAGTTTAGTCTTCTTTTTTTTTTTAATACAGCAAAAGATACATAATTTATGTCTAACATTTTCTGCAGGCTGCTGCTTCTTGTAAAACATCCCTGTTCATGTTGCCTTCATAGCTCCCTTTATGGGTTAACAGCAGCTGCCCCCTTCTGCCCTCTCCGCGATTAAGAGACCTTGTACTAATACTCTCCCACAATGCACCATGTTCTGTGATTGAGCGGGGGAGATCCCGTCATTCATCCACTCCTCCTCCATTCACAGACCATGATACTTTGTGAGAGAATACTAGTGTGAGGCCTCTGAATGGCAGAGAGTGCAGAAGGGGGTGGCTAAGGGCTATAACGTCTCGTACTAGCAGTGGCTCAGCCTCAGAGGATAGCCGCTCAGAGCAATATCTGTTGGCTAGGAAGTAGAGCTGCATGATTCTGGCCAAAATGAGAATCACAATTTTTTTGCTTAGAATGAAGATCACGATTCTCTCACGATTCTCACGGAGTAAAATCTTTTACATTTATACAAAAAAAAAAAAAAATGGGCTAACTTTACTGGCTATTTTTTTTTTTTTACTTCATTAAAGTAATTTTTTCCAAAAAAATTGCATTTAAAAAGACTGCTGCGCAAATACAGTGCAACATAAAATATTGCAACAACCACTATTTTATTCTAGGGTCTCTAATAAAAAATGATATAATGTTTGGGGGTTCTAAGTAATTTTCTAGCAAAAAAAAATAATGATTTTAACTTGAAAAGAGCTGTCAGAAAAAGGTTTGGTGTTTAAGTGGTTAAACGTTCCTAATTTACATACAGAAGTTTATTTCTTTGATGTAAAAGTAAATGTGATACAATGTTTAGACTTTACTTTCCACTGATTAAGAATGTTTTCAAAACTTGGCAGATTGCCCAGACTTTGACTTTTGGCTGAGAGCAGAGCGGAAATTCTTTGCATACCAAAGTGCAGAGAGAAAATTCTTTTCATGTCAAAGATGGTAAAACCCTGTGTCAAGAATCGCAACAGGAAAAAGATCGCGATAACGATTCTTGACGATTAATCGTGCAGCTCTACTAGGAAGGGAGAATTTTTACAAGAAGCAGCAGGAGATGGGATACACACAATTGCACGTTTTTTCTCAAGTAATGGGTGCAAGAACTCCCCCCCTACCTACCTCCGAGCACCATCCCTTAGTTCCACCCCCTTCCCACATCTCAGTACCGCCCCAAAGTCAAGTATTATTTTGGGGTGCTAAGTAATTTTGTATGGAATTCGGTAATGATCCTCACATTGGACCCCACAACAAAATACCACCCCAGTAACAATAGACCCGCAGCAGAAACAACAGATCTCCCAGCAGCCAGCATCAATACACGTTGCCTGCAAAAATAGATCCCCTCCACCAACAATAGATCCCCCAGCAGCCAGCATCAATAAACCCTTCAGCACCCCTTGTCATTACATACATTTAGTGCTGGAGGTGCCAAAACCGCACCCCCACCTGCATTCCTGCTGAAAAGGTGCCCTGATTGCAAGTACCGTATTTATTGGGGTATAGCGCGCACCCCTAAAGTTGCCCGAAATTCCTGTGGAAAAAAGATTTTTTGTACTTACAGTTATGGTGTCTTGCGCAGCATCCATCGGCGGCCTCGTCGGGTCCGGCGTCCGTCTGCGGCTTTGGGTGTCCTCTTCGTCGGGTCCGGCGTCCTTCTGCGGCTTCCATGTCCTCTTCGTCGGGTCCGGCGTCCTTCTGCGGCTTCGGGTGTCCTTCGTCGGGTCCAGCGTCCTTCTGCGGCGTCCTCCCCGCTCGTTTCCCGCGGCGAGTTTGAATACTGCGCCGACATATACAGAGCGCAGTACACTCGTGTATGGTCGGGCAGGCTCGGCTACTCTCGCGCTGACGTCCTGTACGTCCAGGACGTCGGCGTGAGAGGAGCCGAGACTGGCCGACTATACACGAGTGTACTGCGCTCGGTATATATCGGCGCAGTATTCAAACTCGGCGCAAGAAAGCGTATATCGGCGTATATCGCGCACCCACGATTTTGCCCTGATTTTCAGGGCAAAAAAGTGCGCGGTATACGCCGATAAATACGGTATATAATGTGCTTGGTGCTGTATACCCAACAAATATGACTAAACTTCTGCTTTAAAGAAAACCTGAGGAGTAAAAAAATAAGTGTTTTTTCTAAATAAAATTTGTTCCCATTCAACCCCTTTTAACCACTTCCAGACCTGCGCACGACGATGTACGTCCTATTTTTAAAGATTGATATCTCGGTAACGGCAGCAGCTGCTGCCACAACCGAGGTATCGATCTTTAGTGTTTGCGGTCTGGTACACGATAACGGTGCCCCCCCCCCCCCTCTCCCGCGCCCTCCGCCGCTTACCGGAGCCGTCTGTAGCGGCGGAAGAGATCGCGTGCGTTCGGCAGCTGAGCGGGGACGAGACTGAAGGAAAAATCTCCTTCGCCCGTCCCCATAGCTCTGCTGGGCGGAAGTGACGTCAAAACGTCAGTCCCGCCCAGCCTCTTAAAGAGACAATTTTTTTTTTGTCATTTGAAAAAATGACAGTTTCAAATTTTTTTTATTTTTTTTTGCATTTTAGTCTAAATATGAGATCTGAGGTCTTTTTGACCCCAGATCTCATATTTAAGAGGACCTGTCATGCTTTTTTCTATTACAAGGGATGTTTATATTCCTTATAATAGGAATAAAAGTGATCAATTTTTATTTTATTTTTTTCAGTGTAAAAAGTAATAAAATAAATAAAAATAAATAACAAAACCCCCAAAAAAAAATTTAAAGCGCCCCGTCCCGACGAGCTCGCGCGCAGAAGCGAACGCATACGCGAGTAGCGCCCGCATATGAAAACGGTGTTCAAATCACACAAGTGAGGTATCGCCGCGATCGTTAGAGCGAGAGCAATAATTCTAGCCCTAGGCCTACTCTGTAGCTCAAAAAATGCAATCTCTAGAATTTTTTAAACATTGCCTATCGAGATTTTTAAGGGTAAAAGTTTGACGCCATGCCACGAGCGGGCGCAATTTTTAAGCGTGACATGTTGGGTATCATTTTACTCTGCGTAACATTATCTTTCACAATATATAAAAAAATTGGGCCAAATTCATTGTTGTCTTATTTTTTAATTCAAAAAAGTGATTTTTTTCCAAAAAAAGTGCGCTTGTAAGACCGCTGCGCAAATACGGTGTGACAAAAAGTATTGGAATGACCACTATTTTATTCTCTAGGGTGTTAGAAAAAAAATATATAATGTTTGGGGGTTTTAAGTAATTTTCTAGCAGAAAAAACTGTTTTAGTCTTGCAAACACCAAATCTGAAAAACACCTAAGGTCTGGAAGTGGTTAAAGGGGTTGTAAACCTTCGTGTTTTTCACCTTAATGCACCCTATTCGTTAAGGTGAAAAAACACCTTTCAGTGTCGTCGTCCCCCACTGAGCCCCACGTTGCTCTCTCCATGGGTTCTTGGCTCTTCCTTGGATAGATTGATAGCCGCGCAGCCATTGGCTCCCGCTGCTGTCAATCAAATCCAATGACGCTGGTGCCGGGGGGCGGGGCCAAGTCATACACTCAGCGGGTATGGATGCCAAGTGTATGACACGGGAGCGCGCCCGCAAGGTAACCCCCCTCGGGAGAGAGCTTCCCATAGGGGGTTATCTATTGCGGGGAGGAGCCGCCGTGGGACACCAGAAGAGGAGGATCGGGGCCACTCTGTGCAAAACTAACTGCACAGTGGCGGTAAGTATAATATGTTATTTTTTTTTTTAAACAGGAACCTTTACAACCACTTTAAGCTGGCCCTAGACGGGTATTTCTTTTTATTCCGCTAGCTGGCTGAATAAAAATAAAAATTAAAAAAATTAACGCGTTTTCTCATCCACACAAGCAGGATTCCTGCCCCCACCCCAACCAAAATGTGCATGGTCCTTGCAATCAGCCTCTAACTCCTCCCCCTTCTTCCCTAAACATTAATTTTCCTAATAAATGTTTTTTCATTTCTATTTTTCTAACCGTTAAAATGTTATATTTTTATATATATTGCTTTGTTATCGTAAGTATTAACCAATAGCAGAAATGTGCATGTATTGTGGAGATGTACTGAAGATGTTTTATTTTTTATTTTGCCATGTTAATAACAGCAGATAACTAATGGTACAAGGGTTATGAATGGAAGAGAATGCTGGTTTATGCAGCTTCTGTACCCTAGTGCCCCGTACACTCTAAAATACACACTTATTGGTGCCCAACACACAAGCTGTGTTTAAATGCATTTGTGGCTTTTAATCAAATGACTGTATTGTGTAGGAAAACCTAGAATGATAATGGATTTTTAATTAAACTACAAAACTTTGTCCTTTTACTAATACAGAAAGCAGTCAACCTGAACAGCCTTCCAAACCATCATTCATGGAGTATTTTGAGAAGAATGAGAGCCAGTTGGGTGCCACAGAAAAGAGCAGTGCAGTAGAGTCTCCCAGTTCCTTTGAATGGAAGATACCCCTGAATGGAGACTACAGCTTTGTGAGTATTGATTAATCCTGAAGTATAAAGGTCATATGTACTATACAGTATATCAGCAGACGACAACTGGTGGTCTGTGGACCACTAATGGTCCACAAGAAAATGTTGGTGGTTCACAGAGGTTCTGCCCCAAATAAACATTGTGGCAGATGCATACCACCCAATGTTGTGTCCATTGGTGTTCTCAATGCGTGCTAAAATTCAATACTATCAGCGTGCATTGATACCGATACATTCTCTGTAGTTACAGCTCCTATAAATTTAGAGGGAGACGCCAGGAGTAGCACGGAGAGCAGGAGGTGAAGGAGGGGACTTCCAATGGCAGCGCTGATCACAGACTGGGAGGAAGCACGATACCGAGCACATGACTTAATAAGGAGGAGAGATCCAATGAGTCTGTAAGGCAGCAGTGTGATGCAGAGGGGGGAAATTCATGTTAAGGGGGGGGGGGGGCAGGGGGTAATGGGATGAGTGGCAGTGCTGGCGGGGGAGTTGGGATGAGTGGCAGTGCTGGCGGGGGAGTTGGGATGAGTGGCAATGCTGGCGGGGAGTTGGGATGAGTGCCAGTGCTGGCGGGGAGTTGGGATGAGTGGCAGTGCTGGCTGGGAGTTGGGATGAGTGGCAGTGCTGGCGGGGGAGTTGGGATGAGTGGCAGTGCTGGCGGGGGAGTTGGGATGAGTGGCAATGCTGGCGGGGAGTTGGGATGAGTGCCAGTGCTGGCGGGGAGTTGGGATGAGTGGCAGTGCTGGCTGGGAGTTGGGATGAGTGGCAGTGCTGGCTGGGGAGTTGGGATGAGTGGCAGTGCTGGGGGGGGTGGGATCAGTGGCAGTGCTGGCAGGGAGTTGGGATGAGTGGCAGTGCTGGCAGGGAGTTGGGATGAGTGGCAGTGCTGGGGGGGGGTGGGATCAGTGGCAGTGCTGGGGGGGGGGGGGGATCAGTGGCAGTGCTGGGGGAAACCTGATTAGCCAACTTAGGGGGTCTTGATCAAGGTCATCTGCTGATCCGAGAACTGTAGTGGGGACTTTTAATGGCAACTATAATCACAGGTAGTGTTACTCACTGTGTCTCAGACTTTGTGGTGTCTCGCAGCAGTGACACCTATGCCAATATCAGGAGATAGGGTCTCCTCCAGCCCCTCCCACTTCACATTCCTCACCAGTCAGTTGACTTCTAGTCTCTGCCCCCCAGCCATGACGTGAACTGAATAGGCGGTTGCGAAAAGGCTGGGAGAGCAGTGCAGGCTTCAGGGACAGCCCAGGATTTGGTGACCCCCTGGCAAATCATCAATCGACCCCCAGGCTGAGAACCACTGCTTTAGAAGGACCATGCATGTACATTCACTTGATGCTTATGTGCAGGTACACAGCAGAATTCATGTAATGTCTATAGGATGCTACATACCAGCGGCTCTGGATGAACAGTAGCTAGTGAGCTTAAAGAAATGATTTGCATGGTTCCATTCACTATCACGAAATGAGGGATAACTCCTTTACTTGTTGGACTGTGCGTTTTTGTGCTTGTTTTTCCCACCACATGCATTGCAGAGTAGCGCATGGGACATCGTGTTATGGTTTGCTATACATGTCTTTTATTATTTGTACTTATTTTATATAAATCATTTTTTTTTTACACTTTTTTTTTTTTACTTTTTTGCTATAACAAAGGGACTAACAAGCCCCCCTATGTAATAGAAATGGCAGGTGACAGGTCCTCCTTATGGAGACATCAGGAGGTCTATGATGTCTCTTGCCCCCCACTGCAGCTAATCAAGCGTAGATTGTGGATGATTAGCTTTCAGAACCCCATAAAAGTGATCGGGCAGCCTCTATGAGGTGCACTTACTTTTTCACATGATTGTAAGCCAAGTTTGTAATGGAAATTTGGTTCTCTGGTAAGGCTGCCATATTCAATAAATGCTTCAGTGTGCACTAGGCCTTAACATACTTTTTATTCTAGGATTATAAAATTAGGAAGTGAGGTACTCTAATGCAGGAATGATATGATAACCTGCACTTTGAGCTTCTTTGTGCAGTACAGTGTGTCTCAATATTAAGGAATGCATGCTCGATAGAAACCCATTTAACAATAGATACTTCCATATTTAATTATGCTACGTCCTCCTCTGGTGTATTAGATTACCTTGAGCATTAGGTGTACACTTATACAGTGAGAGAAAAAGTATTTGATCCCCTGCTGATTGTGTAGGTTTGCCTACTGACAAAGAAATTCTCACTCTATAATTTTAATAGTAGGTTTATTTTAAAGAGTGAGACAGAATAACAAAAAAAATATCCAGAAAAACATATTTCAAAAAAAGTTATGAATTGATTTGCATTTTAATGAGTGAAATAAGTATTTGACCACTTTGCAAAACATGACCTAGTACTTGGTGGCAAAGCCCTTGTTTGCAATCACAGGGGTCAAACATTTCTTTAGAACTTTAGAGCAGCGCTCTATGGGTTAAATCCAAGGAGTACATGTAAATAAAGTTAGTATATGAGAAAACTGTTTTTATTGGCCAAACCAAGATGAGATTGGCTACAAAACACTTGAAAAACTGAAAAGAACTACACTCATAAGTCTCCAACATATATGACAAAATGGATGACAAATTATTAAAGCAAACGATACCACTTATGACATCCGGGTGGGAAAGGGTTAAAACCATCCAACTGGCTCGCTGGTCTGACATAGAGAAAGGGCGCCGATAACCATGCTTGGACTGGTGGAAAGCCCTGGAAGTCATGGAAGAGGTGGCAATACCACTAATTTAAACCCAATGTGACATGGGGTGGGGGGGCCGGGATCTGAGGGCTCCCTTATTAGAGGGGGCTCCCAGATTCCGATAAGGCCCCCCGCCCGCAGACTCTGACAACCAACGACCAGGGTTGTCAGGAAGAGGTCCTTGTCCTCATCAACATGGGGACAAGGTGCTTTGGGGTGGGGGGTGCAGTGCCCCCCCTGCCCCAAAGCACCAACCCCCCCCCCCCCCCCATGTTGAAGGCATGTGGCCTGGTATGGTCTAGGGGGGGGGGCGCGCTCGTTCGCCCCCTTTCCTGACCTGCCGGGCTACGTGTTTGGATAAGGATCTGGTATGGATCCTGGGGGGAACCCCCATGCTGTTTTTTTTTTTGTTGGGTTTTTTTTTTCTGTTTTTTTTTTTTTGCTTGACCAGTACATCACCTTTACCCTCTGTAGCTTCTTTAGCAAGGCAGTGGTCGTCTTTGAGGTGTGTTTGGGGTCGTTATGTTGGAATACTGCCCTGCAGCCCAGTCTCTGAAGGGAGTATATCTGCAGGAGGCGGTCCTTAAGTGGTTAAAGAAGAAGATACAGGTCTGTGAGAGCCAGAAATCTTGCTTGTTTGTAGAGGAGACCAAATACTTATTTTCCACCATAATTTGCAAATACATTCTTTCCAAATCAGACAATGTGATTGTCTGGATTTGTTTCCACATTTTGTCTCTCATAGTTGAGGTATACCTATGATGACAATTACAGGCCTCTCATCTTTTTAAGTGGGAGAACTTGCACAATTGGTGGCTGACTAAATACTTTTTTGCCCCACTGTATATGTGATACCATGCCTTATCTATGATTAGGCAAACAAAAGTCCATCTTTACAATAGATGTGCAAACTTATAAATGTAAAAGTCCAAAACCAATTGTAGATCCACAAGGTGAAAGTCAAGAGTGTCCTTCCAATTTCAATCGGTGCAAACACCCAGTACTTCCCACAGGATGGATATGGCAAATATATCTGCTTACCAGATATTAAGACCTTCCAAGGTCTATATGCGCATCAGTCAGCAATCACCCCTCACTTTGGGTATATACCGCCTCAGCTGTTCAGCCTACTTAGTGGACTCCAATGATGCAACTCCCCACAGTAATCATCCTTTAGGGAACTCCAAAACCCGATAACACGGTATATCGTATGGAAGAGGAAAACAAACTCACTGCGCAACATTCACCACTTGCTGCCGGCCGTACGACTTTGTACGGCCGCAGTGTGGATCCCAATTGCCAGGAGGCCGTCTATATACGGCCTCCAGCCACTGGGGGGGCGCGAGAGCGCACCGCATCACTGAGATGCCGATGCGCGTGTGTAACCCGCGATCGGCGGTTACACAGACAAGAACGTGGATCTGTGTCAGGGAGTGAGGAGACCGATGCTGTGTCCCTTGTCCCCTGGTGTTAACCCCTTCCCTGCCTGTCACATTTATACAGTAATTCGTGCATATTTATAGCACTGATCGCCGTATAAATGTGAATGGTGCCAAAAATTTGTCAAAAGTGTCCGATGTGTCCGCCATAATGTCGCAGTCCCAATAAAAATCGCAGATTGCCGCCATTACTAGTAAAAAAAAAGAATTCTGTCCCCTATTTTGTAGGCGCTATAACTTTTGCGCAAACCAGTCGCTTATTGCGATTTTTATTTTATTTTTTACCAAAAATATGTAGCAGAATACATATCGGCCTAGACTGAGAAAAAAAACGTATTTTTTAAAAAATTGGGCTATTTATTATAGCAACAAGTAAAACATATTGAATTTTTTTTCAAAATTGTCGCTCTTTTTTTTGTTTATAGCGCAAAAAATAAAAACCGCAAAGGTGATCAAATACCACCAAAAGAAAGCTCTATTTGTGGGGAAATTTCACCTGGGCAGGAGGGGGTATATGTGCCCAGTAAGCAAGTGGTTAAGAGCACACAAGTTTATTTCAAGGTTCTACTTACAACAAAGATGTAACAATAGGCTTATTGGAAACAAATGTTCGTCCTACACCCTCCACGGGTGCCACGACGTCACCACTACTCCGTGCCTAGCCTGACGTACGTTTCGTCCAATGGGACTTCTTCTGTGAGGCAGTATGGGTCATCGGTTCTCTCGTCACTTACTTATATACAAAATTGGTACTGAACACTAGAGGGCAGAAACCATCATGAACTCATACATCCTCATACATCTTTCGGTTGCTAATGGAGCACATGCTCATCAGTAAGGGGACCGTAAACATTTCCCACCAATTTGCAAAAAGCTTGGACATTAAAGCGGAGGTTCACCCGAAAAACATGTATATAACATTACATTCTGCATACTTCCAACATTTACAGTATGCTGTTTGTTTTTTGCTGTACATACCGTATTATTGCTATTTTCCACCTGGCTTCCGGGTACTCACTCCCGCGGGAGTAGGCGTTCCTATGCAGAGGGGCAGTGTCATGTGGGACTTCGCCCAGATGATTGACGTCTTGAGAAAAACTTCCCCTTGGCGTCACAAGTTTTCGAAAGTAGCCAAACTGGGAGTCGGCTCTATACGGCACCTGCACAGTCAGCTCTACACAGCTCCTAGTCGGTGCGCAGGCGCCGTATAGCGCCGTTTAGAGCCGACTCGCAGTTTGGCTACTTTCGGAAACTCGTGACACGCCTTATCCACCGGGGGGAAGTTTTTCTCAAGACGTCAATCATCTGGGCGAAGTCCCACATGACACTGCGCCTCTGCATAGGAACGCTTACTCCCGCGGGAGTGAGTACCCGAAAGCCGGGTGGAAAATAGCAATAATACGGTATGTACAGAAAAAACAAAAAACAAACAGCATACTGTAAATGTTGGAAGTATGCAGAATGTAATGTTATATACATGTTTTTAGGGTGAACCTCCACTTTAAGGAATAAGATTATTAAAAATACAATTTTGTGAGTAGGCAGTATTTATTAACCACTTCCCGCCCAGCCTATGGCCGATTTATGTCCGGGAAGTGGTTCTGAAATCCTGACAGGACGTCCATGGACGTCCTGCAGGATTTCATGCCGCGCGCGCCAGTGGGGGTGCGCAGCGCGGCGATGCGGCCGGCGGAGACTCTTTACCACGTGATCAGCCGTGTCCAACCGATCGGCGGCTCTCCTGACAGGTGGGGTTCGTGCTGATTTTTTATCAGCGCACCCCCCCCTCGGATCGTCACACTGGACCACCAGGGAAGCCCACTCTGGACCACCAGGGTGGGCCAAAAAAAAAAAAAAAGCATTGAAAAAAAAAAGTCTTAAAAAAAAAAAAGATGCCAATCAGTGCCCACAAATGGGCACTGACTGGCAACATGGGTAGATCAGTGCTGCCTCACAATGTCCATCAGTGCCACCCCACAGTGTCCATCAGTGCCACCCCACAGTGTCCATCAGTGCCACCCCACAGTGCCCATCCATGCCCAGTGCCCACCTATCAGTGCCCATCTGTGCCACCCATAAGTATCCATCAGACCACCCATAAGTGCCGCCCATGAGTGCCCATCTGTGCCGCCCATGAGTGCCCATCTGTGCCGCCCATGAGTGCCCATCAGTGTCGCCCATGTGTGCCCATCAGTGCCGCCTATGTGTGCCCATCAGTGCCGCCTATGTGTGCCCATCAGTGCCGCATACCAGCGCCACCAATCGGTGCCACCTCATCTGTGCCCGTCAGTACTACCTCATCGATGTCCATCAGTGCCATCTCATCGGTGCCCATCAGTGCCGCCATATCAGTGCCCGTAATTGAAAGAGAAAACATACTTATTTACAAAAAAATTGACAGAAAAAAATAAAAACGTAATATTTTTTTCAAAATTTTCAGTCTTTTTTTAGTTGTTGCGCAAAAAAAAATCGCAGAGGTGATCAAATACCACCAAAAGAAAGCTCTATTTGTGGGGAAAAAAGGACGCCAATTTTGTTTGGGAGCCACTGCGCAATTGCCATTCAAAGTGCGACAGTGCTGAAAGCTGAAAATTGGCTTGGGCGGGAAGGTGCGTAAGTGCCTGGTATGGAAGTGGTTAAAAAATGTCCAAAGGGTAGAGTAACATTTGAATTATGCTATATTTCTCAATATGCAGCTTTAGAGCGCTGCCCGCGCTATTTTCTGAAAGTCCGATTATCAGGATATATGAGAACATAAACAGAATTCTCCCTGGTTAATATCAGATGTTTTCATGCTAAAAAGCGTTGTTATCTTCAATGGTGGAGCAAGTGCTGTAATTCGATACAGCAGGTCTGAAGTCAGAGATCAATAAGGTCTAAAGTCTTTACTTCAGCTCAGTATGGGTTTCTGTTGTGATGTGTTTTCTCTCCTTTAAATCAATCCATGTTTATTTTAAACATAATGCATACGTGGATTTGCCCCAAGGTCATTAGAAAGTTACACCAGTAATATCTGTATTCCCATCAGCTGTCAGATCTGTATTTGCAGTGCTCCAAGCAATAGATTTCCTCAAATTTCTTTGCTAAAGAGGCCCTGTCACTTTTTCTATTCAGATCTCTTTCATACCCATCTCTGCCATGATACGCTAATATTCCTTCTTCAGAGCCAGAAGTCAATCCCTGTGTAAGCTCTATGTTCTATGGTGTCCAAGCTTTCACTGGGTGGGTGATGTCACCATCTCCCTCATGTCATAAAGAGTACCTGTCACGAACCATTCCTATTACAAGGGATGTTTACATTCCTTGTAATAGGAATAAAAGTGATCAAAAAAAAAAAATGTAAAAAAAAGTGTAAAAATTAAATAAATTAAAGGCTATTATTATTTTTTTGATGCTGTACATACCTTTGTACAGCGTATTCACCTGTGGCTTCCGGCTTGCGAGTCCCGCATGCGCAGTATAGCGCCAACTCGCCGTTCGGCTCCTTTCGCCAACCGTGACGCGGCTTACGCGACGGGGGGGAGCTCGTTTTCGGTCAAAACGTCAATCACAGACAGGTTAGGAACGCCCACTCCCGTGGGACTCGCAAGCCGGAAGCCACGGGTGAATATGCTGTACAAAGGTATGTACAGCATAAAAAAAATAATAATAGCCTTAATCGTATTGTAATGTGGGGGGCCAGTGTAATAAAAAAAATTAGTTTTTAGGGTGAACCACCCCTTTAAGTAAAATAAAATAATAAAAAAAAAATGTTTTAAGCACTCCTATCCCGGTAGCTCACGCTCAGAAGCGAACGCACACGCAAGTCCCGCTCACATATGTAAATGCCGTTCAAACCACACATGTGAGGTATCGCCGCGTGCGTTAGTGCGCCAGCAACAATTCTAGCACTAGACCTCCTCTGTAACCCTAAATTGGTAACTTGTAAAAAAAAAATTAAGCGACAACTATGGAGATTTTTAAGTACTGAAGTTTGGCGCCATTCCATGAGTGTGCGCAATTTTAAAGCTTGACATGTTAGGTATCTATTTACTCGGCGTAACATCATCTTTCACATTATACAAAAAAATTGGGCTAACTTTACTGTTTTTTGTTATTTTTTAATTCATAAAACCGTTTTTTCCCCCCAAAAAAAATGCATTTGAAAAATTATTGCGCAAATACTGTGCGAGATAAAAAGTTGCAATGACCGCCATTTTATTCCTTAGGGTGTCTGCTAAAAAAACATATATAGTGTTTGGGGGTTCTGAGTAATTTTCTAGCAAAAAAAAATATGATTTTTGCATGTAGGAGAGAAGTGCCAAAATAGGCCTGGTATGGAAGTGCTTGAGGGTAGTAGAGCGTAACCAACGTATATAAAAAATTATACATTTATTACAAATGATTTAAACATCAATTCATAGGTATTGAATAAAAACAATGAAGCATCATATAACAATCAACATACAATCGCATACAATACTCTGAAATAGAAGGTGGGTGACTCCTTGGTGAACCCCAATGTATGACTAAGTCCATATTTATATGACCTGGGGCCACCAACCTTCTATTTCAGAGTATTGTATGCGATTGTACGTTGATTGTTATATGATGGTTCAATGTTTTTATTCAATACCTATGAATTGCTGGTTTTAATCATTTGTAATAAAATGTATACTTTTTTATATACTTTGTTTACGCTCTATCTAGTGCCCTAAAGTCCCATAGGAGGTGCCTTATGTTTTGGTTACAACCACTTTAACTGCCTTTGTTTTACAGTTAACACAGAATTTTATGTAGGTACTGAATTTTTTTATTTTTTTTATTCAATATTTAATTCTGGAATACAGCTGCCTTACCTCTTATGTTAATCTTTTTGCATTGTTGACCTGTTCCCACAGTTAGGCCCCGAACACACGACCGAGGAACTCGACGTGCCAAACACATCGAGTTCCTCGTCGAGTTCAGTGTGGAAGCCGCCGAGGAGCTCGGCTGGCCGACTTTCCTCATTGAACAACGAGGAAATAGAGAACATGTTCTCTTTTCGTGAATGAAAAAGTGAAAAAATTCAATGCGCTACTGTGAGTATACAGTGATGATAATGAAGCAGTGATCATACATATATATCTGATGCAGCTATATCTAAGAGTGTTCACATAACACAAAAATCAAATAACTATAAACAAGTGATAAGCGCTTCAAATCGGTGATCGTGACCATAACAGAGGATGATTCCAATAATATGTGTACACATATAATCAATAACTGCACTGTGATAAGTGAAAAATTATCAACTGGGACACAAACAAACCCAGAATTAACACAAGGATGTGGACATGAAATGATAAAATGAATGAATAAATAAATCTCTGTGTGCTCAAAAGTGTCCAGAGATGGTAAAGTGCAAGTGCTGAAGCTTCAAAAAATATATTAAAATAAATAAAAATAAATAAATAAATGAATAAAGAAGATCCAAAATGATAGACAGTCTCTATGCCAGGTGAGTCTGAAAAGGTGAACTTCTGAAACTCTATTTTCCTCCCTTAGACAATTAGTGGACTATCCTGATAGGTAATGTAGTACCCTTACCTGCAGGGTGCTATATATAAGCATATAGTAAGGACTCCACAATGAATAATCTTGCGTGCCCGACTGTGGATCACTCCTACTGCTCCGGCTGTTAAATAGCTCCAGGCTCCATGGTCCTCAGTACGGGTGGAATGGGGACAGAGAGGGAAGAAAAAATGCCTCCGATAGTGTAGTATATTAAAGCTTGCGCGCATTTATTTGTAGCAAAAAAATATTGAAATCAAGTAAAGCAAACAGAGCAAGGATGGGCGCATGCAATGTTGTGTGTTTAAAATTCCCGGGGACGCGGCGTTCTATGTACCGCCTGACGTCCAGTGGCCTCCGGCTTGTGCGGATGTAAATCTCGGTCTGACTCCCTACGGCGTTACGTCACGCACCTCGTGACTTCATCAGGGGAACCCTATTGGCTGTCAGGCCGTCAATTAAATAGTGACAAACCGGAAGTAAACAAGCTTCCATTTTCTTGTAGTCCATATCAATGGATATAGTGATACATGAAGCGAGTCTAGTAAGGCATCGCTGAACGTTGCTGAGTTCTGTATATGTGGTCAAAGCTACAAAGTGACAGAGCTGTTGTTAATAGGCAACACGGACAGTGCAAATATAGTTATGAGAGTGCTTCTCATTATATATAACAATGGAATAAAGTGTACTGGCCATATGTATATTTAAAAATTAAATAAATAAATCAAGCTCTGATGTGCACATTGTATATAATGTTAAAATCAATAAATAGGGATTGCATAAGAGTTAAAATATGAATAGGATAAAATGAGGTGAAGGCATTTACTGATAGTTAGATGCAGGACATATATTGGCAATACAAATGTCCAACATTAGTGTAAATGCACATATCAGTGTAAATGTCATCTGGTTAATAAATGATGATTAGACCACATATTTAATCATAGTACCAATATAATATTGAAACCATTCAGGTTGACTGAACTATATGTAACAATAGAGCCAACTTGAGAGGAAATGAGAATTAGAATATATATATAAAATTAAGTTAAAATACACGTAAAAATGAGGATAGCAGTGGAATGTGTTTTTCTACAAATATATATATAGTTATGTGTCCATAGGGGTATGTATATGTCAAAATATTGTTATTGGAGTATTGTGGGGCCTGGTGTACTGGACAATGGGGATACTCATAGAGGGGCATCTCACACAGTTAGAGGTCCATAAGGTTGCGGTTATAACCCAAAATGTCTCGGGGGTAAAGTGTAGCAGTGCCATAGGTGGATTCACCTACACCCCCACAAACCCGAGGCCACCACATCAAATATAACATACTCTATCAATGAACACAATAAATGAAGAACATATATAGAACATCAATCCTCTATATAATACCATTCATGTTCTACTGGTTAAAATGAAATAAAATATAATTAAAAGTTGTTTAAAAAACAATTGAGATCGAAATCCACATTCATACCCCCCGGGGTAAGTGTGTTGAGGGTATGTATCCAGCGGGATTCTTTTTGACTAATAACCCGTATTTTGTGGCTACCTCTCCAGGATGCCTTATATTTTTCTATACCCCAAAATTGTAGTGTACTGGGATCCTGGTTATGTTCTTTTGCAAAATGTCGTGATACACTGTGTTTGGGATAGCCCTTGGTGATATTTCGTACATGTTCCTCTATTCTTAATTTAAGTTTCCTTTTTGTCCTGCCCACATATTGTAGATTGCAACTACATTGGAGCACATATATCACACCCTCCGTGTGGCATCCAATAAAATCTCTTATTTGGTGTGTGTGCCCTGTGTTGGTGCCAATGAAGTCTTGCCGTTTGCCTTGAAATAATTTGGCGTGTCTACAGGCAAAACAGTTCCTACATGGATAAAATCCCTTTCCATTAAAGAAAGAGAACATTAGTTTCGGGGGCGAGGCAATCACAGATTTGACCAACATATCTTTAAGGGTTGGAGCCCGTTTATATATGATTTTAGGCTTAGTAGGGAGTATTGTGTTAAGATCCTTATCGTTCAATAACACATGCCAGTGTCGTTGGATGAGTTTGTTTATGTCTCTATATTGGACATTATAGTCCAATATGAGACACGGTGCCAAGTCTGCTTGAGATTTTCTATTGGTTGTCTTGTTTTCAAGCATAGGTCTTCTGTCCAGTTCCTGTACATTCCGTATTTGTTCATTTAACCAGGATTTATCATAACCCTTTTCTTCAAACCGTTTTCCGATGAATTGGGCCTGTTCCCTAAAGTCATCTTCCCTCGTGCAGTTTCTTTTTAGCCTGACAAGTTGTCCTTTCGGGATATTATAGAGCCATGGTTTGTGATGGCAACTTTCAACTGACAGGTAACTGTTTGTATCGACGGCTTTGAAATAGGTTTTGGTTATGATTTTATTTCCTTCTAATGTTATGCTCAAATCCAAAAAGTCAACCGTTTTTTCATCTATTTTCCAAACCAGCTTGATGTTTTTCTTGTTCTTATTTAGATTTTCCATATATTTCTCCAAACTATCTTTACTGCCATTCCATAGAATGATAACATCATCTATGTACCTCTTATACAATAGAAGTTCAGTCGGTGTATGGTCATAGATGGCAGATTCTTCCCATTGAGCCATAAAGGCGTTGGCTATGCTTGGGGCAAATTTGGCGCCCATAGCTATGCCTATGGCTTGTTTAAAGTAGGTCTGGTTGTGCCAAAAATAATTATATTTAAGGCAAAACTCAAGGCATTTGATTAAATATTTACGTTGTTTGCATGCCATTTTACTATGTTCACGTAATAGCCACTTGGCTGCGTGGCATGCATCGTGGTGGCCTACTATAGTATATAGTGACGAAACGTCCGCTGTGGCAAGGATCGTACTTCCTTCTGCCACAGGGACTGTGTCGAGAAGTTGGAGAATATGTTTGGTGTCTTTTAAATATGCTCTCGTATTTTGTACGGCCGGTTGGATGAAAAAGTCGATATATTGTCCCATTCTGGAAGTGAGTGACTCGATGCCGTTAACTATCGGTCTTCCAGGGGGGTTATCTTTGGACTTATGGATTTTGGGCACAGTATATATTACTGGAATTCTACAGCATTCCGGCACCAGATATTTGGCCTCTTTTTTGTTCAGTATATCTCTCTTCACTCCTAGGTTTACCACCAATTTAAGTTCTTTCTTATACGTGTTGGTGGGATTTCCTGGTAGTTTGACATATGTCTCTTCATCCGACAATTGGCGATCTAGTTCTCCCAAATATTGAGATTTAGTTTGTATAACTATTGCTCCCCCTTTGTCCGCTGGGCGGATAACTACGTCGTTTCTTTCGGTCAATGACTTAATTCCCTTTTTCATATGTATCGGGTCAAATTTTTTCTTCACTTCCAATGTGTCAAGGTCTGCTAGGACTAATTTCTTAAAGACCTCTATATGTTGATTATCTGACACTTGTGGATTAAAAGTGGAATTGTTGCGTAGCGTACTGTATGTTGGTTGGTTGTTTGGAGGTTGTTGTACAAGATGTGAAACCTTATCACCAATGAAATATTTCTTCATATTGAGTTTTCGGATATATTTCCGAATCCCAATATAGGTATCAAATTTGCTAAGATTTTTTACTGGTGCATGTTTTAATCCCCTATCTAGGACAGCTAGTTCTTCAGATGTCAGTTGGATGGAGGTTAAATTCACCACGTTCTCTCCTCGTCTTTTCTTTTTCTTTTGTTGTCCCTTTCCTGCTCTGTTTCCCCTCTTGTTTCTGGACTTGGTTTTGTTGTCGTTTCCTGTGTTCTTCTCCTGGGTGAGCAGTGCGGGTCTGGTATCAATCTTCGTGGGGAATGTTCCCTCCTTTCCCTGTCTAAAAAAGATGACCGAGGTGCTGTATATTGTTGGTCATAGCTTGAACGTGAGTCCTCATAATATTGTTCCTGTTGTCCTCTAAGGGGTTCAAATCTATTATGGGTTACTATTGGTGTTCTATAGTATCCTCCATATTGGTCCTGTGCCTGCGGAGGTCCTCTGTTGTAATTTCCATAGTAATCATAAATTTGTGGGGGTGGAGGTGGTCCTCTATGGTAGCCACCATATGGGTCATGTGGTGGAGGCGGGGGGCCTCTGTTGTCTCTTGGATTTCTTTCATTCTGTTGTCCATTGTTATGTTGTCCATTGTTATACGGTTTCTTGTTTGGTTTCTTAAATGGTTTCTTCCACTGTTTCTTAGGTGTATGATAAGTATATTGACCATTGTGATGATGGTCATATTGTGGTCTATTATTTTCCCTGTATCCAGTTTGATCCTCCCATCTAGGTGGGGGTCGCATCTGTGATGCTGTGGGATCTTGGATTCTCACTTCTTTGACTGGAGTCGATTGTGTAGAGCTTGGTTGGGCCAGTTCTAACTTATGTTGCCATTTGAACACACGGTCGGTTTTGTAGTCGGCCACGTCTCGTTGGAATTTTTTGATTTTACGTTGTTGCACTTCCTGATCTTTAGCTACCAAGTCTTTGTTCAGTAATGTGGACAACTTCTGGAAGTCACTAGACTCTTTAAAAGGCTTATATATAGCACCCTGCAGGTAAGGGTACTACATTACCTATCAGGATAGTCCACTAATTGTCTAAGGGAGGAAAATAGAGTTTCAGAAGTTCACCTTTTCAGACTCACCTGGCATAGAGACTGTCTATCATTTTGGATCTTCTTTATTCATTTATTTATTTATTTTTATTTATTTTAATATATTTTTTGAAGCTTCAGCACTTGCACTTTACCATCTCTGGACACTTTTGAGCACACAGAGATTTATTTATTCATTCATTTTATCATTTCATGTCCACATCCTTGTGTTAATTCTGGGTTTGTTTGTGTCCCAGTTGATAATTTTTCACTTATCACAGTGCAGTTATTGATTATATGTGTACACATATTATTGGAATCATCCTCTGTTATGGTCACGATCACCGATTTGAAGCGCTTATCACTTGTTTATAGTTATTTGATTTTTGTGTTATGTGAACACTCTTAGATATAGCTGCATCAGATATATATGTATGATCACTGCTTCATTATCATCACTGTATACTCACAGTAGCGCATTGAATTTTTTCACTTTTTCATTCACGGTTATTCACACTTCCATTCTGTGCAGCCACGATGGAAGTATTTACTTTCATAGAGAACAGAAATGTTAATCTAGAAGAGGTTTTTAATACACGCACTATAACGCACAACACGGATGTAGACAGTCTGATCAGGAAATTGGGACATGTTATGGAAAAAAAGGTATCCCTCTGGTGGGATATACACACCTTTGACCAATATATCAAAGATAACATAGCACCCAGACGAGTCAGATGGGACATGCCACCGAATGATGGACTAGATGACAAAGTATCACTAGACGAATGGTTTGAGTTTTTTAACAACAGAAGTGTAGAAGGAGTTAAATTTCTTCTAAAAAGAAAACAAAAGAAATTAAGAACAGTACAACAACAAATTGAAGACATAAAATTGAAATTAGAGCCTTTTAAAGAGTCTAGTGACTTCCAGAAGTTGTCCACATTACTGAACAAAGACTTGGTAGCTAAAGATCAGGAAGTGCAACAACGTAAAATCAAAAAATTCCAACGAGACGTGGCCGACTACAAAACCGACCGTGTGTTCAAATGGCAACATAAGTTAGAACTGGCCCAACCAAGCTCTACACAATCGACTCCAGTCAAAGAAGTGAGAATCCAAGATCCCACAGCATCACAGATGCGACCCCCACCTAGATGGGAGGATCAAACTGGATACAGGGAAAATAATAGACCACAATATGACCATCATCACAATGGTCAATATACTTATCATACACCTAAGAAACAGTGGAAGAAACCATTTAAGAAACCAAACAAGAAACCGTATAACAATGGACAACATAACAATGGACAACAGAATGAAAGAAATCCAAGAGACAACAGAGGCCCCCCGCCTCCACCACATGACCCATATGGTGGCTACCATAGAGGACCACCTCCACCCCCACAAATTTATGATTACTATGGAAATTACAACAGAGGACCTCCGCAGGCACAGGACCAATATGGAGGATACTATAGAACACCAATAGTAACCCATAATAGATTTGAACCCCTTAGAGGACAACAGGAACAATATTATGAGGACTCACGTTCAAGCTATGACCAACAATATACAGCACCTCGGTCATCTTTTTTAGACAGGGAAAGGAGGGAACATTCCCCACGAAGATTGATACCAGACCCGCACTGCTCACCCAGGAGAAGAACACAGGAAACGACAACAAAACCAAGTCCAGAAACAAGAGGGGAAACAGAGCAGGAAAGGGACAACAAAAGAAAAAGAAAAGACGAGGAGAGAACGTGGTGAATTTAACCTCCATCCAACTGACATCTGAAGAACTAGCTGTCCTAGATAGGGGATTAAAACATGCACCAGTAAAAAATCTTAGCAAATTTGATACCTATATTGGGATTCGGAAATATATCCGAAAACTCAATATGAAGAAATATTTCATTGGTGATAAGGTTTCACATCTTGTACAACAACCTCCAAACAACCAACCAACATACAGTACGCTACGCAACAATTCCACTTTTAATCCACAAGTGTCAGATAATCAACATATAGAGGTCTTTAAGAAATTAGTCCTAGCAGACCTTGACACATTGGAAGTGAAGAAAAAATTTGACCCGATACATATGAAAAAGGGAATTAAGTCATTGACCGAAAGAAACGACGTAGTTATCCGCCCAGCGGACAAAGGGGGAGCAATAGTTATACAAACTAAATCTCAATATTTGGGAGAACTAGATCGCCAATTGTCGGATGAAGAGACATATGTCAAACTACCAGGAAATCCCACCAACACGTATAAGAAAGAACTTAAATTGGTGGTAAACCTAGGAGTGAAGAGAGATATACTGAACAAAAAAGAGGCCAAATATCTGGTGCCGGAATGCTGTAGAATTCCAGTAATATATACTGTGCCCAAAATCCATAAGTCCAAAGATAACCCCCCTGGAAGACCGATAGTTAACGGCATCGAGTCACTCACTTCCAGAATGGGACAATATATCGACTTTTTCATCCAACCGGCCGTACAAAATACGAGAGCATATTTAAAAGACACCAAACATATTCTCCAACTTCTCGACACAGTCCCTGTGGCAGAAGGAAGTACGATCCTTGCCACAGCGGACGTTTCGTCACTATATACTATAGTAGGCCACCACGATGCATGCCACGCAGCCAAGTGGCTATTACGTGAACATAGTAAAATGGCATGCAAACAACGTAAATATTTAATCAAATGCCTTGAGTTTTGCCTTAAATATAATTATTTTTGGCACAACCAGACCTACTTTAAACAAGCCATAGGCATAGCTATGGGCGCCAAATTTGCCCCAAGCATAGCCAACGCCTTTATGGCTCAATGGGAAGAATCTGCCATCTATGACCATACACCGACTGAACTTCTATTGTATAAGAGGTACATAGATGATATCATTCTATGGAATGGCAGTAAAGATAGTTTGGAGAAATATATGGAAAATCTAAATAAGAACAAGAAAAACATCAAGCTGGTTTGGAAAATAGATGAAAAAACGGTTGACTTTTTGGATTTGAGCATAACATTAGAAGGAAATAAAATCATAACCAAAACCTATTTCAAAGCCGTCGATACAAACAGTTACCTGTCAGTTGAAAGTTGCCATCACAAACCATGGCTCTATAATATCCCGAAAGGACAACTTGTCAGGCTAAAAAGAAACTGCACGAGGGAAGATGACTTTAGGGAACAGGCCCAATTCATCGGAAAACGGTTTGAAGAAAAGGGTTATGATAAATCCTGGTTAAATGAACAAATACGGAATGTACAGGAACTGGACAGAAGACCTATGCTTGAAAACAAGACAACCAATAGAAAATCTCAAGCAGACTTGGCACCGTGTCTCATATTGGACTATAATGTCCAATATAGAGACATAAACAAACTCATCCAACGACACTGGCATGTGTTATTGAACGATAAGGATCTTAACACAATACTCCCTACTAAGCCTAAAATCATATATAAACGGGCTCCAACCCTTAAAGATATGTTGGTCAAATCTGTGATTGCCTCGCCCCCGAAACTAATGTTCTCTTTCTTTAATGGAAAGGGATTTTATCCATGTAGGAACTGTTTTGCCTGTAGACACGCCAAATTATTTCAAGGCAAACGGCAAGACTTCATTGGCACCAACACAGGGCACACACACCAAATAAGAGATTTTATTGGATGCCACACGGAGGGTGTGATATATGTGCTCCAATGTAGTTGCAATCTACAATATGTGGGCAGGACAAAAAGGAAACTTAAATTAAGAATAGAGGAACATGTACGAAATATCACCAAGGGCTATCCCAAACACAGTGTATCACGACATTTTGCAAAAGAACATAACCAGGATCCCAGTACACTACAATTTTGGGGTATAGAAAAATATAAGGCATCCTGGAGAGGTAGCCACAAAATACGGGTTATTAGTCAAAAAGAATCCCGCTGGATACATACCCTCAACACACTTACCCCGGGGGGTATGAATGTGGATTTCGATCTCAATTGTTTTTTAAACAACTTTTAATTATATTTTATTTCATTTTAACCAGTAGAACATGAATGGTATTATATAGAGGATTGATGTTCTATATATGTTCTTCATTTATTGTGTTCATTGATAGAGTATGTTATATTTGATGTGGTGGCCTCGGGTTTGTGGGGGTGTAGGTGAATCCACCTATGGCACTGCTACACTTTACCCCCGAGACATTTTGGGTTATAACCGCAACCTTATGGACCTCTAACTGTGTGAGATGCCCCTCTATGAGTATCCCCATTGTCCAGTACACCAGGCCCCACAATACTCCAATAACAATATTTTGACATATACATACCCCTATGGACACATAACTATATATATATTTGTAGAAAAACACATTCCACTGCTATCCTCATTTTTACGTGTATTTTAACTTAATTTTATATATATATTCTAATTCTCATTTCCTCTCAAGTTGGCTCTATTGTTACATATAGTTCAGTCAACCTGAATGGTTTCAATATTATATTGGTACTATGATTAAATATGTGGTCTAATCATCATTTATTAACCAGATGACATTTACACTGATATGTGCATTTACACTAATGTTGGACATTTGTATTGCCAATATATGTCCTGCATCTAACTATCAGTAAATGCCTTCACCTCATTTTATCCTATTCATATTTTAACTCTTATGCAATCCCTATTTATTGATTTTAACATTATATACAATGTGCACATCAGAGCTTGATTTATTTATTTAATTTTTAAATATACATATGGCCAGTACACTTTATTCCATTGTTATATATAATGAGAAGCACTCTCATAACTATATTTGCACTGTCCGTGTTGCCTATTAACAACAGCTCTGTCACTTTGTAGCTTTGACCACATATACAGAACTCAGCAACGTTCAGCGATGCCTTACTAGACTCGCTTCATGTATCACTATATCCATTGATATGGACTACAAGAAAATGGAAGCTTGTTTACTTCCGGTTTGTCACTATTTAATTGACGGCCTGACAGCCAATAGGGTTCCCCTGATGAAGTCACGAGGTGCGTGACGTAACGCCGTAGGGAGTCAGACCGAGATTTACATCCGCACAAGCCGGAGGCCACTGGACGTCAGGCGGTACATAGAACGCCGCGTCCCCGGGAATTTTAAACACACAACATTGCATGCGCCCATCCTTGCTCTGTTTGCTTTACTTGATTTCAATATTTTTTTGCTACAAATAAATGCGCGCAAGCTTTAATATACTACACTATCGGAGGCATTTTTTCTTCCCTCTCTGTCCCCATTCCACCCGTACTGAGGACCATGGAGCCTGGAGCTATTTAACAGCCGGAGCAGTAGGAGTGATCCACAGTCGGGCACGCAAGATTATTCATTGTGGAGTCCTTACTATATGCTTATATATAGCACCCTGCAGGTAAGGGTACTACATTACCTATCAGGATAGTCCACTAATTGTCTAAGGGAGGAAAATAGAGTTTCAGAAGTTCACCTTTTCAGACTCACCTGGCATAGAGACTGTCTATCATTTTGGATCTTCTTTATTCATTTATTTATTTATTTTTATTTATTTTAATATATTTTTTGAAGCTTCAGCACTTGCACTTTACCATCTCTGGACACTTTTGAGCACACAGAGATTTATTTATTCATTCATTTTATCATTTCATGTCCACATCCTTGTGTTAATTCTGGGTTTGTTTGTGTCCCAGTTGATAATTTTTCACTTATCACAGTGCAGTTATTGATTATATGTGTACACATATTATTGGAATCATCCTCTGTTATGGTCACGATCACCGATTTGAAGCGCTTATCACTTGTTTATAGTTATGTTCTCTTTTCGGCCCGACTAGTTCCTCGACGGGTTCCTCGCTGAAAAGTGTACACAATCCAGCTCCGACCGAGTTTCTGGCTGAATTCTGCCGAGAAACTCGGTCGCGTGTACGGGGCCTTAGATGTATAGGCACTAGATGGGGCTTTGACTAGTGTCTAATCTCCTAGAGCAGGGGTCTCCAAACTGCGGCCCTGGTGCCGAATGTGGCCCTTTGCGTACCTTAATGCAGCCCTTGGGACACTATTCCATCCAACTCCAATGGGGCATAATTCTTGTTGCTGCCAACAATGGGGCACTACTCCTCCAACTGACACCATCAATTCTTTCATTGACACCAATGATGGGGCACTAGTCCTCCCACTGACACCAAAGATATGGCATTATTTACTCCCACTGGACATTTTCTACTCCCAATGGCCCTAGTCTGGCCCACCCTAAAGTCTGAAGGACCGTAAACTGGCTCTTTGTTTATAAAGTCTGGAGACCCCTGTCCTAGAGCTATCCCCATTAGCCCCCCCCCCCCCCCAACACATACACACCTCTCTCTTGTCGGGTTGTTGTTTGCAAAATTAAAAGTAAAAGGTATACACAATAAGATTATCTGATGGTTAATATAGTGCTTTTGAGGGTGCAAGCTACAAAAATTGTATTATACGTGAACACATACATCTGATTTTTATTTAATGTGTACAGTAATCATACGGAAATCAAATGGAAAAAAAACATGCATGATCAGAAGCAAAGAACCACCCTACACTTCCTCTTCTACTACACTAGAACGTAGCTACAGTTGCCTTTGTCGGAGAATTTCCTTACGTCAATACCATTCTGACTACATCATGATACAGTATGCACTTTTGTGGAAAATCGGATGTCTGATCTGCTCATAGTGTGGCTTAAAGTGGTACTAAAGCTTACATTTATTTTATTATTTTTTTCAAATGACAAACATGCCATACTTACCTCTACTGTGCAGTTAGTTTTGCACAGAGTGGCCCCAATCGTCCTCTTCTGGGATCCCACGGCAGCTCTTGCATCTCCTCCTCGCATTAGATAACCCCCTCTGGGAAGCGCTCTCCCGAGGGGGTTAGCCTTGCGGGCGTGCTCCCGTCTCATACATGCAGCGTCCATAGCCATTGTTTGTATGACTCGGCCCCACCCACCAGCGGCCATGTCATTGGATTTGATTGACAGCAGCGGTAGCCAATGGCTGCGCTGCTATCAATCTATCTAATGAAGAGCCGATTAGGCATGGGGAGAATGACGCGGGATCGCTCCCACTGAAATTCGGGGCTCAGGTAAGTAAAACCGGGGGGGGGGGTGACTGCAAGGTGTTTTTTCACCTTAACCACTTAAGCCCCGGACCAAAATGCAGGTAAAGGACCAGGCCCCTTTTTGCGATTCGGCACTGCGTCGCTTTAACTGACAATTGCATTGTCTTGCGGCGTAGCTCCCAAACAAAATTGGTGGTATTTGATCACCTCTCCGGTTTTTATTTTTTGCGCTATAAACAAAAATAGAGCGACAATTTTGAAAAAAATTCAATATTTTTTACTTTTTGCTATAATAAATATCCCCCAAAAATATATTAAAAAAAATGTGTTTTTCCTCAGTTTAGGCCAATACGTATTCTTCTACATATTTTTGGTAAAAAAAAATCGCAATAAGCGTTTATCGGTTGGTTTGCGCAAAATTTATAGCGTTTACAAAATGGGGGATAGTTTTATTGCATCAGCGATTTTTTTCGTGACTGCGACATTATGGCGGACACTTCGGACAATTTTGACACATTTTTGGGACCATTGTCATTTTCACAGCAAAAAATGCATTGTTTATTGTGGAAATGACAGTTGCAGTTTGGGAGTTAACCACAGGGGGTGCTGAAGGAGTTATGTTTCACCTAGTGTGTGTTTACAACTGTAGGGGGGTGTGGCTGTAGGAGTGACGTCATCTAATGTGTCTCCCTATAAAGGGGATGACACGATCGATGCAGCCGCCACAGTGAAGCACGGGGAAGCCGAGTTTACACGCGGCTCTCCCCGTTCTTCAGTTTCGGGGACCGATCGCGGGACCCCAGCAGCGGTCGGGTCCCGCGGTCCTGGTCCCGGAACTTCGGACCGGGTCGCCGGCGTGCACCCACGACCCACGGCTGGGTAGATGTACAGGACGTACCGGTACGTACATCTGCCCAGCCGTGCCATTCTGCTGCCGTATATTTACAGGAGGCGGTCCTTAAGTGGCTAATACATAAGATGCATTAAGGTGAAAAAACACGAAGGTTTACAAGTCTCCCAAAATACATCAGATTCAGTTAAATGCTATTGGTTGAGTCACCAACCAGCTTCAAAAAATGTTTTGACCACAGAGACCACTGTACCTGTGTTGTCAGTCATTAAAAGTTGCAAATTTGAAGGGGGCGTGGCCGGACGTAGCCCTGCATGGACGTGTGAGCCCTTAGCTCTCTCACAGCCCGCAGCACTTTGGCCTGTTTAGGGGACACCTACCGCATGAAAATGGGTGGATCACGGCGCACCCGCTCCTCTAAGATCCGGGGGTCCTCTCAGCCGCCTCCCGGATCCTCTGCGACCCTCCGGGGGTACTTTTCGCCGCCGCCTCTGGCACGAGGTGGGGGGCCCAAGATGGCGCCGGACTCCTCCATGCGGCCGCCGCCTTCCCACAGCGTCTATTCGCCTGCCGGCTCGGGGGATCAGCCGCCATCCGCCTGGGGACCTTCAGCCCACCACCGCCAGGACCCGGGAACCGTGAGTCTGTCCCCGCTCCAGCCACTCCAGGCGGCGCCGCCGCCGCACAGCTCTGGGCAGGCCCCACTAGGCCTCAATGGGACCCCGCCGACGCAGTGCTCGGAGGCTGTCCCGAGGCTGCTCCGGACGGCCTCGGACCCGGGCATGACCTTCGGGAGCCTTGTCCCCCCTGCCACATCAGAGGACTTTCCCCCCCTGACGGAACCCAGCCAGGCCTGGATTCTGGGGGGCCTGCAACACCCCTGCCTGCATAGGCCTCAGCCTGCACTGCGCCCGGCGTCTCCCCCTCCCCAGTCTCTTCAGACAGCACTCCTGCAGCATAGCTCCGGACAAGCCCCGCTGGGCCTCGCTGGAACCCCACTGACACAGTGCTCAGAGGCAGTACCAAGACTGCTCAGAACCGCCCCGGACACAGAAATGACTCCCACAGAAATGACTCCCTCAGAATTGACTCTCGGGAGCCCCGTCTCCTCTGCCTCCCCCACCATGTCAGAGGAATTCCCCCCCCTGTCAGTGCACAATCCAGCCTGGACCCTGGGAAGTCCACGGATAGAGCACCCCTCTCTCCATCAGCCCCAGCATGCCCCTCATTTGCCATCTGCTCCCCCCCAGCCACAGAGACTCTCCCGCAGTACGGGGCCCAGGTCTGCTTCGCGGGGGATAGACACAGCAGCCTCCTATGCCCAAGCAGTTGGATCCCCCGCTGTGACCTCCATGGATGGCCGGGCGCCCACTCCGTGCACTCCAGAATGGTCGAACGCGCGGGGACCCCGGTCGCCTTCCTGGGTGCAACCCAAGCCTGGGGCTCATCCGATGTCACGTCGGGACCCCCCCTTACTTCTGTTATCTCCCCAGCCCGTCCAGGGGGCTGACCCCCTTCCCCAAGCTGTCCCTCCATGGCAGACGTATCTCCAGGCCATACCGACTAAAGATGATTTTAAGCTGCTCATTGAGGAGGTCAAGTCGGCCTGCCGAGCCGAAATTCAAGTTCTACATGCCAACTTTAAACATCTATCTGATAGGGTGGAAATGGCGGAGGAGGAAATCCAGGAAACCAAAATCGCAGTTCATCGCACGCAAATGCAGAGTGCTGATCATCGTTTAATGCTCAGAGATATGCAGCGCCAGCTGGAAGATCTGGACAACAGGGGGCGCAGGAACAACATCCGTGTTTAGAGGCCTGCCTGAATCGGAGGGCCCTGAAGACCTCCACCATACCTTGCAAACCCTCTTCAATGACCTTTTGGGAGACCCCCCGGACAAACCAATAGAGATGGACCGGGCGCATCGCGCCCTACGCCCCAAGGGACCTGCCTCCAGACCTCGTGACATCATCTGCAAAGTTAACTCCTTTCCCCTGAAAGAAGACATCATGCGTAAAGCTCGCACCGCCAGAAAGGTGGTCTTGGGCAACGTCCCACTGCAGCTTTACCCGGACCTGTCCTGGATAACCCTGCAGAAGCGCAGACTCTTGCAACCCCTTCTGCTCCTGTTGCAGGAACGCGACATAGTCTACCGCTGGGGTTTCCCCTTCAGCCTCACAGCCCGCCGACAGGGTCAATCAGCGGTGCTCCGCTATCCTGAAGACCTTGACACCTTTTGCGAAACTATGGACATTCCTGTCCCCCGCCTTCAAGAGTGGGACCTGGTGGCTACACCCCCGCCCCCTCCCACGGTTTGGCAAAAGGTCCCCCCGACCAAGCGACCCCGGGACCGGGGCTCCCCCCGCGGTCCCCCTCAATCTGGTCATGGCTGATGACTGATTCTATCGGACTTCCTCTTTTGCTTGACCCCCCCTGACCCACCCATCAGCTCCATTTGTAACCCCTCCTCCCCTGGGCCCACCACTTGACACTTGCTTTGTTCATTGGGCACGTGCAGTTGGAGACTTCTGGTCACCCACCCCCCCTGTAGGTCCGACCTACTAGAAGTTCCCTTGGTACCCTATTGTACTTTGTTGTTACTGGTTACTGTAGTTCTCTATGTCCCCCCGGCCTGGACCCTCTCCCTTTTGGGGGGCCCTGGTCGGGAGGACTTATTGGAACCCTTTGGGCCCTGAGTGGCGCGGTGCACTCGGGCCTCGTTTTACTCAATGTCATTTTGATTGCATTGCATTTAATGTTGTCTTTTTCCTTTTTTTCTCCTCCTTTTGTTCTTTCTCTTTCTTCTTCCCCTCCCTTGCTCCCGTGGCTCGGCTCGTGCTCCTGGCGGCTGTCCGGACTGTGTCTGCGGAATGGCGTCTCCCCCAGGCGGGCCCCGGCATATCCTCGCGGCGGGATCAGATAAGTACCTTCTTGCTTGCACATACCCATGACCATGGCTAAGATTATGTCCCTCAATGTCCACGGCCTAAATTCAAATCGGAAGAGACATCTTACACTGCGGGAGATCAGGCATTCTGGGGCGGACGTTGTCTTTCTCCAGGAAACGCACTTCGACAAAGGGGACTCCTTTGGGTTTGCGTCCAGACAGTACCCCCAGATTTTCCAGGCGTTCAATCCTAGAAAGCGAGCGGGAGTGGCCATACTTTTTAGGAAAGGTTCCCCCTTTAAATGCTCAGAGTCATTTATTGACCCTAGAGGGCACTACATCATCCTGAGGGGCCTCTGGCAGCAGCAACCAGTTACGCTATGCACTCTATATGCACCCAACACCCACCAGATTCACTTTCTCTCTAGAGTACTTGCGCGGTTGTTCCGGTCACCCAACGAATACTTGCTATTTGGAGGAGACTTCAACTTGTGCCAGTCGGTGGCCCTTGACCGCCTGGTCCTGAACCCGTCGGACCCACAGACCCGGGCCCACAGAGACTCTAAACTTTTTCGCCAGCTTACTAGACGTTATGCCCTGTTTGACTCCTGGCGCGCCCTTCACCCGGGGGATAAACAGTTTACATACTACTCTGCTCCGCACCGCATGCACTCCCGTATAGACTACCTTTTTGTTAACAACGCCACCCTCCGTGTTACTAGGGAGGCCCGAATATTACCGATCTCCTGGTCTGATCACGCCCCAGTGGTCCTGACTCTGGACCTGGGTGCCCCTAACCACAGGCCCTGTCACTGGCAGCTGAACAACTTTTTACTCCAGTATAGCCCCTCTAGGTTGGAAATGCAGAAGACATTGCAAAACTATTTCGTCGAAAACGATACCCCGGACGTCTCCCTGGCCACTCTTTGGGAGGCCCATAAGGCAGTCCTTCGGGGTCGTTGCATGGCGCTCTCCTCGGCCATGAAAAGGGATGCGAAAGCAGCCAAAGTGCAGGCAGAGAGGGACTTGAGGACACTAGAGAGCCAACTGCAAACTTCTCCATCCATACCCCTTCTTAAAAAGATAGTATGCCTACGCACAACACTTCGGGACTTGGCCTTAGGCCAGGTGGAGAAGGCCCTACTCCGGCTAAAACAAAGGTACTATGACAAGGGAAATAAGGCTCACTCTCTGCTGGCGCGTAAGCTATCGGAACGCTCCCACATGACCACCCCTCACCAGATTAAAGATGGTACGGGCCGCCTTCTGACCCACCCTCGGGACATAGCTCGGGCTTTTGAGGAATTTTACACAGCCTTATATAGCGACCCTGACATACCGCATGACCCCTCACCCCCTGACCTGGCTGATCGTCTGCGTGACTACTTGGAACACAGTGGAATCCCTAAGATCCAGCCTGCTGACCTCCTCTCCCTTAACGCCTCTGTGACAGAGGAGGAACTCACGGCTGCCATTAAGTCCCTGCCCGCACATAAATCCCCTGGCCCAGACGGTCTCCCCTATGAATATTATAAGACGTTTCTCCCCATCCTCCTCCCGCGCATGTGCAAGCTGTTTAATGCCTTCCTTCAAACGACCCCTATCCCCTCGGACATGCAGCGGTCGTTTCTAACTCTGATCCCCAAACCCGACAAGGACCCCTCGCTGTGCGCTAGCTACAGGCCAATCGCGTTACTTAACTCAGATTTAAAAATTTTCACCAAGCTCCTCTCACTGCGTCTAAATGTGCTGCTCCCTTCATTGGTTCATAAGGACCAGGTGGGCTTTGTCCCTCTCCGCCAAGCGGGGGACAACACCAGACGGGTTATCGACCTGATAGATGTGGTGAACAGGGAGGGCCAGGAGTCGTTAGCCCTTAGTTTGGATGCAGAAAAGGCATTTGATCGCCTCAGCTGGCCTTTCCTGTTTGCCACGTTAAAACACATAGGACTTCGCGGCCCCTTCCTGCAGGCCATACAGCACCTCTATACGAATCCTACATCTCAGGTTAAGACCCCCTTTGCCCACTCTCCCTCTTTCCCGATAGCAAATGGAACGCGCCAGGGATGCCCACTTTCGCCACTTCTGTTCGCGCTTTGCGTGGAGCCCCTGGCGGCATCGATTCGCAGGAACCCGGATATCCGGGGTGTCTTGGTGCGGGGTAGGGAATTCAAGCTGGCGCTTTTCGCAGACGACGTTATTCTGACCCTGACCCAACTTAGAATCTCCCTGCCTAACCTCCACGCTGAACTCGATCTGTATAGGTCCCTGTCGGGTTATAAGATAAATGCGGCCAAGTCGGTAGCTCTCCCCATTAACATCCCCGACGAGGAGGTTCGACATCTAAAGCAGTGCTTTCCCTACCACTGGGCTACAGCGGGGTTGAAATATCTGGGGGTGCAGATCACCCCGTCCTTTGACTCTTTATATAAGGCCAACTTCCCCCCCCTCTATCGCTCCATAAGAGAACTTTTGCAGAAGTGGAGGGCCCATCACATTTCCCTTCTGGGTAGGGTGGCATCTGTTAAGATGGTCATCCTTCCCAAACTCCTCTATTTATTCCAGACGTTGCCCATACCAGTCCCATACGCGGACCTACGTAAGCTCCAAGCGGATCTGGTCCGCTTCGTCTGGAATTACGGGCGACACAGAGTCCCACGGACGGTCTTGACAGCATCCCGCACTGACGGGGGACTGGGGTTCCCTGACCTGCTTAAATATTATCAGGCAGCTCAGCTGCGCGCCGTTACCTCTTGGTTCCCTCAGCGCTCTTATAATATATGGACACAAATCGAGAAAATTTGGATGGCTCCCGCACACCCGAATAGCCTACTATGGAATGCAGGCGCGGAGGTGGATCCGGGCCGACTCTTGGGGCCCATGCTTCACCTCAGGACGCTTTGGCGCAGACTGTCCCGGACGCATAGCCTGAGCTCGGAGCGGTCTCTTTTGACCTCCTTCCTGTTCAACCCCAGGATGCCTGATAGTTTGACCCATCAGATGTCGTCGCCTTGGGCGTCGCGTGATCTTTTTAATTTTGGCCATTTAGTGGACCCCATAACACGGAAACTCCTATCGTTTTCCGATTTGCAAAAGAAATTTGACCTACCCCGCCAGGTGTTCTATGGGTATCTGCAGATAAGACACTATGCACAATCATTTGCCCCTGGGCTCCAATTTTCAACGCCAACGCCTTTCGAAAAACTGGTACTGGAGGGATCGGCTCGACGCGGGTTGATATCTGATACGTATCGGTTGCTGAACTCTCGCTCTTTCCCCACCCAGGGTAAGCATGCATACATGCTGCGATGGGAGAGGGAGCTCGGGGAGGAGATCTCGGAGACAGAGTGGCAGACGATCTGGTCCCAGGCGGCTAAAAGCTCTCTTTGTACGTTGTATAAGGAGAATGCCTATAAAATATTGTATTTCTGGTACATGACGCCGGCTATCCTCCACGCTATCTATCCATCCAGTTCAGACAGGTGTTGGCGTTGTCAGGGAGCCAGGGGAACCTTGTACCACATTTACTGGACCTGCCCCAAGATAGTACCGTTTTGGACGGAGACCCAGCAGTTGCTATCTCGCCTCCTTGGAGTGCTGGTTCCCTGGTCCCCGAAACTGTTTTTACTAGGAGTCTCAGCCCTGCGGATCTCCAAGTCCTCCAAGAAATTGTTGAGGCATGTATTGACGGCTGCGAGATGCCTAGTTGCCCTCCATTGGAAGCGCCTGTCACCCCCTTCTCAATCTGACCTCTACGCCAGGATCAAAGATATTGAACTAATGGAAAAAATGACTGCCAGGTTACGAGATAGTTTGGACACTCATGATGCAGTTTGGGCGGAATGGCATCGTCGGGAGGATCCGCCTTGAACCACGAGTCGAGCCACCCCTTAACCCCCCCCCCCCCCCTCTTTCTCTCTCCCTGTCTATCTGCGCTTGCAGTCTCCTTCCTCTGCTCTTTCTCCACCTCTTTTTTTTTTTCTTTCCCTTTTCCTTTTTTTTTTTTTTTTTTTTTTTTTTCTTGGTTCCCTCTTTTTTGTTTCCTCCTTTGCCTCTGCTACTCAGGGGTTTGTTCTACACGTGCTTACTTTTGTCTTTTGGCAGCTTGTGTTTTTAGGTTGGCTGCTTACGAGCGGAGTTATTGAGCTCCCCCTGATACCTGCCTTGTACTGTACTGTTATATGCTATGCACTGTTTCCTTTTCTGTTGATGCTCTGATGGCATCCTTGTACCGTATCTTTTCTGGCACGGGGGTTACCTCGTGTCCAATAAAAACTGTTAATTGAAAAAAAAAAAAAAAAGTTGCAAATTTGCTCAGAGCATGTTTGAAAATATCATAGCTTTTAGATTGTAATTTTTATAAATTATTCATAAAGTTTAGTAACCATACATTTTTGCATCATCTCTTCTAAATGAATGGCGGTCCAACGGACTGGAGGAAATCTATTGCAATTGTTCTCACTTGTACTAAATGGTTACCCACATCCGTTTTACTGTCTATAATCCCTGCACAGGAAGGACTATGTTTCAAGAAGCAGAGTGGGAGAAGCCTGGCATTGACTTACTATTAACAATATATATACTGTATTTATTGGTGTATAACACTCACTGTTTTACCCTGAAAATAGAGGGTAAACTGTGCCTGCGTGTTATACGCAGGGGGCTATGGAAAGGTTTTTTTTCCCCCTGAAACTTCTCTCTTAACCACTTTACCAGTGGGCCAATTTTAGCACTTCTCTCCTTCATGTAAAAATCACATTTTTTTACTGCTAGAAAATTAATCAGAACCCCCAAACATTATATATATTTTTTTAGCAGACACCCTAGGGAATACAATGTCAGTCATTGTCTTTTTCTCGCACGGTATTTGCGCAATAATTTTTCAAATGCCTTTTTTGGGGGGGAAAAAAACGGTTTCATGAATTAAAAAATAACAAAACAGTTAAGTTTGCCCAATTTGCCCAAGGATGTTACGCTGAGTAAATAGATACCCAACATGTCACGCTTTAAAATTGCGCACACTCATGGAATGGCGCCAAACTTCGGTACATAAAAATCTCCATAGGTGACGATTTAACATTTTTTACAGGTTACTATTTTCGAGTTTCAGAGGAGGTCTAGTGCTAGAATTGTTGCACACGCTCTAACGCACGCAAAGATACCTCACATGTGGGGTTTGAACGGCGTTTACATATGTGGGCGGGACCTGCATGCGTGTTTGCTTCTTTGTGCGAGATAACGGGGACAGGGGCGTTTTGAAAAAAAAAATGTTTATTTTATTTTTATTTTACTTCATTTTTTTATTTTTACACTTTTTTTTACATTTTTTTTTTTGATCGCTTTTATTCCTATTACAAGGAATGTAAACATCCCTTGTAATAGGAATCAGTGTGACAGGTCCTCTTTATGGAGAGATGTGGGGGTCAATAAGACCCCACATCTCTCCTCCAGGCTTACAAGCATGAAATCGGTGAAAAAAAAAATCACCGATCACATGCGACAGCCGCGATTGTGGCTTTGTTTACTTCCGGTCACCAGTCATCTCTATGCTTTCCAGCAGCGCCACCCGATTCGCTCTCCGGGCCCCCTATGGCACGGGAGAGCCCGGAGAAGCACCGGATGGTGGCGGGAGGGACGTCCCCTCCCGCTGCCTCTAAGAATGATCAAGCGGCGGAACCGCTGCTTTGATGGTTCTTATGGTGCAGAGAATCAGCGGCTGAAGACGGCGATATCTGAATGATGCCTGTAGCTGCACCCATCATTCAGATATCACCACACAAAGCCGAGGACGTCCTCGGTCGTCAAGAGGTTAAAGTTAGTGTGCGTGTTATACGCAGATAAATACGGTATTTCATTCTATACTGTGTGTCCAATGCAGAATTATTCATTCTTATATTTTTTATCTTTCTAGTTAAAAGACTGGAGTGTTGATGAACTCCAGACGAAACTAAACGAACTGGATCCAATGATGAATCGGGAAATTGAAGAAATTCATCAAAGATACCAATCGAAGCGGCAGCCTATACTAGAAGCCATTGATTCCAAAAAACGAAGGCAGCAAAATTTTTAAGCTTAGCCATGGAAGAACACATGGGACAAACTCTACGTTTCCAGGGGCTCAGCTTTTCATCAACACAACAAGAAGTTGAGTTGCTCTAGAAAAAATGAACCTCATTTCCTGGGTTGAGAAGTGGAGGCCGGTATTTCTCATCTTGCGCCTAAGCCTTCTGGAGAACTGAGTGCATCACCTTATTCCCAACTGTCTCTACCATGTCTTCACAATCTTTTCTGCCCTACGTATAGACCTTGGCCACTTATGCTGTAGACTTAGCCCCCCTCTTGGTCAGTCACCATGTCTGAAGGCAGGACCATTTCACAGTCAGAAAATCTCTAGGTACGAGGAGCTAGATTTTTAACTCTAGGCCAGATGCAGTTTTTTGGAGAGTATTTGTAGTTAACTTACTTTAGAATATTACTTTTTTTTGTGTTTTTTTTTTTAATACCATCTTAAATATGACTTGACTTTTATATTTTGTAATATATAACTTTTGTGTTTTTTTTTATTGCTAAATATTTTATATTTTGGAGATGAGTCTTATTGATTTTCATTCGGATGTATAGAATTTATTAAGATTAAAACAATGTTTTGTGTATGAAATGGAAAATTGCTTGTGTTTTGTAATGTGCATATTTAGGGCCCATTTACAGTATAATGGAGAGTAGATCTTGCTTTCCACTCTTTGTTGACATTGATTGATTGATTGAATAGGGCTCTTTCACATGGGCGGACCGTATGTCCGCTTTTTCATCCATCCGTGTACGGATGAAAAAGGGACATACATTGGTCCCTATGAGATTTCAGGTGTCAGCAGATGAACATCCGCTGACACCTGATCTCACCCGGTTCCGCAATCCTCCGATTCTGCAGACAGAGGAAAACCCTAATTTTCCCATCCGTCTGTGGATCGGATCAGGTGAACGCGGAAAGACGGTCCGTGTTCATCCGATCCCCCCATAGAGGAGAGCGGAGAAAAGGCAGGGCGGTCACTGCACAGTGTGCGGGGACCGCCCTGTCATCCGCCGGCTCAGCGGGAATCAGCAGAGCGATCCCCACTGAGCAAGCGGAGGTTCACGGGGCGGATCATCAATGATCCGCCCCCTGTAAAAGAGTCCATAGGGTGCGGTGTGGAGTCGGCAGTGCTGTGTTTTAAAAAATGTTGGATTTGTTTTCTCTTATTATGGTCCACACTTCCTACCTAGGGTTGCCACCTTTTCTTCAAGCCAACCCGAACACTTTAGCGGCACAAAGCCAATTTCTTTTTTCTGTAGTATACACTATAGAATTATAAAAGACCTGGGACGCCTTTGGGTGCCCCAAGGAGAGTTGTAGGGGGTGTGCCTGGGCACACCTTAATCACTTGTTGGCCCCGACCTCAAAGTGCTGCTGGCTTCCATCCTCTCCCTTCCCCCCGGCTGTGTTTCAGGATGGAGAACAGAGGAAGGAGAGAGTGTCGGCGCCCCCGGTGTCCCTTATGGACGCACCGCCACTGGGTTTGTGGTGTGGAATATTTTCTTTTGAAGGAAATCTGTTAAAAGCACAATGAAACATTCTGTAAACTACACATATAAACTAATGGACAGAAGCATCTGTTTGGACAACATAATAATGGACTAACAACGGCCTTAAATGTCTGCATGTCCTACCATTTTGTTCATATGAAGGGCGAATCCATCCTTACTGCTCACTAGTTTATGAAGAACACCAAGATCTCACATGTCGACCTCCTCAGTATTTATTATACAATGATTACATGGTTAGGTTTTTACACAATTATACGTACTGTATATGGCACTCTGCATTTTGTTTTGTCAAGTTCATTGGTGATAGTGATTTCCCTTTTTATACTCCTGCATAGAGGTCGACCGATATATCGGCCGATATTTGGCGTTTTTTAATTAATCGGCATCGGCCGATTGTGCTGGGAAAAAAAGCTGATTAAACTTCAGCACGATTTTCAAATGGCTTCTGTAATAGAAGTCAATGCAAGTTGCCTGGGAAGTTTTGAACTCCGTGTGTAGAAGTTCTCAGTTTAACCATTTAAAGATTAAATCTTTTTTGACACTTGTTGCTTACAAGTAAAAATCCTGTATTTTCTGCTAGAAAATCACTTAGAACCCCCAAACATTATATATATAATTTTTTTTTAGCAGAGACCCTAGGAAAGAAAATAGCGATTGTTGCAATATTTTATGTCACATGGTATTTGCGCAGCTGTCTTTCAAACGCAATTTTTGGGGAAAAAATACACTTTAACTAATAAAAAAAAAAAAAAAAACGTAAAGTTAGCCCATATTATTTTTTCCGTCAAAGTTTTGATTACCTGTTTTTGTGTATTTAAGATATCAATTATTTTATTTTTTTAATCTAAATTATACATACAAGTGCGCTGATTGGAGGCTTGTTGTGTTTAAAATAAATGTTTAAATGTAAGAAATTTTCTGTATCACTTATTACTTAGTGGAGTAATAATGGAACTTTTCGGAATCCTCCCCCCCTCCGGTGTCACATTTGGCAGCTTTCAGGAGGGAGCAGATACCTGTGTAATCTGGTGCCTACTCCGCCCCCCGCTGTCTTCTGGGAGACACACAGGTCCCAGAAGACAGCAGGGACCAGCGGGACTCACGCATTGCACAGTAGGGAACCAGGAAATGAAGCTGCTCCTGATTCCCTTACCGAAGATGGCGGCGGCAGCACCTGAGGGAGAGATCGGCTTCGGGTGCCGATATCGCATGCGCCCAGGACAGGTAAGTGTCCATATATTAAAAGTCAACAGCTGCAGTATTTGTAGCTGCTGACTTTAAATTTCTTTTTCAGCGGAACTCCGCTGCTTTCACACTGGACCGTCATTCTAGTGGCGCTATTTGGCTGCACTTTGCAGGCTCTTCGGCATCGGTGCCCGTTCATTTCAATGGGCAGGAGTGGTGGAAGAGCGGTATATACCGCTCCAAAGATGCTGCTTGCAGGACTTTTTTTTAACATCCTGCCAGCGCACCGCCTCAGTGTGAAAGCACTCGGGCGTTTACACAGACTGCAGGGGAGCCGTTTTTGCAGGCACTTTACAGGCGCTATTTTTAGCCCAAAAGCGCCTGAAAAACGCCCCAGTGTGAAAGGGGTCTAACTGTTAGATTTCATGAGATGAAGGGCAGGGAAAAAATAAATATATCGGCCCAAAAAAAAAATCGGCATCATATATCGGGCATCGGCCGCCGCGGTTTCTAAATATTGGCATCGGCCAGAGAAAAACCCAAATAGGTCGACCTCTACTCATGTAACCAGTGCAATGCTTTGCACGTTCTTTATGCAGCAAGACGGAGAATCATAGAAAGTTCAGTAGGCCAAATTGGTAACAGAATGCTTTTTATTGATCTGACTGCAGTCAAATAAAAATCATAGATACTGCAATATGCACATATTCATATGGACCTTGTATAGTGAGTGACTCAGTCTGTAAGTGTTCATAATTGGAACCATGAAGGGAAAAACGATTTTGTCCATTTATTGTATACAGGCATTAGCAGCACAGAGCAAGATATATTTTACAGTTCAGAATTCCAAGGTGACAAATAAACAAGACAAGCATATTGTAATGTATGCAAATGGACATATACATATATGTGTGCATCTTGTATCGCTGTATATGTAAAAATATATTGCTGAACCCTCTTTTTCTATTTTACTGAATAACAAATCCTACGCTACAGTATATTTTAGGGCACTGGAACTCCGCTGAGTGCTGATTTGCGCATTTCATTTTTCACATAGCTCCATTCAAAATAAACCACGTTAAAAAAAAAAAAAAGCGAGTTACCAAGCTGTGACGTGGGGAAGGGTTTCTTGGATGAGACCAATGCCGCGTACACACGATCATTTTTCGGCATGAAAAAAATGTTGTTTTTCAAAATTGTCATTTAAAATGATCGTGTGTGGGCTTAACATCATTTTTCAGGTTCTGAAAAACGACAAAAAAAAATTAGAACATGCTACATTTTTTTTTTTTTTTTTTTTGATGTTTCAAGAATTTCTTTCTTTTAATTTTGATGATTTTGGCTTACAGATAGTGAAAACCCAAAATTCAGTATCACGGAACATTAGAATATTACATAAGACCAATACAAAAAGGATTTTTAATACAGAAATGTTGGCTCACAGAAAAGTCTGTCCATTGTACAGTATAGAATGCACTCAATGCTTGGTCGTGGCTCCTTTTGCATGAATTACGGCATCAATGCGGCGTGGCATGGAGGTGATCAGCCTGTGGCACTGCTGAGGTCTTATGGAAGGAAGCCCAGGTTGCTTTGATAATGGCCTTCAGCTTGTCTGCATTGTTCGGTCTGGTGTCTCTCATCTTCCTCAGACTCTCTATGGGGTTTGGGTCAGGTGAGTTTGCTGGCCAATCAAGCACAGTGATACCATGATCATGTGACCAGGTATTGGTACTTTTGTCAGTGTGGGAGGTGCCAAGTCCTTTGATCTGACGTGACTTGACTTGAGTAGGTGATGCTCCACTGACATGGAAGGGATGAGGGCTGTGAAAATGAAGAAAAACAGTTCCTCAGAGCTTTCACCTCACAATCCTCTCTCACACATCCCGCCATGATGTACGTCCCATGCTACATTTTTTAACGTTGTTTTAAACGATGTCGTTTTTCGGGTTGTAAAAAATGATCGTGTGTGGACTAAAACGACGTAAAAAACCTGCGCATGCTCAGAAGCAAGTTATGAGACGGGAGCGCTCGTTCTGGTAAAACTACCGTTCATAATGGAGATAGCACATTCATCACGCTGTAACAGACAGAAAAGCGCAAATCGTCTTTTACTAACAAGGAATAGGCTAAAAGCAGCCCAAAGGCGAATAGAACTTCCCCTTTAAAGTGCCGTCGTACGTGTTGTATGTCACCGCGCTTTGCTAGATCATTTTTTAAAAACGATGGTGTGTAGGCAACATCGTTTTAATGATGAGGTTGGGAAAACTTTGTTTTTTCGACATGCTGAAAAACTAAGTTTTTTTTCATGCTGAAAAATGATCGTGTGTACGTGGCATAAGACCGAGGTTTTTAGCCAAAGTTAATAGCAGTAAATGTAACCTAAATTCAGCACTGCCCACCACACATGCCTAATGCAAAGTATAATGGCGGTAGCATAGGCTGTGGAGCTGTTCTTCTTCAGCATAGACTGGGCATCATGTTAGATTAAAGAGAAAATTTGGCGATACAAAATTTAGATAAATATTTTAAAAGATACAAAATGGAGCCAGACAAAAGTTCATGTTTCAGCAAGCAAGAGCCTGTGTCAGACGGGTTTTTGTTTGGCTCAACTGTTTTTTCTGTTTCAGTGAACATCCAATAGGATCCTGACAGGGCCTGTGTTGATAGAATGAGTTTGAGATACTGGTACTTCGGAGATCATTCAGAACTCATTGGAAGGTGCATTGACCTCCTTTGCCCTACATTTGACCGGCTTCAAATGGGTTTTGCATTGCCAGTCAAGTTCCTCCACCCCAAACTCGCTCATCCATGTCTTTATGGACCTTGCTTTGTGCACTAGTGCGCAGTCATGTTGGAACAGGCAGGGGCCGTCCCCAAACTGTTCCCACAAAGTTGGGAGTATGAAATTGTCCAAAATGTCTTGGTATGCTGACACCTTAAGAGTTCCTTTCACTGGAACTACAACCCCACACCATAATCCCCCCTCCACCAAATGATTTGGACCAGTGCACAAAGCAAGGTCCATAAGACATGGATATGAATGTTTTCGGTGGAGGAACTTGACTGTCCTGCCCTCAACCCGATAGAACACCTTTGGGATGAATTAGAGCGGAGACTGTGAGCTAGGACTCCTTGTCCACATCAGTGTCTGACCTCACCAATGCGCTTCTGGAAGAATGGTCAAACATTCCCATAGACTCACTCCTAAACCTTGTGGACAGCCTTCCCAGAAGAGTTGAAGCTGTTATAGTTGCAACCAGTGGGCCAACTCAATATTGAAATCTACGTACTGAGACTGGCATTGGGAAGTTCATATGCGTGTAAAGGCATGCATCTCAATACTTTTGGTAATAAAGGGCTAGATTCAGGTAGATTTGGGCCGGCGTAGCGTATCTCAGATACACTACGCCGCCTTAAGTTTGAGCAGCAGGTCCTGTATTCACAAAGAACTTGCGCTGTAACTTACGGTGGCGCAGTGTAACTGGGCCGGTGTAAGCCCGCCTAATTCAAAATAGGCTGGTTGGGGGCGTGTTCTATGTAAAATACTCGTGACCCCACGTATTTGACTTTTTTAACGAACGGCGCATGTGCCGTCCGTGGACGTATACCAGTGCGCATGCTCCAAATGATGTCGGCAAATCGTCATGCTTTCGACGTGAACGTAAATTACGGCCAGCCCCATTCACGAAGTAAAATTTGAAAAATTCGACACGGTTCCGACGTCCATACTTAACATTGGCTGCGCCATGTTTTTGGTAATTTATTTTTACGCCTGAAAACCCCTTATGTAAACGGCGCATCTTTACTGCGACAGCCGGGCGTACGTTTGTGAATAGGCGTATCTAGCTGATTTACATTTTCTAGGCGTAAATCAGCGTACACGCCCCTAGCGACCAGCGTAAATATGCAATTAAGATACGACGGCCTAGGAGACTTACGTCGGCCGTATCTTAGCAACATTTAAGCGTATCTCAGTTTGAGCATACGCTTAAAGTTGCGACGGTGCGGATTCGGACTTACGACGGCGTATCTAATGATACGCCCGTCGTAAGTCTTTATGACTCTGCCCCAAAGTGTATATAGTTGGAATTGGGCTTTAAAATATGCAGCACCAAGTTTAAGTGCCTTCAAATACAAATCTCGGTAAGTTTGTGTGAATATAGATATATCTATATACACGGTATCTCACAAAAGTGAGTACACCTCTCACATTTTTGTAAATATTTTATTCTATCTTTTCATGTGACAACACTGAAGAAATTACACTTTGCTACAATGTAAAGTAGTGAGTGTACAGCTTGTATAACAGTGTAAATTTGATGTCCCCTCAAAATAACTCAACTCATAGCCATTAGGGTTTAACCACTGGAGACAAAAGTGATTACACCCTAAGTGAAAATGTCCATATTGGGCCCAAGTAGCCATTTTCTCTCCACGGTGTCATGTGACTTGTTAGTGTTACAAGGTCTCAGGTGTGAATTGGGAGCAGGTGTGTTAAATTTGATGTTATCGCTCTCACTCTCTTACTGGTCACTGGAAGTTCAACATGGCACTTCATAGTAAAGAACTCTCTCAAGGATCTGAAAAAAATAATTGTTGCTCTACAAAAGATGGCCTAGGCTATAAGAAGATTGACAAGACCCTGAAACTGAGCTGCAACAGGGTGGCCAAGACCATACAGCGGTTTAACAGAACAGGTTCTATTCAGAACAGGCCTCGCCATGGTCAACCAAAGAAGTTGAGTGCACGTGCTCAGCGTCATATCCAGAGGTTGTCTTTAGGAAATAGACGTATGAGTGCTGCCAGCATTGCTGCAGAGGTTGAAGGGGTGGGGGGTCAGCCTGTCAGTGCTCAGACCGTATGCCGTACACTGCATTAAATTGGTCTGCATGGCTGTCGTCCCAGAAGGAAGCCTCTTCTAAAGATAATGTACAAGAAAGCCTGCAAACAGTTTGCTGAAGACAAGCAGACCAAGGATATGGATTACTGGAACCATGTCCTGTGGTCAGATGAGAAACTTATTTGGTTCAGATGGTGCCAAGTGTGTGTGGCGGAAAACAGGCGAGGAGTAAAAAAAACAAGTGTGTCTTGCCTACAGTCAAGCATGGTGGTGGGAGTGTCATGGTCTGGGGCTGCATGAGTGCTTCCGGCACTGGGGAGCTACATTGAGGGAACCATAAATGCCAACATGTACTGTGACATAATGAAGCAGACATGATCCCCTCCCTTCGGAGACTGGGCTGCAGGGCAGTATTCCAACATACCGACCCCAAACACACCTCCAAGACGATCACTGCCTTGCTAAAGAATCTGAGGGTAAAGGTGATGGACTGGCCAAGCATGTCTCCAGACCTAAACCCTATTGAGCATCTGTGGGGCATCCTCAGATGGAAGGTGGAGGAGCGCAAGGTCTCTAACATCCACCAGCTCTGTGATGTCATCGTGGAAGAGGACTCCAGTGGCAACCTGTGAAGCTCTGGTGATCTCCATGCCCATAACGGTTAGGGCAGTGCTGGAAAATAATGGTGGCCACACAAACTATCGACACTTTGGGCCCAATTTGGATATTTTCACTTAGGGGGGTGTACTCACTTTCGTTGCCAGTGGTTTAGACATTAAGAGTTATTTTGAGGGGACAGCAAATTTACACTGTTATACAAGCTGTACACTCGCTACTTTACATTGTAGCAAAGTGTCATTTCTTCAGTGTTGTCACATGAAAAGATAGAATAAAATTTACAAAAAGGAGAGATGTACTCACTTTTGTGAGATACTATATATATATATATATATATATATATATATATATATATATATATATATATATATATACACTATATAATTTATTTATTCATCCACAGACTAATGACATCCTTGTATAACTGCATCAACTCTACAAATCACAGAACTCAATAATGATCTAATCAATGTTAGATGCAATCCACTTTATAACATACATGATGTGTTGGGAGATTAGGAGCAGGTCAATGTATGGCCAAGATGTAGAAATAAGTGTGAATAACGGAGGTAATCCCTGCTGTTAATAACATCTGTCTGCATTCATTCTTCAATATTTACTTCATACAGAATAGTTGTGCCAGCAGCCTTTTCAAGATAAATAGGATCTGAACTGTGGAAGTTGTGCCCATAAAGGCAAGAAGGGAGCAAAGGACTAAGTCACCAGTCTTTCTGCATCTGATCGTTCCATCATAATTGATTTACCATGATACTTTTAACACTGTGGGGTTCACTTACTAAAACAGAAGCGTGCAAAATCTGGTGCAGCTCTGCATAGAAACCAATCATCTTCCAGGTTTTATTGCCAAAGATTACTGGGCAAGCTGAAGTTAGAAGCTGATTGGCTACCATGCAGAGCTTCCCCATATTCTGAGTGCTCCAGTGTTAGTAAATCTACCCAGTGTCACAGAGTAGTAGTGACCATTTTGGCAGAGACGGGGCTTAAAGTCGACGTAAACCCTTTACAACCACTTTTACCTGCAGGTAAGCTTACTGTATATTAAGGCTTACCTGTACTGTAGGTGCTTGAAATATCTCCCAAACCTCCACGGTTTAGGAGATATTTACAAATGAGACGGGCGCCGATGTCTATGGCGCATGCGCACTTTAGAAATGGCGACTGTGGAAGATTTCCCCTCTAATACTTTTTTGGGGACAAGCCAAGGTTTGTTTTTGTCTTTTACTTTCAATAATAATGGTAAACAGAGAGAGAAAGAGATTCTCCTTAACGAGGGCGAAGACAGCAATACAAACTGACAAGTGTTCTAATCCATCTCCACTCTTTACAAAATAAAAATAAAACATTTTGGCCCGGATTCACAAATCACTTGCGCCGACGTATCTCCAGATACGCAGCGTAAGTGCAAATATGCGCCGTCGTATCTATGCGCCGGACTCAGAAACTAAGATACGCCTGAAAATAGGCTTTATCTGACCGACGTAACTTGCCTACGCCGGCGTAGAGTGGGCGCATATTTACGCTGGACGTATTTGCAAATGCACATATGCAAATGAGGGAGACACGCCGATTCACGAACGTACGTCCGTCCGACGCAGTGCGCGTAAAGTCATTCGTCCGGCGTAAAGTTATGCCCCATAAAGAAGGTGTAACTCAGCAGCATCCATGCAAATGGCTGCACCAGGGAACACAAGCCGACGTATTTTTTGTAGGACGTGAAAATGACTAGGCGTAGGTTACATTCACGCCGTAGGCAGTGATCCGACGTATCTTAGGGAGTAGTACCAACGTGATTCTGAGCATGCGCACTGGGGTGCGTCCACGGGACGGCGCATGCGCCGTTCGTTATACGTATCTGTCTGGCGCTCGGCCCATCATTTGCATGTGGTCACGCCTCATTTGCATGGCTCGCGCCCACTTCCACCTATGTCGGCTTATGCCTAGGAAACCCAGCACAGTTTTGGCAACACTGGCTTTGTGAATTCAGTGCTTGCCTCTCTGCGTTGCGTCGGCGTAGCGTAAAGGAGATACGCTACGGCGGCTTAAATGTGTGCCAGCGTCTGTGAATCCAGGCTATTGTCTTTAGTTATGCTTTAACTTCATCATGTCAGAACTGACCCCCATTAACTGGTGGGGGAATACGCAAGAAGCAGCAAAGGAAGCACAGATTCACAAAATGATTGAAGCAGGAACAAGGGGATCCTTGAACTGCAGGTCTTTAGGTACAGATTCCTCTCCAGCAAGGAGAACAGTGAGAAGCACAGTAGTAAAGTATCACCAAATCTCCTGAAAAAATCTTATTTTATTTATTTTTTTAGTTCAGGTTCAGATTAATAGGAGTAAATATAAGTGTTTGTAAAAAAAAAAATGTTTAGACATTTTACTGTGCTATTGTAATGTTTATACATACCTGCTCTATGCAATGAGCGGCCCAAACCCCTCTATTCTGGGGTCCCCCAGTGGCGCTCTTGGCTCTTCTTCTTCTGTGAGTGCCCCATAGTAAGCAGCAATTGGCAATAAAGGCAATTGTGCAAGCTGGGCTTTGTGCATCCATAGACACACACCACGCGGCCCCACCCCCTGCTCCTTCCTCGCATGATTTGACTGACAGCAGCAGGAGCCAATGACTCCTGAATGCTCTCAACCAAGCTTGTCAGATTACAGGGAGTGGAGAGCAGAACTACAGCTGGGCATGGATCGATACAGAAATCAAGTATGTTTTTATTGCAGGAAAAGCATGCAAGGTAAAAATATATTTTGCCTTTACAACCACTTAAGCCCCGGACCATTTGGCTGGCCAAAGACCAGAGCCGTTTTTGCGATTCGGCACAACTGACAATTGCGCGGTCGTGCGACATGGCTCCCAAACAAAATTGATGTCTTTTTTTTCCCACAAATAGAGCTTTCTTTTGGTGGTATTTGATCACCTCTGCCGTTTTTTTATTTTTTGCGCTATAAACAAAAATAGAGTGACAATTTTGAAAAAAATTCAATATTTTTTACTTTTTGCTATAATAAATATCCCCAAAAATATATAAAAAAAAAGTTTTTTCCTCAGTTTAGGCCGATATGTATTCTTCTACATATTTTTGATAAAAAAATCGCAATAAGCAATAAATTGATTGGTTTGCGTAAAAGTTATAGCGTCTACAAAATAGGGGGTAGTTTTATGGCATTTTTTTAATCATTTTTTTTACTAGTAATGGCGGCGATCAGCGATTTTTATCGTGACTGCGACATTATGGTGGACACATCGGACACTTTTGACGCTATTTTGGGACCATTGTCATTTATACAGTGACCAGTGCTATAAAAATGCACTGATTACTGTGTAAATGACACTGGCATGGAAGGGGTTAACCACTAGGGGGCTATAAAGGGGTTACGTGTGTCCTAGGGAGTGATTCTAACTGTTAGGGGGCGTGGCACGTCACTGATCGCTGCTTCCGATGAGAGGAAGCAGACGATCAGTGACAGTGTCACTAGGCAGAATGGGGAGATGCCTTGTTTACACTTGCCTCTCCCTGTTCTGCAGCTCTGTGACTCGATCGCGGGACACTGGCGGACATCGAGTCTGCAGGTCCCGTGGGCACGGCCCCGGAGCTCGCGGGAGGGGCGCGCGCGCCGCCGGTGGTGCTTGCGCGCCCGCACAGCAGCAAATTTAAAGGGACCTGTACGCCCATTTGGCTGTCCGTGCCATTGTGCCGACGTAAAAGTGCGTGCGCTGGTCGGCAAGTGGTTAGAGGGGGGCTGTGGGGTGCTGATATTGGAAGATTTTTTTTCTTACCTTAATGCAGGAAATGCATGCAAAGTAAAACGATCTTTTGCCTTTACAACCACTTTAAAGTATAACAGAAGGCAAATCTTTTTGTCATAGCCTATTTCATCAGGGTGTGCAGCCCACAGCTCAAGCACACATGGGCCCGGATTCACAAAGCACTTACGCCGACGTATCTCGAGATACACCGCGTAAGTGTAAATATGCGCCGTCGTATCTATGCGCCGGACTCTGAAACCAAGATACACCTGAAAATAGGCTTCATCCGACCAACGTAACTTTCCTACGCCGGCGTATCGTGGTCGCATATTTACGCTGGCCGCAAGTGGCGCTCCCATTGATTTCCTATTCAAATATGGAAATGAGGGAGAAACGTTGATTCACGAACGTACTTGTGCCCGGCACAAAATATACGCGGTTTGCGTAAGTCGTACGTCCGGCGTAAAGTTATTCCCCATATATGAGGCGCAACTCATGCTATGGTATGGACCAGGGAACACAGCCGTCGTATTTTACGTTGTTTACGTAGTAGGTGAATAGGGCTGGGCCTAGGTTACGTTCACGTCGTAGGCAGTGATCCGTCGTATCTTAGGGAGTAGTTCCGACGTGATTCTGAGCATGCGCACTGGGATACGTCCATAGGACGGCGCATGCGCCGTTCGTTTTAAGTACTTGTATGGCACTCGGCCCATCATTTGCATGGGGTCACGTTTCATTAGCATGGCTCACGCCCACTTCCACCTACGCCGGCTTACGCCCAGGGAACCCAGCGTAGTTTGGGAGGCAAGTGCTTTGTGAATTCGGTGCTTGCCTTTCTGCGCTATGTCGGCGTAGCGCATATTAGATACGCTAAGCCGGCATAAATATGCGCCAATGTATGTGAATACGGGCCATGATTTCCTCTGCAGCCTCAGCTGCACTGGACAGTGAATGGATGGGAAGTGCTCTGTGCTGAGAGGCTTCCTGTTCATTCACAAACACAGTTTACTATGCTTCAGTTGTAAATGAACACAGTGAGTGATTGTGTTCACTGTGTTGATTTAAAAAAGTAAGGGGGTGGTGAACTACATATTGACTATCACTTTCCCCCCACTCTCCATCTTGAACTATCCCCTGCAGCAGATGAGGGAAACCAGCAGCACTGTGGGGCGGAGGGCAACATGGGGGAAGCCCAGATAGTAGGGGGAAACTGCACTGTACAGAGTGATTACACACCCCCTGCGCATGCCTATGCTTATTACTAAAGGAGGTAACATTAGTGGCATCTTCAACACTGCACAATGGAATTACCATATATACACCATATTTTATATATAATACAGGATCATGGACCTTACTGGCTTATGGTCATGACCCTGGAACTATTCATTGGCTGCTCACTATTGTAGGGTGTGCAATGTCTCTGTTTATTCATTTGCCGCACAGCTTCCATTTGCTGGTTATAGTTCTGTAAGGCTCTCTGATATTTTATCGCTATCGTCTTGTGGTTCCTGGCTCGGCCTCCTGTCACTGTTCCTCACTGCGTTCTCCAGGGCTTTCTGTCTCCGGTAGAAATGTGAAAACTTGTTGAATATTATAGTTATCGGCAGGGCCACCACCAATATCCCACCCAGGATACAGCCGGAAGCGGCTAATTTTCCAGCTACGGTGGCTGGGACAACATCGCCATAGCCTACAGTCGTCATGCTTACAGTTCCCCACCACCAACAGGATGGGATGGTGTCAAACCCCGTGTCTTCATCTTTCTCTGCCGTGTACGCCATTCCAGAAAAGACTAAGACTCCAACAGCCAAGTACAGTAGTAAGATGCCAACTTCTCTGTAGCTGTGCTGAAAAATAAGAGCAAAACACAGTTAGGTTGCAACATGTTAAGCCAGGGATTTCTCCAAATTTAAAAAACACACTATTAGCCGGATTCAGGTAGGGACGCGTATCTTTAAGGCGGCGTAGCGTATCGTATTTACGCTATGCCACCTTAAGTCAGAGAGGCTATTCACAAAGCACTTGCCTCCTAACTTATGGCTGCGTAGCGTAAATGGGGCCGGTGTAAGCGCGCCTAATTCAAATGAGGATGGGGGGCGTGTTTTATGTTAATGTTTGGTGACCCGACGTGATTGACGTTTTTTACAAACGGCGCATGTGCCGTCCGTGTACATATCCCAGTGTGTATTTCTCCAAAGTACGCCGCAAGGACATATTGGTTTCGACGTGAACGTAAATTACGTCCAGCCCCATTCACGGACGACTTACGCAAACGACGTAAAATTTTCAAATTTCGACGCGGGAACGACGGCCATACTTAACATTGGCTAGGCCAGCTATTTGTTGGAACAACTTTAAGCCTGAAAATGCCTTACGTAAACGGCGTATCTGTACTGCGTCGGCCGGGCGTACGTTCGTGAATAGGCGTATCTAGTGATTTACATATTCTACGCCGAACGCAATGGAAGCGCCACCTAGCGGCCAGCCTAAAAATTACACTTTAAGATACACGCCGCTCGTATCTTAGCCTAATTTAAGCGTATCTGGTTACCAGAATACGCTTAAATTTGCGTCGACGCAGATTCAGACTTAGGCTGGCGTATCTACTGATATGCCGGCCTAAGTCTTTCTGAATCTACCTATTAGTCTGTAGGGTTCAATATTGAGTTGGCCCACCCTGTGAAGCTATAACAGCTTCAACTCTTCTCGGAAGGCTGTCCACAAGGTTTAGGAGTGTCTATGGGAATGTTTAACCATTCTTACAGAAGTGCATTTGTGAGGTCAGGCACTGATGTGGACGAGAAGGCCTGGCTTGTAGTCTATACTCTAATTCATCCCAAAGGTATTCTATTGGGTTGAGGTCAGGTCTCTGTGCAGGCTAGTCAAGTTCCTCCACCCCAAACGCGCTCATCCATGTCTTTATTGACCTTGCTTTGTGTACAGGGAACAGTCTAGCATAGGGAATGCGTTTGATCTGTTATTATATACTACCTCTGGATGGAGGACAAATTGGTAGAATTTTTTCTACAGGTGAAACTCGAAAAATTAGAATATCATGCAAAAGTTCATTTATTTCACTAATGCAACTTAAAAGGTGAAACTAATATCATTGTGATGATTATGGCTTACAGCTCATGAAAACCCCAAATCCCCAATCTCAGAAAATTAGAATATTGTGAAAAGTTGCAATATTCTAGACTCAACGTGTCCCACTCTAATCAGATAATTAAGCCATAACACCTGCAAAATGTTCCTGAGCCTTTAAATGGTCTCTCAGTCTGGTTCAGCAGGAATCACAATCATGGGAAAGACTGCTGACCTTACAGTTGTGCAGAAAACCATCATTGACACGCTCCATCAGGAGGGAAAGCATCAAAAGGTAATTGCAAAAGAAGTTGGATGTTCCCAAAGTGCTGCATCAAAGCACATTAATAGAACGTTATGTGGAAGGGAAAATGTGGAAGGAAAAGGTGCTCAAGCAGCAGGGATGACCGCAGCCTGGAGAGGATTGTCAGGAAAAGGCCATTCAAAAGTGTCGGGGACTTTCACAAGGAGTGGACTAAGGCTGAAGTCGGTGCATCAAGAGCCACCACACACAGACTGGTCCTGGACATGGGCTTCAAATGTCGTATTCCTCTTGTCAAGCCACTCCTGACCAACAAACGTCAGAAGTGTCTTACCTGGGCTAAAGAAAAACACACCTGGACTGGTGCTTAGTGGTCCAAAGTCCTCTTTTCTGATGAGAGCAAATTTTGCATCTCATTTGGAAACCAAGGACACAGAGTATGGAGGAAGAATGGAGATCCACACACTGCAAGATGCTTGAAGTCCAGTGTGAAGTTTCCAGTCTGTGTTGATTTGGGGAGCCATGTCATCTGTTGGTGTTGGTCCACTGTGCTTCATTAAGTCCGGGGTCAACGCAGCCGTCTACCAGGAGATTTTGGAGCACTTCATGCTTCCTTCCGCAGATGAGCTCTATGGGGATGCTGACTTCATTTTCCAGCAGGACTTGGTACCTGCCCACACTGCCAAAAGCACCAACACTTGCTTCAATGACCGTGGGATTACTGTGCTTGATTGGCCAGCAAACTTGCCTGACCTGAACCCCATAGAGAATCTATGGGGCATTGCCAAGAGAAAGATGAGACATGAGACCCAACAATGCAGAAGAGTTGAAGGCAGGGCCGATCCTAGGCGCTGCAGAGGTGGGGGCACCGAAGCTCCAAAGTGCTCCCCTCCCTCCTCCTTGTCCAGAGGTGGAGCGCATGCAGCGGGTGCTGCAGTTCCCCATCCCGCTTGCTCTCTCCGCTGGCAACTGACAAGAGTGCATACCTCCTGTTGTCCCCGGAATCCGGGCTGGGTACCACAGCAGAGCCTAGTACCGGAACACGTTTCGGCACTAGGCTCCACTAATTAATTCTGTCCGGTGTGCATGGAGCAGTCTCCTGTCTGCCCCGCCCCCTCTGCGTGTGTCGGCTCTTCTCCCATAGGTGGTGTGATGAGAGGCTTCTGGGTTGGCCGGAGCTGCTGCCAATCATCCCGTGCACTCCCAGAAATGCTCTCCGAGTGCCACCTTCCAAGTAACCAAAGATGCCACGTATGCCCCGCCCCCTGTAATGGGCTTCTGCTCCCAGCACGCCCGAGCTACAGGGATCTATTGGACAGGAACTGATCTATGGGGACACCTGATGTGGGGGCTCTGATGGGGACACCTGATGTGGGGGGCTATGATGGGGACACCTGATGTGGGGGGGGGCTCTGGTGGGGGACACCTGCTGTGGGGGCTCTGATGGGGACACCTGCTGTGGGGGGCTATGATGGGGACACCTGATGTGGGGGGGCTCTGATGGGGGACACCTGCTGTGGGGGGGCTCTGATGGGGGACACCTGCTGTGGGGGGCTCTGATGGGGGACACCTGCTGTGGGGGACTCTGATGGGGTACACCTGCTGTGGGGGGCTCTGATGGGGGACACCTGCTGTGGGGGGCTCTGATGGGGGACACCTGCTGTGGGGTTGCTCTGATGGGGGACACCTGCTGTGGGGGGCTCTAATGGGGGACACTAATGAAGACTTCTTAGAAGAGCATCTCTGTGTTTGAGTCGTAGCCATAGAAACATTTGTATAGGGGAGGAGTTAGTAAGATGACCACGCCCATGTGGGGCGCTAGAAATTTTTCTGCACCCAGGCGTCTGTGACCCTAGGATCGGCCCTGGCTGAAGCCCACTATTGAAGCATTCTGGTCTTCTATAACACCTCATCAGTGCCACAGGCTGAAAGCTTCCATGCCACGCCGCATTGAGGCAGTAATTGCTGCAAATGGGGCCCAAACCAAGTACTGAGTACATATGCATGCTTCTACTTTTCAGAGGTCCGATATTGTTCTATGTACAATCCTTGTTTTATTGATTGCATGTAATATTCTAATTTTCTGAGATTGTGGATTTGGGGTTTTCATGAGCTGTAAGCCATAATCATCACAATTACGACAAATCACGGCTTGAACTATCTTGCTTTACATGTAATGAGTTTACCTCATATATTAGTTTCACCTTTTAAGTTACATTAGTGAAATAAATGAACTTTTGCACGATATTAAAATTTTTCGAATTTCACCTGTATATCATTTTCTCTGTCAGATTATCCATTTTAATGTGCAGTGATGTTGATAATTGATGTGTAACCTATTGGTTTCAAAGAAATGTTTAGTTGTAAGTCTAGGTTCACACCTATCTGTTTTTTAGTGCGCTTTGCAGACCCCTACAACCACCAGCCAGGGTTGTGGGGAAGAGGCCCTTGTCCCCATCAACATGGGGCATGGGGATAAGGTGTCCCAAAGCACCCCCCCCCCCCCCATGTCGAGGGCATGTGGCCTGACCTGCCAGACTTAATGGAGTTGTAAGGGCAGAACGTTTTTTTATCTTAAGGCATTCTATGCCTTCTAGAGTCCAGTCCATAGGAATGTATGCAGAGCATTAACCACTTGCTTACTGGGCACATAAACCCCCTTCGTTCCCAGGCGAAATCTCAGCGTCCGGCACTGCGTCGCTTTAACTGACAATTGCGCGGTCGTGCGACGTGGCTCCCAAACAAAATTGGCGTCCTTTTTTCCCCACAAATAGAGCTTTCTTTTGGTGGTATTTGATCACCTCTGCGGTTTTTATTTTTTGCGCTATAAACAAAAAAAGAGCAACAATTTAAAAAAAAAATATATTTTTTTTACTTGTTGCTATAATAAATATCCCAATATCCCATATTTTTGTAAAAAAAAAAAAAAATCGCAATAAGCGACTGGTTTGCGCAAAAGTTATAGCGCCTACAAAATGGGGAACAGAATTATGATTTTTTTTATTATTTATTTTTTTTACTAGTAATGGCGGCGATCTGCGATTTTTATTGGGACTGGGATATTGCGGCGGACGTATCGGACACTTTTGACACAAATTTGGCGCCATTCACATTTATACAGCGATCAGTGCTATAAAAATGCACGAATTACTGTATAAATGTGACTGGCAGTGAAGGGGTTAACACTAGGGGGTGAGGAAGGGGTTAACTGTGTAGCCTGGGTGTGTTATAACTGTGTGGGGGGAGGGGGGTGACTGGGGGAGGGGACCGATGCTGTGTCTCTATGTACAAGAGACACAGATCGGTCTCCTCTCCTCTGACAGCACGTGGAGCTCTGTGTTTACACACAGAGCTCCACGTCCCTGCTGTCACCTGCCGTGTCACCGACGATCGCGTGTACCCGGCGGACATCGCGGCCGCCAGGTACACGCATCGGGTCTTCGGCGATGCGTCGGGACAGTTTTTACCCGCCGCGCGCCACCCAGTGGCGCGCGCGGGTAATGCACATAAAAGGCCGTTTTTAAACGGCCACTTGGCACTTGAGAGCCGCGCTGCGGACGTATTTCGTCTATAGCGCGGATCTCAAGTGGTTAAAGCCAGCACACTCAACCAGCATCCTGAGGGCACTACTCTCTACAGAGTGCAGATCTCCCTAAAAAGCTGTCAGATATCTGCAAAAACACACTCAGTCCCCCCAAACAATTGTATCCCAGGTTCCTTGCAACAATAGAGCAAGTTTACCTACATCTCTGATGGCCTTGGTCTCCTACCCTTTCTCCATTCCAGAGCTGCAACCTCCATAAGGCTCTTCAGCATTTGACACTTCCAGGAGTGTCGGATACCAATGCATTATTCCTCCAATCCCTGGAGAGGTGAGTATAATGGCTGTTGTTTTGCTGTGAACTTCAGGTAGTTTTTTTTTGAGACGAACTGAGAGTTGCTCTGACTGGACTAGATTACTAGACTAAACATTTTCACTTGCTAATAATTGATATGTTAGTCCAGGGGTATAGGCAACCCCTGGGATGGGAGCCACAAGTGGCACGTAAAGCCTCTTTTGCCAGAACACGACTCCCTCCCCATCAGCAGAGCAGCGCAGGGAAGTGTCAGTAAGAAATAGCTTCTGCCGCACTGTTGCATTCCAATCTCAGAAGTCCACGGCCCACACCGCACCTGCACTGAGGGGGAGGCACTGTGCCCCCACACATGCACTAAGGGGGAGGCACTGTGCCCCCACACCTGCACTAAGGGGGAGGCACTGTGCCCCCACACCTTCACTGAGGGGGAGGCACTGTGTCCCCACACATTGTAAAAGATGGGAAACATTGTTTTGTTCTCTAACTTCGCTGTAGATGCGATAGTCAGTATTTGTGATGGTAAAGAGATTGGGTGCAGTTCTGCTGGGGGGGGGGGGGCCCTGTTTCCAGGGAGGGAGCACTGTCATTGGCCACTGCTAAAGCCAAATAACAGTACTGCTAGCCCCACCCACCATTTGGAGGAAGATGAGTCGCTTGGTTGCCACTACCAATCTCAGAAAGAAGGGATTTCACTATGATTGAGAAAACCACAATCAGGTGACAGTTTGTGGAATTACTGTTGAGCTTCTGGGAACTTTGTTGAAATATATATATATATATATATATATATTGTGGCAGCAGGCAGGTTAAATTCCCTGGTTGCATCCAGGATACAATGTATATATCCCCTAGGTTCAGGCTTTATGCCAGTTTATACCTCTAGGGGGAGTGCTGGGAGTCCTGCTGGGAGGACTTTATGAGCCCAGCTGAATTAGGTGGGCTTGTTAGGTCCTCTACAAAAACTCCCAGCATGCAGAGAGATGTGCTCCAACTTGGAACCAGACCTGTGTGAATAGTCTGGGGAGTGTTTTCTGTGCGGTGAGACAAAGGGAGTTAGGGACTGGGGCAGCATTAGGCTGTACCCAGGTGTTAGTTAGGGACACCGATGTGTTTAGTGAGCGGTCAAGTGACCAGGGTTTATTTTGTGTTTCTTTTGTTTCTGTCACATTTATTTTTGTATATAGTTCAAATAAAACCTGCACCTTTTTGTTTTCCTCCTACCACCGTCTGCTGTGCCTAATTGTTTTTGTGTGCTGAACCCATCCAGGGGGTCACACACACCCGCTGCCGGGCTAACCCCCTCAGAATATATATATATATATATATATATATATATATATATATATATATATATGTGTGTAGCCCTCTGGTCCTAAACTGGGGCTATAATGTAAATTTATGTTTTGGCTGGCCTGTAGACAGCTCAGACTGATTGTACATTTTATCTGATCTTTCCCTAATAGTAATTAGGTTGTGCATTTCTCACTGTTGCCAGTAGGTGTCACTGAAACCACAGACCAGTATGACATAGTATAACTAGGTTGGGTTATGAATATTTATTCTTCTTCCAGCCAGCCCAGTAGGAGGTTCTTGGCCACTGGTGCATTCTGGGAGAGGATATATATTATGGCGGGCCATGTACTTCAGCTCTTTTGCCTCAGGCCCTCCTGGCCTGAGGACACGTTGCTCAAGTGAGCTCTGCAAGTAGGCCTAGAAGGCTGTGTGGGGCCTACCAATCCTGAGGTGGTCCTTAGGCTGTCTTGCCTGGCGTGGAAGAAGCCAAGCCAAGATGAGTAGATCCAGGGGAGGACCCTTGATGGAGAGAGCCAGAATGAAGGCTGATCTCTCAGAAGGACCTAGTGACTCCTTTGGAGGATGCAAACTAAAGTGTGCTTACAGTGTTGCCGGGTCAGCTTAAAGGTTCTGACACTGTGAAGCTGAATCTTGTTCTACATCTAAAATGTGTTTGCAATATCGCCAGGTCGGCTTAACCAGTTAGCAACCGCCCTATAGACAAAATACGTCTACAAGGCGGTTGCTTAACTCTGGGAGGGCGTCAATGTACGTCCTCCCAGGGCGCGCACACGGGAGTCTCCGTGAACGCCGGGTCCTCCGGACCCGGCTGATCACGGATCACGGTAAATCGCCGCTGATAGCGGCGGTTTACCACGTGATCGCTCCGTCCAATGACGGAGCGATCACTAGTAAACAAACCGGCGTCATGTGATGACGCCGGTTCCTCCCTCTCCTCTCTGTACCGAACGGTACAGTGTGAGAGAGGAGAGGGGAGAGAGCGGAAGCAGCAGCAGCTGCTGCTGCGGGCTGGATCTGTGACACATGTAGTCACAGATCCAGCCATCCATCCCTCCCTGTGCAATACTCTGCAATGTCCCCATACTCTGCAATGCCCCCATACTCTGCAATGTCCCCATACTCTGCAATGCCCCCATACTCTGCAATGCCCCCATACTCTGCAATACCCCCATACTCTGCAATGCCCCCATACTCTGCAATGCCCCATACTCTGCAATGCCCCCATACTCTGCAATGCCCCAAAATACTCTGCAATGCCCCAAAATACTCTGCAATGCCCCGCAATACTCCGCAATGCCCCGCAATACTCCGCAATGCCCCGCAAAACTCCGCAATGCCTCCCAAAACACCACAATACTCCGCAATACCCTGCAATACTCCGCAATACCCCGCAATACTCCGCAATACCCCACAATACCCCGCAATACCCCGCAATACTCCGCAATACCCCGCAATACCCCACAATACCCCGCAATACCCTGCAATACCCCACAATACTCCGCAATACCCCACAATACTCCGCAATACCCCACAATACTCCGCAATACCCCACAATACCCTGCAACGTCGTCTATGGGGATTTTTAAGTAGCGAAGTTTGGCGCCATTCCACGAGCATGTGCAATTTTGAAGGGTGACATGTTGGGTATCTATTTACTCGGCGTAACTTCATCTTTCACATTTATGCAAAAGAATGAAGAAAAAATACTAAATTTGCCAAATTTTATAACAGAAACAAAGAAAAATTATTTTTTTTTACAGAATTTTCAGTCTTTTTTCTCTTATAGCGCAAAAAATAAAAAACCCAACGGTGATTAAATACCACCAAAAGAAAGCTCTATTTGTGTGAAAAAAAGGACGAAAATTTCATTTGGGTACAGTGTTGTATGACTGAGTAATTGTCATTCAAATTGTGAGAGCACCGAAAGCTGAAAATTGATCTGGTTATTAAGTGGGTTTACGTGCCCAGTGGTCAAGTGGTTAAAGATTCTGGTACTGTGAAGCTGTACTTTTTCTAGATCCAAGAAGTCTGTAAGTGATCTGTTAGTGGTAACCCTCTCTCCTACTACAGATGGGCAGGGTGGTACAGTGGTGAAACAGATTTGCAGGGGGTACAGTGATCTGAGGTGTGAAGATGCAGGAATTGGGGCTGATCTGAGCACTGGATGGGCAGGAATTGGGGCTGATCTTAGTACTGGAGGTGCAGGAATTGGGGCGGATCTGAGCACTGGGGGTGCAGGAATTGGGGTGGATCTGAGCACTGGAGGTGCAGGAATTGGAACGGATCGGAGCACTGGAGGTGCAGGAATTGGGGCTGATCTGAGCACTGGAGGTGCAGGAATTGGGGCTGATCTGAGCACTGGAGGTGCAGGAATTGGGGCTGAACTGAGCACTGGAGGTACAGGAATTGGGGCTGAACTGAGCACTGGAGGTACAGGAATTGTGACGGATCTGAGCACTGGAGGTGCAGGAATTGTGGCGGATCTGAGCACTGGAGGTGCAGGAATTGTGGCGGATCTGAGCACTGGAGGTGCAGGAATTGGAGCTGATTTGAGCACTGGAGGTGCAGGAATTGGGGCTGATCTGAGGACTGGAGGTGCAGGAATTGGGGCTGATCTGAGCCCTGGAGGTGCAGGAATTGGGGCTGATCTGAGCCCTGGAGGTGCAGGAATTGGGGCTGACCTGAGCCCTGGAGGTGGAGGAATTGGGGCTGATCTGAGGACTGGAGGTGCAGGAATTGGGGCAGATCTGAGCCCTGGAGGTGCAGGAATTGGGGTGGATCTGAGCCCTGGAGGTGCAGGAATTGGGGCTGATCTGAGCACTGGAGGTGCAGGAATTGGGGCTGAACTGAGCACTGGAGGTACAGGAATTGGGGCTGATCTGAGCACTGGAGGTGCAGAAATTGGGGCTGATCTGAGCACTGGAAGTGCAGGAATTGTGGCGGATCTGAGCAATGGAGGTGCAGGAATTGGAGCTGATCTGAGCACTGGAGGTGCAGGAATTGGGGCTGATCTGAGGACTGGAGGTGCAGGAATTGGGGCTGATCTGAGCCCTGGAGGTGCAGGAATTGGGGCTGATCTGAGGACTGGAGGTGCAGGAATTGGGGCGGATCTGAGCCCTGGAGGTGCAGGAATTGGGGCTGATCTGAGCACTGGAGGTGCAGGAATTGGGGTGGATCTGAGCCCTGGAGGTGCAGGAATTGGGGCTGATCTGAGCACTGGAGGTACAGGAATTGGGGCTGAACTGAGCACTGGAGGTACAGGAATTGGGGCTGATCTGAGCACTGGAGGTGCAGAAATTGGGGCTGATCTGAGCACTGGAGGTGCAGAAATTGGGGCTGATCTAAGCACTGGAGGTGCAGAAATTGGGGCTGATCCTGAGCACTGGAGGTGGAGCGTGAAGTTGAAATTTTTTTGTTATAAAATCGGCACACTCAATTTCTTTGAAAACATTTTTCAGCACACTCAGCTCAAAAGGTTACCTACCCCTGTATGCTGGACTGTTGTGCCGAAATGTGTTCTAGTGGTTTAAAGTCAAACTGTGGGCGTCCGCAACCTGTCCCCGAAGCCGATACGAGTGTCCAGCGGGCACGATGAACTCTGGCACCCGCGATCGCTTGTGATAGAGCGAGAACCGGGATCTGTGTGTGTAAGCACACAAATCATGGTTCTGTCAGGGGAGAGGAGACAGATCGTGTGTTCCTACTAAGTAGGAACAAAAATTTGTCTTCTCCTCTAGTCAGCCAGATTCTCCCCTACAGTTAGAACACCTCCCAGGGAACACATTTAACCCCTTGATCGGCCCCTGGTGTTAACCCCTTCCCTGCCAGTGACATTTATACAGTAATCAGTGGCTATCTTTAGCTCTGATCGCTGTATAAATGTCAATGATCCGCCACAATGTCGCAGTCCAGATAAAAATCGCAGATCGCCATCATTGCTAGTAAAAAAAAGTAACAATAAAAATGCCATAAATCTATCCCATATTTTCTAGACGCTATAACTTTTGCGCAAACCAATCAATATGCACTTATTGCAATTTTTTTACCAAAAATATGTAGAAGAATATATATCGGCCTAAACTGAGGAAGAAATTTGTTTTTGTTTTTTTAATTTGGGGATATTTATTATAGCAAAAAGTAAAAAATATTGTTTTTCTTTAAAAAAAATTGTCATGCTGTCTGCTGCTTCTCTTTTCACTGTCAAATCACAAGACAGGCAGGAGACCTGTGTGAGTAACTTAACTCTTGCAGCAGAGAAAAATGAGTTCTCCATCCCTGCCAGACATAGTGGTGTGGTAGAGCTGTGTAAATCTGAGAACTGGATTGACATAAATACAAGGGGCCGGATTCACAGACGTATCTATTGATACGCGGCGTAAGTTCAAGGATGCGCCGTCGTATCTATGCGCTGTATTCAGGAAACAAGATACGCCTGAATTTTGCCAAGATACGACCGACGTAAGTCTCCTACGCCGTCGAATCTTGGGTGCATATTTACGCTGGCCGCTAGGGGCGCTTCCGTTGATTTACGAGTCGAATATGTAAATGAGCTAGATACGCCGATTCACGAACGTACTTGAGCCCGTCGCAGTAAGCTACACCGTTTACGTAAGGTGTACGTCCGGCGTAAAGTTGCCCCTGCTATATGAGGCGCAAGTAATGCAAAGGTATGGACGTCGGAACAAGCGTCGGATTTTACGTCGTTTACGTAAGTCGTACGTGAATGGGGCTGGGCGTAGGCTACGTTCACGTTGTTGCCATTCAGCCGTCGTATCCTACGGCGTAAATTCGACATGATTCTGAGCATGTGCCGTTCGTTCGGCGCTTCATTTACATGGGGTCACGAGTCATTTCAATACAACACGCCCACTACCAGCCTACTTTGAATTAGGCGGGCTTACGCCGGCCCATTTACGCTACGCCGCCGTAACTTAAGGAGCAAGTGCTTACTGTACTTGCCTCTCTATGTTACGTCGACGTAGCGCATATGGGATGCGCTACGCCAGCACAGAGATACGCCGATCTCTGTGAATCTGGGCAGGTAAAACAGCTTCTTTCTAAGCATGTGATCGGTGCATTTAGTGGTTTGCCCGGAGCTCAGCTTGAATTACCAAAGTTATTCCGGGTAACCTATTGCGGAATGCATTAGGTGAAACACTGGGTTGTTTTAGTGGTGCTAAAATCTCCTTTGCCTTTTACTTCAGTGGGAATGTTTCCAACAAGATAATCGCACTCTTTTCACAGTAAGTAGTGGCTAGGGTGAAAGCACCATAAAAGCTTTGCTTATCTTTATTTCATAAGCTTAATTCAGAGCTGAATTGTTTAGTGTGCATCTCTAATAAGTAGTGCTTCCCTGCTCAGTGCTCACATTTAAAGTGGAAGTGTCATCAAGTCACTCTATAGATATTGAAATTCCTCCTGGGCAGTGAACACCCATACAGAAAACACTACAGACAACAACAGTGGGTACCACTCCATTTAAAGCAATGGTCTATTTAATTGGGAGATGAAATCATGGGCATCTACACCCACTTTATTAGGTACACCTTGCGCAAAGCAACGTATGGGTACGTTGCTTTGAAATTCCAGCCGTGCACGCGCCCGCCACAAGCTCCGTGACAGTGCCCGCCGCACCTGCAGACTCGATGTCCACCGGTTTTCTACGATCATGCCAGAATGGGGGGGATGCCGTTGTAAACAAGGCATTTCCCTGTTCTGCCTAGTGATAGGACATTAATCTTCTGCTCCCTGTCATCGGGAGCAGCAATCAATGTCGTGTCACTGGTAGCCCATCCCCCCACAGTTAAAATCACTCCCTAGGACACACTTAACCCCTTCCCTGCCCCCTAGTGGTTAACCCCTTCCCTGCCCCTAGTGGTTAACCCCTTCCCTGCCAGTATCATTTACACAGTAATCAGTGCATTTTTATAGCACTGTTCGCTGTATAAATGACAATGGTCCCAAAATAGCGTCAAAAGTGTCTGATATGTCCGCCATAATGTTGCAGTCACGATAAAAATCGTTAATTGCCGCTATAACAAGTAAAAAAACATATTTGTAAAAATGCCATAAAACTATCCCCTATTTTGTAGACGCTATAACTTTTGCGCAAACCAATCAATATATGCTTATCGCGTTTTTTTACCTAAAATATGTAGAAGAATACGTATTGGCCTAAACTGAGAAAAAAATATATTTTTTTAAATATTTATTATAGCAAAAAGTTAAAAATATTAAATTTTTTTCCAATTTTTTTAAAAACATTATGGTTTATAGTGCAAACAATAAAAACCACAGAGGTGATCAAATACCACCAAAAGAAAGCTCTATTTGTGGAAAAAAAATACGTCAATTGTGTATGGAAGCCACGTCGCACAACCGCGCAATTGTCAGTTCAAGCAATGCAATGCCAAATCGCAAAAATTGGCCTGGTCATTGGGCAGCCAAATCCTCTGGGGATGAAGTGGTTAAGTGACTGTTGCCTTTCTATCCTCTCGAGCCAGTCTGCCCATTCTCCTCTGACATTAACAACTGCCATTTATTGAATATTTTCTTTGGACCATTCTCTGTAAAGCCTAGAGATGGTTGTGCGTGGAAATCCCATAAAATCAGCAGTTTTTGAAGGGAACTCCTAAGTCATCAGCATACCAAGACATTTTGGACAATTTCATGCTCTTAACTTTGTGGGAACAGTTTTGGGATGACCCCTTTCTGGGTTATGGATGAGTGGGTTTGGGGTGAAGGAACTTGAAAGGCCTGCACAGAGTCCTGACCTCAACCCAATAGAACACCTTTGGGATGAATTAGAGCAGAGACTGTGAGCCAGGCCTTCTTGTCCAACATCAGTGCCTGACCTCACATATGTGCTTCTGAGAAAATGGTCAAACATTCCCATAAACACACTCCTAAACCTCGTGGACAGCCTTCCCAGAAGAGTTGAAGCTGTTATAGCTCCAAAGGGTGGGCCAACTCAATATTGAACCCTATGGAGTGAGACTGGGATGGCATCAAAATTTGTGTGTGTGTAAATGCAGGCGTCCCAATACTTTTGACAGTATAGTGTATATGAATGGTTATCATTGGAAAACATGGGAAACGACTTGTCATGCGACTTTGATGTCCAAAGTTGCATAACAGGTTGCACAAGTGTGAATGGAGCCTTATCAATTTTTGGTGAGTGTGTTCAACTTTTCTCATGCATTTCCGGGACCTTTATCATCTAGGCATGCCATATATCTGAGTGGGGATAAACAACTTCATAGATTTCCCCTTTTCCTACACTTTAACAGTTTTGCAGTATTTTGAGCTTGTAAAATACTAAAATTGGTCTCACTAACCATTGGGGAATAAAGAAAAACCTCTGTCATGCATCCTGGGACCTGCAGCACCAGGGGATTCCATATCTAATGAAAAGGATGGCACCTTTCATGCCTTTTTCTATCCCCACAGCCTGGTACGTTTCTGCAATATGTCTAATTTTACTAACTTTATGGGGAGAACAATACCATGTACCCTAGGAACATACTATATTCATAGTTGCCATACATCATGTAATTTTATCTTCTTCCCTTTCTCACACCATAGCATATTTCTACGTAACCTCTAAATTTCTAAACTACTGTCAGGGCTGGGCTCAGCCCTTCCTTCTCTGAGCTGGCCGCTCAGCTGTCGGCTAATTGCCAGCTCCTATCTCTCCACAGTGACTCACCTGTTGATGATCTTGCTCGTCAGTCCTGCCTACTTAAGCCTTCCAGCTCAGATGATCTCTGCCTTCGCCTTGGTCAACATCACAGAGACTATCTCCTGCGTTCCTGTTGAAGACTTTCTTGGCTGATGTTCCTTCTGGCTCCAGACCCTACATGCTGTTCTACTACGTTTATCTCTGGCTCTCTGACATTTGGCTTGGCTGACTATCCAATCCGGTTCCTGAACTCTGGCTATGTTTTGACTACGCTTACTCTGTTTATCTTTTTATTATTATTAAACAAGTGTGATTTAACTGTACTTCTGTTTCGTTCTGATTCATGGTTTCTGACAACTAGCCCCATTACCTTCAACCATTTCAGACAAACAAGGACAACTGTTCTCTTGTATCCCATGGATCTGTATCATCTGTGGATGCCATATGTCATAGAGAGTACCATCTGACCACCTTAAACAACGCACCTTGAAGATTCTAAGGCCACATGGAGAAATTTTGTTATGGTACGATGAGGCTAAAGTTGAATTATTTGGCCTCGACAACAAACAATTAGGTAGATTCACAAAGAGTTAGGCCGGCTTATCAGTAGATAAGCCGGTCTAACTCAGAATCTACGCCGACGGATGTTTAAGCGTATGCTCAAACAGAGATACGCTTAAACATATCTAAGATACGACGGCTTGCGCCGTCCTATCTTAGATTGCAATTTTTCGGACGGCCGCTAGGTGGCGCTTCCATTGCGGCCGGCGTAGAATATGTAAATGAGTTTCTACGTCGATTCCCGAACGTACGCCCGGCCGCCGCAGTCGCTTTACGCCGTTTCCGTAAGGCCTTAGGCGGCCTAAAGTTTTTCCACCTATGAGGTGGAATAACAATGTTAAAGTATGGCCGCCGTTCCCGCCGCGAGGTTCGAATTTTTTACGTCGTTTGCGTAAGTCGTCCGCGAATCGGGATTTACGCTGTTTACGCCCACGTCGAAATCAATAGGCCCGTACAACGTACTTAGCCGCAATGCGCACTGGGAAATGTAGGCGCCCGGCGCATGCGCAATATCAAAAAACGTCAAAAACGTGAGGTCAAGCCTCATTACCATACAACACGCCCCCCTCCAACCCATTTGAATTAGGCACCCTTACGCCCGCCGTGTTTACACTACGCCGCCCTAAGTAAGGAGGTAAGTGCCTTGAGAATGTACTTGCCTCTCTTACTTAAGGTGGCGTAGTGTAAACACGCTAGGCTACGCCGACCTAGTTTTGCGCACCCCTACCTGAATCTACCCAAATATGTCTGGTGGAAATCCGGTACAGCTCACCATCCAAATAACACCATTCCTACAGTAAAGCATGGAGGTGATAATATCCTGTTATGGGGGTGTTTCTCTGCAGCAGGGACTGGAGCACTTGTCGGGATAGAAGGAAAATGGATGGGGCAAAATACCATCAAATTCTTGAGGGAAATCTGCTGCCCTCTGCCAGAAAGGCTTCCAACATGGCAATGACCCAAAGCACACAGCAAAAATGAGCATGCAGTGGTTGAAGGAGAAAAAGGTGAATCTCCTTGCATGGCCTAGTCAGAGCCCAGACCTAAACCCCATTGAAAATCTGTGGAATGATTTGAAGACTGCAGTCCACAAACGGTCACTATCAAATTTAACTGAACTTGAGCAGTTCTACAAAGAAGAGTGGGAAAATATTGTAAAGTCTAGATGGACAAAGTTAATAGAGACATATTCCAACAGACTAAAGGCTGTAATTAAAGCAAAAGGTCATTCAGAAAAATACTAACACAAGGGGGTGATCCTTTTTCCAACTCAGTGATTCTGTTTTTTGTTTTTGTTTATGTTTTTTTTCTGACATGTTGGTTTTATATCTTTCACTTGGAAGTTATACGTTGTACTAGTAAATACAGCTGGATGAAACAAAAACTGTGTCTGTCTTTATTTCAGGCTGTAAAGCAGCAAAATGTGATTATTTTAAAGGGGGGTGATTATTTTCTATACCCACTGTATAATCTCATCAGGGAACCCCTGTAAATAACCAACCTTTTACGCCCCAGACCTGTGCTTCCATGGATGCTATATAACACAGGGCCTGCAATTAACTCACAAAATTCTCAAATTTACCAATATTAAAATTACCCCAAACATCTCTAACCACAAAGAATAATCCTCTTCTATGATATATGGCAGTTGTGTGGGATTTGTAAGCATGGCCTGGAACAGATGCGGCTCTAGGCTTTGTGAGGCCTTAGGCAAAAATTAGACATGAGGCCCCACTCACGCCCATAATGGGAAAAATAATTCAAGCAAGAAAAATGGCTGCAGAAAATGCACGGATCTAGCACACAGGTGATCAGCACCATTTCCAGGGCACCCTCCTCACCCTTCAGACATATTCAGCCAATGCAAGAGGGGGGAAGAGAGGGGGAGGTGAGAAAGAGAGAGGGGTGATAGAGATCCGATGGCACCAACATTAGTATTGATCACGAGCAAATAAGGCGGCCGCAAGGCCCCTGTGAGTGCAAGGCCTTAGGCGACCGCCTAATTAGAGAGCCGCCTCTGGCCTGGAATTCTTCACAAAAACATGACATTGTTCTTTGTTCTAGACCTGTGGGCAATTACATTATATTTCTCTAAAAAGGCTGAAGGCACTTAGGTTAGTGAAGATATTTTGTAGTTTGTGAGCATCATAGGGTATTGCTATTATATGTGAACTATCTGAATAGTTCACCACAGTTCCTTGAAGTGAATTAGGGTGTCTTGATTCGCTTAGACCAGGGTTCCTCCAAAGGTTGCTAGGGTTTCCCTGAGCTGTTTCTGATTGACCTCCCATTTGATGGTGCCTGCATAGTTTTGGGGTCAATGTCACTTGGCAGAGCCAGCTGAATGAACCCAGATGATCTGTTTGGCTGTGTTAAAGGTGGCATTCTGACCACCACTGTAAAGAGGGCATTTTTTCCAGTAGCCATTCATTTCAGAGACATTTTTTAACACTGATCACCAATAAATTGGGTTTAGCAAGCGTTCTCCAAGACCTTAAAATAATTTCAAGGGTTCCTCTATGTTGAGAAAGGCTGGCTAAAGTAGACTATAGGTGACTTATTTTTGATCAGCTGGCCGGCTGATCAAAAAACACGGAGCGGATTCCCTCATCCACAAATTCAAGGTTGGTAAAGGAATCCTACCTGCTGCGCTATTGTATTCTGACAGTGGGATTCCTCCACTGCCCAGGGCCATCTTACTGAGTGGGCACCCCTGGGCACAGCCCGGGGGCCCCACGTTCACCTGGGGCCCCATCACAGTTGGACAAATAGCTTTAGACAGGGGAGTGTCAGTTGGTGCGCTCGAGGTGTGCTGAATGAGTAGTGGGAGCTTGGTAGGGTGCATTTATTCCTGGCCATTCCCGGGTGTACTGCGGATGTTCCGCAAGCGGAGGAAGGTGTTTCTGGTGCTGTGGAGAGCCTTAGTTAGCTGGTATCTTCGGCGGTGTACACCTTCACATCACCGCCGAAGATACCAGCTAACTAAGGCTCTCCACAGCACCAGAAAGTTCAGAAACACCTTCCATCACTCGCGGAACATCCACAGCACACCCGGGAATGGCCAGGAAACCTGTAGTTCAATCCAGCTTCTCCTCTCCTCCCCCTCCTTTCATAGCTGCTGAGCTGCTCCATGCTCAGGTAGCGAGAAAATCGGTTATTTACCATGAACAGGAAAACTACAGTTTGCTTTAATGTGCAGCCTGACCTTGTAAAAGCAATTTAGAGTAATTGTGAGATTTAGGGACAGTGCACAACTCTAATTTGGCATATGGCAATCAATGAGTTCAGGAATTCCATAGAGGAGGGCCTCCGATGAGGGGATCAACTCACTCTTATAACTCTACCCATGGAGGGTATGGTGACCCTAGAGGCAGTTATGGTTCCCCATATGACAGACGTCACAGATATGATAATTCGAGAGATGACCTTAGGGATTCCTTTCTAAATCAGCCTCCAAAATCTACATCTAGAAATAACACGGCCTCTACATATAATAGATTTGCCCCTCTCTCGCAGCAGTATGAGGACAATCTAGTTGATGACCCTGTTATCTCCAGACATCCCAATCAGTATGTTGAACATTCTACTGGGTATAGACAGGTTCAACAGGAAACCCCCTCTAATGTTGGAAGATTCGATCAATCTCGTCGTTTTTTTCAATTGGCCAACTTCAGACCCAAAAGGGGACACGACGACAGAGAGGAACTAGAGGGGGTAGGAGGATCAGGTCCAAAAAAAAGGAAGCAATAACCATCAATGGTGTCATTAATTTGAGCTCTGCTCAATTATCACAGGGTGAACAATTGGTGCTCAGTAAAGGTCTCAAATTTGCACCCTCTCATACATTGAACAAATTTGAGACATTTATAGATGCCCTTGAATTTATTCGCAAAATGAATATTAGAAGGCATTTTTTGCTCAACCCTATGGGGAATTCTAGTTAAATAGCTCCTGCAATTAGAGTTCCAACATCAGAATCAGAAGCTTTGCCAGTAAATAGTACTTTGACCAATACCGTTAATACGGTCCCAACTCGTCATACCAACTTTTCAAATGCCTCTTTATTTAATACACGAGTTTCCTTGCCCCTTCTATTCAAACTTTCAAGGAGATGGTTCTTAAGGATATTACAGCTTTGAAAATTCCTAAGTTTAGGAACGATTGTGAATTTCAGAGCAATTTAAAGCAAATCTGTGAACGTAACTAGGGTAAGGAGACTGCAATACTACTCATGGGTGCCTTTTTCTGGTGGATGAAGTTCGCTCTATCCTTCTACCAATCTTTTGGATGACCATTTGGATTAACTCCATGAGGACAGCTTTATCCCATGTGGATAGATTTTTTATATTTTTTTACTCATCAAATGTAGTGGGACTTTTCTTCTTTATTTCCTTTTTAACTTTTTTGCACTTATACTTATATGTTTTTTGTGTCACATATTGTTTTTTTCACTATAATCTGATATTGTGAGACTCAACTCTCATTATTCACCAGGTATTGTAGCCATACACAAGATCTGTTTACATTAGATTATTTTTTCAATTTTCTTTGAGCACTGTGCTGTATATTCCACAATCAATGAGTTCATTTGGACTGGTGAATGAATGTTTAGCACATTATGGAAATTACAGTACATATTAAATTACAGTTCATATGTAGGCACATTGATGGCCCAATACACTAAATATGCCATAGATTATTGTACAGAGTGGGCAGTCAAATTTGGGAAATACAGAGAAATTGAGATCTTGTGTGAATGTTTAAGGAATCTGGGCAAACCTAATGTTTTGCTATATAGGCATTTTTTTCCATTCTAATAGTATGTATTAGGCTTTTTGGATAGGCTCCAAATGGTTGTCTTGCAGTAATGTGTGTTAAAATCCCCTATGTTACTGAATGGAACATCAACACACATACACAGTAGACCTATTTGCGCTATAGTGCGCCACAAAGCTACGGCTATTTTTACATAGTTGCATTGGTCCAGCCTTGACCAATATAAGTATGTGTGTCACACCTGTGCAGGGCAGCCATCAAAAATGTTGGGGCCCCCTACATAGCTTCAGGCCTGGGCCCAGAGGGGCCTGACCCCCAACATTCCCCAGGGCCCGCCCACTGGCCGTCCCACTGAGTACTTTGGTGCACCCATTTTTATTTAAACACTATCCCCACCTCCGCCCAGCATCATCCACCCCTCTACATAATTTATCCCCACCTCCAACCAGCATCATCCATCCATTGCTACAATATATCCCCACCTCCGCCCAGCATTATCCATCCCTCTCCACAATATATCCCCACCTCCGCCTAGCATCATCCATCCCTCTCCAAAATATATCCCCACCTCCGCCCAGAATCATCCATCCCTTGCCACAATATATCTCCACCTCCGCCCAGCATCATCCATCCCTCTCCACAATATGTCCCCTCCTACGCCCAGCATCATCCATCCCTCTCCACAATATATCCCCACCTCCGCCCAGCATCACCCTTCCCTCTACACAATATATCCCCATCCACACCCAGTATGGATGATGCTGGGCAGAGGTGGGGATTTATTATAGAGAGGGATGGATGATGCTGGGTGGAGATGGGGATATATTATGGAGAGGAATGGATGCTCGGCATAGGAGCCATTCAAAGAACACTTTGCATTTTCTCAATTAACGTAAACCATTCTCTGATTGGACGAAGTGGAGAGGCTGGGCGGAGGTGGGGATATTCAGAGAAAGTGTTCTCTGAATGGCGTTTGTGACCCAGAAACTATCGGTGATCACTCCAGCAGTGGTGCCTGCTACAGTGTTTTTCAGCTTCCAGGGGATCGTCCAGGTATGACACATACATATTTACATTGTTTTTTTGTGCTTTCTTTTTTTAATCATTTTAATTTTATTTTTTCTTAACTTTATTACTATCACAAGTGGGCTGACAAGCCCCCTATGTGATTGTATTGAGGGGTAGTAGCAGATTACCATCTCTTTTCTAATAGACTCCTGACCCATGGTCTGAAGTTACTTTTGGGTGAACCTTAGTTCACCCAAAAGCAAAAATGTAATATACTGTATTGCAGCTTACCAATGCTAGAAATGTGGTGGCTGCATTCATTTTATTTGTTAGGCTTTTTTTTATTTATGCTCACCCATTGATTCAGTCAGTTATGCCGGGTTCACACATATGTGGCCATAGTTTCATTGTGGCAGTCCGGTGGAGTTCTGTTCACCGGTTCAGGTGCAATTCAGGTGCAAATTTTTACCTGAAATAACACCTAAACCAGACCCAAAAACAGGACCCTTTTCAAAACTGCACCGCGGCCACCCCCACACGTGTATGAACTGGCTCCATCAAAAGACGGTTCACATGTTCACATGTTATGCAAATTGAATGCGGTTAAAAATGCTCACATATATGTGAAGCAAGCCTAAGTATGATATCTTTCAAATTCCTTTGACAGCAAAAGTGGCAGCTAGAGGGTTGAGACAAACCCTTTAACACTAATTGGGGTACTTACAATGGTCAGATTTTATTTATTCATGTAAAATCTTTATCTCAAAAGAAAAAAAACTGTAACTGCTTAAAAAGTGGTAGCTGGAGTTGAATTTAATTTGTTAGTCACTTAATTAAATCCATCTAAATAAACCAGTCCATTTAACAATACTGTCTTCCGACAATGCTGCTGTCAAAGGTGTCTCTGTTGATCCTCTATATATATTATATAGGTGAGTCACCCTAAGTATACACTAGTAGATTTTTGAAGGAACATTTATATGAAAAGTTATATGAGGATTCTCAGTATATGCAGGTCAACCAAAGTTTTGTTTGCTTTTCACATTTCATTTTGGAATGAACAGGCTTTCCCGAACAAATGCATATAGTTACATAGTTACATAGTAGGTAAGGTTGAAAAAAGACAATAGCCCATCAAGTTTAACCTGTGTAGGTGTACATGTGTCAGTGTCTATAGTTATTTCCCATATCCCTGTATGTTTTGTTCTCTAAGATGCACATCCAAGAGTCCACATCCTTATTGCCCTGACAGTGAAACCCCCCTGCGCAGCTTAAGGTTAAACTTCTTCTCCTCTAATCTCTTTGTGTGGCCCCGTGTCCTCTTACACTTCTTGAGACTGAATTGTTTTTTTCCTATGTTGTGGTCACCATTGAGATTTTTGTAAATCGCTATTATGTCTCCTCTCAAGCGTTGTTTCTCCAGCGAGAAAAAATGTAGTGCTTGCAGGCATTCCTCGTAATTGAGGTCCTCCAGTCCCCTTATTAGATTTGTTGCCCTTCTTTGGACTCTCTCCAGTTCCAGAACATCCCTTCTGAGGACTGGTGACCATAACTAGACAGAATACTCTAGATGTGGCCTAACCAGAGTTTTATAAAGTGGCAGGATTATAGTTTTATCTCTGGAGAATATCCCCTTTTTTATGCATGCTAATATTCTACCAGCTTTGGTAGCTGCAGCTTGACCTTGCATGCTATTGCTTAATATTTCATCTACTAGGACCCCCAAATCTTTCTCCTTCCTTGATTCCCCCAGCGGTTCTCCCCCTAGTGAGTAGTTTGTATTTATGTTTCTTGCCCCCCAAGTGCATTACTTTACATTTCTCCATATTAAACCTCATTTACCATGTATTTGCCCTCTCCATTATTTTGTTCAGGTCTTTCTGTAAAATTTCTATATCCTGATGGGAAGTTATTGCCCTGCATAATTTTGTGTCGTCTGCAAAAACTGAGATTGAACTATGTATCTTATCCTGTATTATGAATACATTTAATAGAATTGGTCCCAAGACAGAACCTTGGGGTACCCCACTCACCACTCCAGACGAGTCTGAGCATATGTTGTTTATCACCACCCTTTGGACATGCCCCTGTAACCATTTTTTTACCCGAGAACAAACCTTGTGGTCCTTGCCTGCAGACCTCTATGGGGGACTATATCAAATGCTTTTGCAAAATCCAGGTACACTAAATCCACAAGCCTCCTTCCCGTGTCTAGATTGGCAGCTCACATCCTCGTACAATATTAACAGATTGGTCTGGCAAGAACGACCTTTCGTATACCCTTGCTGATAACTACTAATGATATTTTTTTCTTCTGTAAATTCTTGGATATAGTCCCTTATCTCCTCCAATAATTTACCTACTATTGATGTTAGGCTGACTGGCCTGTAGTTTCCATGGATTTGTCTCTGTCCTTTTTTGAATATTGGTACCACATTGGCTTTTCTCCAATCAGCTGGTATGCTGTCCAGGAATATTAGGAACAATGGTCTGACTATAACCTGACACTTATGCCCCGTACACAAGATCGGAAATTCCGATAGCAAAAGTCCTGATGTGAGCTTTTGAAAGGAAATTCCGACCGTGTGTAGGCTCCATCGGAAAATCTGGAAAATCTGATCGTCTGAAGCAATAGGCTCGTCCTAGTGTTGTATGTCACCGCGTTCTTGCCGGATGAAAGTTCAGAGAACTTTTGTGTGACCATGTGTATGCAAGCCAAGCTTTTTCCAACGGAAAATCCTATCGTGTGTACACTGTTTGAAATCTGTTAGTTCGAGAAAAAATTTCCATCCAGTAAATTTCATGTTACTGCAGTCTAAAACATACGTCCGTTTGACCCCACTAATGATTAGAAGGTCAAATGAATGTCCTTAAAACTAAACATTTTAAAGGAAAAGTCTACTCGTTTATGGCCAGCTTACGATGGCAAGTGTGTTATTGGTCAGCCCATCTAATTAAAATAAAGGAAAAATAGCCTTCAAACTAAAGCAGCCACCACATCTAAGGATTGGTAAATTGCAATATATTATATATTTGTTTTTGGGTTTAAATACAATTCAGTGCAAAAATTGTAAATATTGTCCAAGCCAGTTGGTATTCTATCAGAGTTGTTATTCTGTTTTCTAACTTTAATTTTACGATGTTGCCCAATACTTTTAGGTGATGTCTTTGTGAAAAACCAAGAAAATTATAAACATAATTTACATAGTATTTTACCTTAAGCGTTGCTCCAAGTGACCGAAGGCCAGTTGAATGTCGTGCCAATTTGAGGACTCGAAAAATCCTCATAAGTCGAAACACTTGTACAACCTTACCCAAATTTCCCAACTCATAATCACTGCCAATGGTCAAGTCTACCAAAAGAGTGAAGTAGAAGGGTAGAACAGACACAATATCTATCAGGTTTAATGGATGCTTAAAGAACTTCTTCAGGCTGGGAGCAAGAAGTAGCCTAGAAGACACTTCAAATGTGAACCAGGAGATACAGAAATACTCCAGATTGTGGAGGACAGGGTCATCGATGGGAACATCATCCTTGTCTACTTGTTGATATTCTGGCATGCTGTTAATACACATTGTTGATATAGATAGAATAACTACACAGATAGAAATAAAGCTGAAAATTTTGCTTGGTATTGAATAGCCGGGATTCTCCATAGTCAGCCAGAGCCTTTTCCGCAAATTGCCACACTGCAGTGTGTTGAAGTGCATGAGGTCTTGATTAAAGTCAGAAATTTCATCTACAGATGTATCCACACTGCTTACTTCACTCTCTTCATCCCAGTTCCGTCTTCTACTTTCTAACTTACGCTCATGGTATCGATAACTACAGCAAGAGTCTAAAAAAAATTCACTTATTTCCCAGTATTCAATTTCTTGTGAGAATGAAAAAGCGCATAAGTCATCCATCATGTGCAACTTTCCCGTCTCATAAAAATAAAGAACATATGGGAACAAGCCAGGGTTTCGGTCAAAGTAGAATTCCTTCGACACCAAGTCATAGTCATCACAGATCTGTAGGATGGATTCTTCAGAATCGCAGAAAAGCAATCGCCCCAGCCTGGTGTTTGGAAACTGTGATAGCATGATGGAGCTAATCCGCTTCTTCAATCCTCCAATATTTATGTTAATGGCGTGATCTTTAAAGTTGCCAATCCAAAATGCTTTGCTTTTATGGACCATGGTCACCGCCAGCTATTTTACCATGTGCTCCTGAAAAACAAAACATAAAAAGGAATGAAGAAAATTTTAATATGACTACTAAGCTCAAGTCCTATAGATCTGGGTTTTCATTTAGTGGGGTTTCTGGACTTGGGGAAAGTACATTTTTTTTAACAGACCCCTCATATATCACAATTAATTTCAATAATAATTAAATTAAAAGTCGCGCACACTAGGGGTGGGAGTAGAATTAGCCAGTTGGGGTGGACAACAGCAGCTGTAAGTATGGTTGCAACTTTTTGCAGAGATACTGAACCTAGCATTTTGTCCATAGTGTAGGAGCCCAAAGACTCTCACTTTCATCGTTACCAACATTTGAAAATAGGAGGGATGCTGAACACGTGGAGGCATAACCAACAAAATGGGTGTGGAATTACTGTGTATGGCTTGTAGTGTGAGAGTAAAATAAGCCTTGGCATTGGTGTCCTAGGCAGTAGTCATAACCCCAGCATTGGCGTCATTGGCAGGAATATTAATCTCCAGCACTAGTGTGGGTGGCTGCAATAACCCCCATGCTGGATAAAAGCTGTAAAAAATAACCTTCTTCCAGCATTGTTGGTCAGTGGCTGGCTGGAATAATAATAACCCCTCTAGTATAAGTGTTATTTACCTACCTGAACACCTGCTCCCGTACTAAGCCCAGTTGGGCCAGTGCTATAGTTTTACTGTCAAGCAGAGATTACTCCACCTAAGGGTTCTGGTGCTTTTTAGCACAGAGAAGGTTCCAGCACCTGGCACATTGTTGTCACTCTGCATGTTCCTGGAAGCCACTCTAGGGCCCCATTCACATCTAAAAGTTTTGGAGCATTCAGGGAGAAAAAAAAATGTCTGAGGCCAAAGGCCCGAAGCACAAAAAAGTTTTGGAGCTACAGTAAAACCTTGGTTTAAGAGTAACTTGGTTTGAGAGCGTTTTGCAAGACAAGCTACATTTTTAAATACATTTTGACTTGATATACAAGCGATGTCTTGATATAAGAGTAGCGTCATGTCACAACTGGCTATAAAAAAGAAGAGAGAAGCCTCTAAGTGTAGCAATATGGTTACATTTAATGAAGGTGCAACATTTTGCAACATATTGCTACACTTAGAGGCGTCTCTCTTCTTTTATTCTCTGTAGCGCCTACTGGATTTTGCTTCTAATTCCCTTGAGGAGGCTTCCATTTGTGGATGGACATTTTATGGTTACACAACCTATCACATTGCTATAATCTTTTTATATGGACTATAGACTGAAGGACTTATGAATAAATGGTTGTGGAACGAATCATTTGAGTTTACATTATTTCTTAAGGGGAAATTTGCTTTAATATACAAGTGCTTTGGATTACAAGCATGTTTCTGGAACGAATTATACTTGCAATCCAAGGTTTTACTGTACTTTTGTAGCTCAATTTGGGCAGATTAGTGCTTCTCTATAGCAACAAATGATGTAACAGATGATAGTTTTCTCCATTGGCCAATACTAGGGATGCACCCAGTGCCGGCCCAAGACATTATGCTGCCTGGGACCAAGAATGAAATGCTGCCCCACCCCCCCCCCAGAAAAAAAATCACGCCAATCAAAAGGCCCCCACATTCATTATTTTATATCATGATAACTAAAGGGGACCCATCATGGCTCTATACATGTATAAAGGAGTATAAAGAGGACCTGTCATTGCTCTATACATGTATGGGAGTATAAAGGGGACCTGTCATGGCTCTATACATGTATATAGAGGACCTGTCATTACTCTTTACATGTAAAGGAATATCAAGAGGACCTGTCATGGCTCTATACATGTATATAGAGGACCTGTCATTACTCTTTACATGTAAAGGAATATCAAGAGGACCTGTCATGGCTCTATAAATGTATATAGGACTATAAAGAGTACTTGACATGGCTCTATACATGTATAAAGAAGTATAAAGAGGACCTGTCATGGCTCTATACATGTATATAGAGGACCTGTTGAGACCCTTTACATGTAAAGGAATATCAAGAGGACCTGTCATTGCTCTATACATGTATAAAGGACTATAAAGAGTACTTGACATGGCTCTATACATGTATAAAAAAGTATAACGAGGGCCTGTCATGGCTCTATAGATGTATAAAGAGGACCTGTCATGGCTCTATACATGTATAAAGAAGTATAACAAGGGCCTGTCATGGCTCTATAGATGTATAAAGAGGGCCTGTCATGTCTCTATACATGCATATAGGCGTATAAAAGGACCTGCCATGGCTCTATACATGTATCCAGGAGTATAAAGGGACCTGTGAATTGCCGGCGACCACAATGTCTTTTGCGCAAACTAATCAATGTATGCTAATTGTGGGTTTTTTTGGTACCAAAAATATGTAGAAGAATACATATTGGCCTAAACTGAAGAAAATCGTTTATTTTTCAAAATTTTGGGGATATTTATTATAGCAAAAAGTAAAAAAATATATATATTTATAGCACAAAAAATAAAAACCGCAGAGGTGATCAAATATCACCAAAAGAAAGCTCTATTTGTGGGAAAAAAAGGATATCAATTTTATTTGGGTAGCGGAACTGGCGGAACGGGCTGGCGGGCATCAGTATGCTTCCCCCCTAAAAGTGCTGCCTGGTACCCATGGTACCACCCGGTCCCATCATAGGGCCGGCCCTGGATGCACCGATACCATTTTTTATCTTCAAGTACCAATACTTTTGGTTAAGTACTCGCCGATACCAAGTACTGATTCTTTGCGGTGCAATTTGCGTCCATACAAAATGACTGGGCACAAATCGGAATACAAAGAATTGCATGCGATTTAAACAGGAATGCAGTGCGATTCCTGTCAGAATTGCATGTGATTTCTCCCACCCCTACTGTGTGTGTGAATCCAGGAAAGAAAACGAAGCACCATGTAGTACAGCAATAGTTTATTAAAATGTTATAACAGTTCACAAAGTAAATATCCAATCAAATCGATATCTGCAATGTCTCTGTCCTGCCGTCGCCGCCGATAATAGCAAACAATGGCCGCTGGAGGTGCTCACAGGGCTGGAGGATAAGTTCTGGGACTCCTGTGGGTATAAGTGATGTCAGCTTGGGGGCGGACATCTCCTCCAGCCCTGTGAGCACCTCCAGCGGCGGTGGTTTGCTATCATTGGCAGGACGGGGACACTATTAAACTGTTATTGCAACTCACAAAGTAAAGATCTAATCAAATCCATATCTGCAGTGCCCCCGTCCCGATATGATAGCAAACCACGGCTGCTGGATGTGCTCACAGGGCTGGATCCTCTGGCGGATTTTGATCTCATGGTTGTACTAACCACGAGATCAAAATCCCCGCGGAATTCCGTCCGCGGTGGCGTGTCGCGCCGTTGCCGCGATGATGACGCGGCGACGTGCGCGACGCTGTCATATAAGGAATTCCACGCATGCGCCGAATCATTACGACGCATGCGGGGGATGGATTCGGACGGATTGATCCGGTGAGTCTGTACAGACCAGCGGATCAATCCGTTGGACTGGATTCCAGCGGATCGATTTCTTAGCATGTCAAGAAATTTTGATCCGCTGGAAATCCATCCCCGGGGACAAAAATCCGCGGAAACAGATCCGCTGGATCGTACACACCAGGGGATCTATCCGCTGGAGCCGGTCCGCGGATCAATTCCAGCGGATCGATCCTCTCGTGTGTACGGGGCCTTAGAGCCAGTTCACACAGAGGCAGCACGACTTGCCGAACGACTCGGCAAGGCGATCTGCCCACGAGTTCGGAGGCGACTTGCAAAATGACTTCTGTATTGAAGTCAATAAAAGTCGCCCTGAAGTTGTCCCAAAGTAGTACAGGACTTGAGTCGCTCCTATTAGAACGGTTCCATAGTACAGAAGGGAGCGCGACTTGTCAGGCGGCTATGTCCCCTGACGAGTCGCGCCTGTGTGAACCGGCTCTAAAAAACGTAGCTTTTGTCTTGTCTTGTCTAGTTTTGTCTTCCTGTTTATATGTGAGATTTTCTAAAGCACTGAAATTGGTAGTGATTTGGTAGATTTGGTGATAATAAACACTACTGTACTGCTCGCTGTTGGAGAGAAAGCTGCAGTGCTCGGATCTCACTACTTCTGTTTCATTTTTCTCTGGATCTGTGGTTTTTACACTTCTCATGTTGCTTCTTGAATATTTCCTCCACCAGTTATAAGATCACCAGTCATCATGGGGGGAAACTCTGACATAATGGTCACTCCTGTACAGGGACACAGTACAGAATATGGCATGGTAAGCCAACACAGTGATGTAGTGGTTAGCACTTCTATCTGACAGCACTGTAGTCATCAGTTCAAATTTCAACCCATGACACCACCTGTCTGGGGTTTGCATGTTCTACCTGAGATTGTAAAGGTTTCCCTTGGGTTGTCTGATTCCATCCCACACTCCAAATACATGCTGGTAGGTAAATTGACCCTAGTATATGTATGTATGAATATGAGTTAGGGACCTCAGATTGTATGCTCTATGAGGGCAGGGACTGATGTGAATGTACAATATATACTGTATGTAAAGGCTTTGCAAATTGTTAGCGCTATAAAAATACCATAAATAAATACAATAAGTCAATATTGGGGACGAAAACAGCTGCAGTGAGCCTACAGGTAACAATGGCGTCTAGACCTTTGTTCATTGCTTATCTTTTTTGGGCAGCTCACAAGGTTGACAGTTTTTTTTTTATTTAAAGGAGGATGACGTACCAGACTCCCTTTCCATTTTCTGGGGGAAACCCAAAGATGCAATTCAGAATACATTTAGAGGGTACCAGAATGAGCCCTTTATGATATATAATATAAACACAATGGCCCGGATTCAGAAAGAATGGTGTAACTTTCGGCGGGCGTAGCGCATCTCATATACGCTATGCCGCCGTAACTTAGAGAGGCGAGTACCGTATTCAGAAAGAACTTGCGCCCTAAGTTACGGCGGCGTAGCGTAAATGGACCGGCGTAAGCCCGCCTAATTCAAATTATCAAGGCAGTGGGCGTGTTGTATTACAATGAGCCGTGACCCCATGTAAATGAGGGGCTGAACGAACGGCGCATGCGCCGTCCGTGGACGTATCCCAGTGCGCATGCTCAAAATCACGTCGGCTAGAATGCCTAAGATACGTCGAACACTGCCTACGACGTAAACGTAACTTACGCACAGCCCTATTCACGTACGACTTACGTAAACAACGTAAATTTCGACGGTCGTTCCGACGTCCATACCTTAACATGACTTACCCCTGCTTTATGAGGGGTAAAGTTACTTCGGTCGTACGCCTTACGTAAACAGCGTATCGGCGTATCTAGCTCATTTGCATATTTATAATGGGAACGCCGAATGCGTCCAGCGGAACTATGCGCCCACGATACGCCGGCCTAGGCAAGTTACGTCGGACGGCTGAAGCCATGTTTTTGGACGTATCTCGCTTTGTGAATCGGCGCAAAGATGCGACGGCGCACATTTGAAATTACGGCGGCGTATCTGGAGATACGCCGACGTAAATGCTTTCTGAATCTGGCCCATTGTGTTTATTATGACCAAATCCTTCCTTATCGATGGGTCTGCTTATGCTGGTGCCCTAAGTGTTTAGGTACCATTTAAAAATTATGTACAGTATTCCTCTTTATATCAGTCTTTCCCTACAAAAGGGTCTGCTTATACTGCTGCCCCAAGTGTTTTAATTACCATTATAAAGTATATTTTGCATATTATATAAATCCTTCCCTACAGAAGGTTCTGTTTATGTCGGTGTCCCAAGGGTTTGGTTCAAAAATGACGTATGCATTCCATGATATATAAGTCCTTCCCTATAAGTAGGTCTTCTTATGTTAGTGCCCCAAGTATTTGATTACCATTAAAAAGTATATTTTATGTATTATCTAAATCCTTCACTTCAGATAGATCTGCTTATGTTGGTTTTCCAATTGTTTGGTTACCATTAGGAAGTATGCATTCCATGATATATAGGTCCTTCCCTATAGGTGGGTCTTCTAATGTTGGTGTCCCAAGTGTTTGGTTACCATTATGATGTATACATTCTGTGATATATAAGTCCTTTCCTACAGATAGATATGCTTATGTTGGTTCCCAAGTGTTTGGTTACCATCATGAAGTATGCATTCCATGATATATAAATCCTTCCCTATAGGTGGGTCTTCTTATGTTGGTGCCCCAAGTGTTTGGTTACCATTATGAAGTATGCATTCCATGATATATAAATCCTTCCCTATAGGTGGGTCTTCTTATTTTGGTGTCCCAAGTGTTTGGTTACTATTATAAATAATGCATTCCATGATATATAAATCCTTCCCTATAGGTGGGTCTTCTTATGTTGGTGCCCCAAGTGTTTGGTTACCATTATGAAGTATGCATTCCATGATATATAAATCCTTCCCTATAGATGGGTCTTCTTATGTTGGTGTCCCAAGTGTTTGGTTACCATTATAAAGAATGCATTCCATGATATATAAATCCTTCCCTATAGGTGGGTCTTCTTATGTTGGTGCCCCAAGTGTTTGGTTACCATTATGAAGTATGCATTCCATGATATATAAATCCTTCCCTATAGGTGGGTCTTCTTATGTTGGTGTCCCAAGTGTTTGGTTACCATTATAAATAATGCATTCCATGATATATAAATCCTTCCCTATAGGTGGGTCTTCTTATGTTGGTGCCCCAAGTGTTTGGTTACCATTATGAAGTATGCATTCCATGATATATAAATCCTTCCCTATAGGTGGGTCTTCGTATGTTTGTTGTCCCAAGTATTTCGTTCCCATTATTCAAGGTTCAATACATTAAAAATATCTAACTGAACTGAGTAAAATTAATCTAATTGTCTGTGGACCCTTAAAATAGTTAGAGGACCCCAACTTCCACAGCCTGGACATGGCAGTTATAGATAGTTGTGGGTAGGGTTGTTATATAACAGCTGAATATGAAAAACTTGAAAATGAAAATGCAGAAATTCAATTAAACATGACATACAACATTCCATCATCTGTTTATCACTCAACGTAGCATTCCAGTACTGTAGGTACAAGCAAATGTAAGTTTTTATCCATACTGACAAGCTATCTCTATAGAACACGTACAATATCATTTTCCCTTGATCAAACCTTATTTACTATGGTTGCATCTGGTATGTGTTTAATAATTAGCAAAACAGATAGTAATGTCACTTACCCATGCATAGAATCCACAATTCTGTCCCTTGCTTGAGCAGCTTCTTCTTCATGGAACATCAAACAGTATATAGGATTTGCAGGCACTCTTTACTAAATCCAGCTTAGAAAAAGAAGTTAAAATCCAATATTTGTTATGATCAGGAGGCTGTGATAGTGAATGGTCGTGACTTTTAGTATAAGAAAAAAGGTTTGAAAATGATGTGTTAAGGAGCCACTTAGAGAGCAGCGCTTTTGTCGTCTAATTCTCCCTTCAGCGTTCGTAGGCTTGTAGTTAGATCTGGTTACTTAAATATTGATGTACTGTATGCACACTTCCAGGCAGCTCCAAGTCTGCACTCTTCTTTTGTAAATTTAAACAAGGCTGAGCAGTTAACCTCTTGATTGGAGAGGAGGGGGAACGCTCGCTGCATTTTGACTGGGTGAAATTCTGTACGGAGTCTGATTTTTTTTTTTTTTGCTGGTTTTTAAAAAGGAGTTTGCATGGAAAATTGGAAATTCCATTTGTTTAGAACTCCTCCGTTTAAAACGTCAATTTTTTTCTGGGACAGAGGTTTTCTATTACAGATTTAAGAGCGCTTTCACATTATGTGCAGTGACCTGCATTTTTTCACACTGGACAATCAATATCTTGAGAAAAAAAAACGACATGAGTGCAACTATCAAATGTGTTCAGACAAGCAGAACTGCTTGTGGGTACCTCACATAAAAGAAAACATGCTAATGATCCCCAGACTGATGTTTTATCCCTTTACATAAAAAATTGTGAGCCAAGTGAAAGATATCACACCAACATTTCTGAAAAAACAAAACAAAAACAGAATCACTGAGTTGGAAAAAGGATCACCCCCTCCTAAAAAAAACTTGTATCACTTAATCAGGTGCAGCTAATCACCTTCTCAATGGCACACAAAGCTTTTTGACTTTCAACTGTAATCAGCTATGGTGATTTTGATTAGCTCAGCATGAAAAGAGCTTTCCTGGAGCATTGCTGTCCCTGGTTGTGCAACTGAAGCAAACAATCAACTATGGGTGGCAAGGCACTGTCAAAAGATCCCTGGAGTAAAGTTGTGGGCAGGCACAAGTCAGGAGATAGATACCAAAAAAATCAAAGGCTTTATCAATGCATAGAAGCACAGTGAAGTCTATTATTAAGAAGTGAAAGGTATTTGGTACAGCAAAGACCCTCTCTGGATCAGGACATCACTCCAAACTGGTTGAAAGAGCCAGGAGGGAACTGGTCAGAGAGGCTACCAAGAGGCCTAAAGTAACTCTGAAGCAGTTGCAGGAATTAATGACAAAGAGTGGTCATTGTGTGCATGTGACAACAATATCACAAATTATCTACAAATGTGGCTTGTATGGGAGGGTTGCAAGAAAAAAGCCACTCCTCAAGAAAGGCCACATGCAGTCACAGTAAAACACACCTTGAAGATTCTGAGGCCACATGGAAAAATGTGATATGGTTAGATGAGACTAAAATGTAATTATTTGGCTTCAACACCAAACGATGTCTGGCAGAGATCCATTACAGCTCACCATCCAAATAACACCATTCCTACAGTAAAGCATGGAAGTGGTAATATCCTGTTATGGGGTGTTTATCTGCAGCAGGGACTGGAGAACTTGTCAGGATAGAAGGAAAAATGGATGAGGAAAAATACCATCAAATTCTTGAGGAATATCAGCTGCCCTTTGCCAGAAAATTGTCAATGGGAAGAATGTTTTACCTTCCAACAAGATAATGACCCAAAGCACACAGCAAAAATGACCACACAGTGGTTGAAGGTGAAAAAGATGAATCTCCTTGCATGGCCTAGTCAGAGCCCAGACTTAAACCCCATTGAAAATCTGTGGAATGACTTGAAGACTGCAGTCCACAATTGGTCACCATCAAATTTAACTGAACTTTAGCAGTTCTGCAAAGGATAGTGGTCACATTTTGCAAAGTCTAGGGGCCAGATTCAGGTAGGACTTACGCCGACGTATCGCGAGATACGCGGCGTAAGTGTAAATGTGCGCCGTCGTATCTATGTGCCGTACCCACAGAACTAGATACGCCTGAAAATAGGCTTCTCCCGACCGACGTAACTTTTTTCCGCCGGCGTATTGTAGGCGCATATTTACGCCGAACGTATCTGGTGCACCCATTGATTTTGTATGCAAATATGCAAATGAGGGAGATACGCCGATTCACGAACATACGCGCGTCCGGCACAGGCTACGCACGGTGCGCGTAAGTTGTACACCTGGAATAAACTTACCCCTCATAAAGCATGGGTAACTTTGCACCAGACTTGCACAAGTCAGCTGGAGAGTAGCTTCAGCAGCACCGTTACGGACGAGCTGAGCAACCACACTTGCAGGACAACACATGGCAGCCGTGGTCCTAGCACTACTAATGGGCCTACCGCCACGTAGGAGGGCACGGGAGAGGATATACTGAACGTGCATGAACGTCTTTGGCATGGGGGAATCGGAGGTGTATCGCATCTTCAGATTCAGCCCTGATGCCATCCTGGAATTAGCCACAAGCCTGCATGATGACATCACCAGCAAGCCACATCGCTCACATGCAGTGCAGCCACTGGTCAAGGTAGTGGCAACACTCCATTTCCTTGCAAGTGGATCTTTTCAGCGTACAAGTGAAGTAGTGTCTGGGATGTCACAATCCACCATGAGCAGATGCGTGCACCAGGTTGTCCCCGCAATCATCACACGCATGTCCCACCACATCATCAAACCCACCCATGAGCATCTGCGGCAGAAGGCAATGGCGGATTTTTTCAGAATTGCCGGATTCCCACGCACCGTGGGGGCCATTGATTGCACACATGTGGCACTACGGCCCCCCCATGACACAGAGCACATATTCCGCAATCGTAAGCAGTGGCATTCCATCAACGTACAGGTGATAGCCGATGCCCAATGCCTCATATGGCACGTCCGTGCCAAACACCCAGGGTCCAGCCACGACAGCTACATATACCGTCAAAGCAACATCCCAATGGAATTCGAACAGAACGTGTACGGGAACAGCTGGCTGCTTGGTGAGTGACATGGGAGTCAGGCATGACTGTCATGAGGGGCACATGCACGACTAACATCCTCCTGTCTTTTCCCTTCCAGGTGACGCGGCATATGCACTTGGGCCTCATCTCATGACTCCATTCCGGGATCCAGAAACCAGAGGAGAGAGAAAATACAATGATGCACACATACGTACCCGTGCAGTGGTGGAGCGCACATTTGGCCTCCTGAAGTCCCGTTTCCGATGCCTGGATAAGTCCGGGTGGACCCTGTTGTATTCCCCAAACTTTGTGTACCAGATCATCGGTGCATGTTGCCATGAGAAAGGGCCTGGAGATTGGCATACGCGAGGACCTGACCCCCGAACCACACAGTCCCCCCCTAACCGAGGCTACCCCGTCTGCTGAGGGAAGAGCAGTCAGGAGATGCCTCGTGGTAGGCATGTTTGCACGTTAAACAAACACATTCATCATGGCACAAGGAGAATGCACGCATGCACACCACTGTGGTCCCTAGCTCACACACACCAAATCCACATCACATTGGATTAGCCCAAGTCCACCATGCAGGACTTGGGAGCAGCAACGCCGCGCCATGGCTCCAATTATGTCGCTGACCATTCATACAACATTCACACGGTCGTGGGGATAACTTCTCCCCGACGACCGAGGGTGACACCCCTTACTGGCAGGAGTGTCACCCCCACATTCACACACCAGTCACACTGTAGCCTGCACTACTGACCGTGTGCAGTATTAAAAAAAAAAACGCTCCTCACCGGAGCTGAAATAAAAATAAAACTCCTCACCGGAGCTTAAAAAACAAAAATAAACCACTCAATTGCCCCGTCGTGGGCTCCGCCTGGTGCCAAGTCTCTGGCTCCTCACTTGCCCGGGGGCAACTTCAGGTGGGGGTGGGGCATCATCAGGAGACTCCTCCTCAAGACTCCTGGCAGGTTCTGGCTGCCTGCCTGAGCACCGCGGTGGTCTCTGCGTGCATCCGCAGCTGGCGGGTGGTGTTCTGATTTTGCTGCCGCCTCATGTGCCTCACCTCCGCTGTATTGGCCTTTACAGCCCCTGTGAAGCTCTTGACGTCAGTCACCAGGCGGGAGGTCGGGGCCTGCAGCTCCCCAACACATGTGGCAACTGCTGCACAATTGGCACTGATATCCGCCAAACAGTCTGGTATCTGTACCGAGGATGCCAGGCTGTCTGCGAGACGCTTCATGTCCCGGGCAACAGCACCCACATGCTGGGTCTGGAGGGCCTGATCCCTCGCAAGGGTTTCGTGAATGGCCTCTGGAACACCTCTTGTTTTTTTGGTGGCCTTCCTGGGGGCAGGAGAGGCTTGGGGCCGTGCATATGGGGAGGCCCGTGAGGAGCTTCCCCTGATGGAGGAGGAGGGTGAGGATGGTACCCTGATGGTGGAGGAGGGTTCACTGATGGGGGAGGAGGGTTGTGAGGGTCCCCTGATGGGGGAGGAGGGTTGTGAGGGTCCCCTGATGGGGGAGGAGGGTTGTGAGGGTCCCATGATGGGGGAGGAGGGTTGGGAGGATCCAGGGTTGCTGGGATTTTCATCCGGGATATAGAACGCGTCCTCCAGGTCCCCGTGCTCCTCCTCTACTTCCTCCAGGGGAGAGGTATGGGCACTCTCATCCCTGGATGGCGTGGGTCGCCCTGCAACCGACGACATTCCCGCTCCCTCCAGCACATCTGTGGATGACACAAACCATTCACATGTTCCCTTCCACCCCCTCACATGCTACACACTGTATAGGAGATACAACACACTTACCTGTCCTCAAGGCCTGGTGTCCGGAGTCGAACCCCTCCATGCCCTCCACCTGCTCACGCTGCAAGCATTTGGCGATCAACTCATCCTCCGGGGGTCAACCGCACAGTACATGCTGGTCCTCCTCCCGTGCCCCTGGCATGCCTCTTTATCGCACCCAGCTTTTCACGGACCTTCCTTTTTAGATCATTGATCTTTTTTGGGATATCCTGGGGGGTCCTGGTCGCATTGCCCACGGCACTGACCTGCAAGCTGAGCTCCATCAGGATCTCCTTTTTTCTCGCCTTGCTGGTCTGGTGACTGAGGGCACCATGGAGGTACTTATCATGTGCCACTATGCCCGCAACAATAATAGCCCTCTCCTCCGGGCAAAAGTTTTTCTTCCTCCGATCCTTCTTCTCTGTATTTGCAGCAGCCACCATTGCTTTACAAAAGTACTTTCCCTAAGGGGGAAAAAATCAGCATGTACTTTTGCGCCAGATGGGCACATGTCTGGGCGTATTTATAGGCTCGGCATATCCCAGGAAGTTGGGCCGGCGTAGTTGTGAGCAGAGACAGACTAAAGGCTGTAATTAAAGCAAAAGGTGGTTCAACAAAATACTGACACAAGGGGGTGATCCTTTTCCAACTCAGTCAATCTTTTTTTTATTTTTTATGACATGTTGGTGTTATATCTTGGGTGTTATAAGTTGCACTGAGTAAATACAGCTGGAGAAAACAAAAACTGTGTACATCTTCATTTCAAGCTGCAAATCTACATAATGTGATTATTTTAAAGGGGGTGATTTTTTTTCTATACCCACTGTATAATCCACTTATGCATAACAAAGAAATACATTTCAAAGAGAGATATATAAAAGTCAAAATGTAAAATCTTGAAAATGATGACAGTCCATGTGTAAGAATCCCAAACCACCTCACAGACAAGTGTGCCAGTTCACTTACCAAACAGCAATGATCTCCAAATGATAAGAGATCAACAGCGCAGAAATCATCCAATTGGCCACCACTCAGGATACCACTGACTCCACCACCTCCATGATTCTTCACAAAGCCAGCACCTCAAAGTAAAAATGAGTAGGAGAAAGGACCATAGAGTAGTATGCTAAAAAAACATGATTTGTTAAAAGTAGATATACTCACAAAAGTTAGAATACCACAGGCAAAACACACCACACCGGGAATCAAAAGCGGGTGTACAACGTCATATGCCACTGGCCTCACCTAATGAGGGTGAGGCCAGTGGCATATGATGTTATACACCCACTGTTGATTTCTGGTCTGGTGTGTTTTGCCTGTGTTACTGTAACTTGTGTTACTAGAGGCACAGCAGAAGACAGATTGTCGTACCGGCCCGCCCTGCCTGTCCCTGGTACCATGTGATTGCTGTGATCACAGCGATCATGTGTCAATAGTACACTGTGGCTTTCATTCATATGCATTCATTGTGTACTATTGTGATCTCTGTAATTGATCACAGCGATCACATAATGCAGGGGCCAAACACAGCATACCTGTACCATGTGTTAGCTGTGGCCAATCACAGATATCATAATAGTACATAATTAAGGCCCATACACACGATCAGACTTTTTGACAACAAACTTCAAAATGAGAAGGTTTTCAAGAAAATTCCGACTGTGTGTACGCTCCATCGGACAAACTTTTTTGGTTTTCATCAGACAAATGTTCGCTCTGCAAACGGACAAACTTTTCGGCAACAAAAGTCCTACGGTGCAAAATCCTATCGTGTGTGTACAGAAGTCCATCGGACTTTAGTCCAAAGTACAAACACGCATGCTCAAAACCAATGTTAAAATCAACCAACAATAGCAGAAGTTGACCAAAGGGTGGCGGTAAAGAGCAGAAAAGAGCTGAAAAAACACGTGATTTTGGGAAAGTTTGTTGATAAAGTCCTGCCGTGAGTATGCATACCAAGTTCACGGCCGACGCCCTTCAAACAAAAATCCACTGAAAAGTTTGTTTGAAGTCCGACCGTGTGTATGAGGCTTTACACATGAATGGATGCTATTTTTAGAAATGATTGCTTATAGCAGTGATCAGATCACTGCCACACCAGTTATATGATGATGCTGTACTGCACTTGTGACAGTATGTAAAAAAGTAAAAAATTGTAATTCTTAATTTTCCCCAAAATTGTGTCAAAAAATTACAACTTTAAAAAACTCTCCATGCCTCTTACTAAATACATTGGACTGTCTACTTTCCAAAAAGGGATATTTTTGGAGATATTTCTATTGTCCTTCTATAGGTGTGTGCAGCCTATTGCATTAGGGTGTGCACCCCCAATGCTCAAACACATGCCTTTCTCTGCAGCCTCAGCTGCACTGGACAGTGAATAAATAGGAAGTGCTCTGTGCTGAGCAGGTTCCTGTTCATTCACAAATGGAAGCATAGTAAACACAGTTTACTATGGTGCAGTTATGATTGAGAAAAGAAAAAAGAGAAAAGAAAGGAGGGCGCACCGACCTAGTGTGATACCGTATAAAAGGGTTTTATTACATATATTAAAACAATAATTATACTCACAAAATGAGTTGTAAACAGCGCTTTGACAACCAGTACAACTGGTACACAGCAACGCCAGAAGAACACGGTGACAACACGGATCAAGTGGTATCTGACCGGTGGTATGGCTGACGCGTTTCAGGAGCCTTGGTGGTCTGTAGTTATGATTGAACACAGTGAGTGAGTGTGTTCATTTAGAAAAGGAAGGGGCTGGTGAATGACATATTGATTAGCCCCTTCCTCTGCTCTCCACCCTTACACATCTCCTTTAGCAGCCAGAGGGAGAGGAGAGGAAAGGAGGAAAGCCAGCAGCACTGCAGTGGGGTGACAAATGGGGGGGAAGCTTGGGCAGTAAGGGGAATTGGCACTGAGTGAATAGGGTGAATTGCATATGAGTACAGTGTTGCATGACCGTGCAATTGTCATTCAAAGTGTGACAACACTCAAAACTGAAAATTGTCCTGGACAGGAAAGGGGGGGGGGGGGAGTGCCCAGCAAGGGAAGCCCTCTCGTTAAAAATCCGATCGTGTCCAACGCGGAGACATAAAACACTACGACGTGCTGAGAAAAATGAAGTTCAATGCTTCCGAGCATGTGTCGACCTGATTCTGAGCATGCGTGGATTTTTGACCAATGGATTTCCCCACAGACAATTTTTTTTTTTTATATCGTTTTTTTAACCATAAGAAAAATTTAAAACAGGTTCTATTTTTTTTCACCGATGGAAAAAAAAAACGATGGGGCCCACACACAATCGGTTCCTCCGATGAAAACAGTCCATCAGTCCGTTTTCATCAGACGAACCGATCGTGTGTACAGGGCATAACAGTGGCTCAAAACCCTCCCTTGACACAACTGGTAATATGGGAGTTGTGGACCCCAGTAGTTTGTGGGGAAGCACAATATCCCGTTACACTACAACAGATTATGCAAATTAAAAGAGCACCTTAAAGGGTCACTAAAGGATTTTTTTTTTAGCTAAATAGCTTTCTTTACCTTACTGCAGTCCTGGTTTCATGTCCTCATTGTTCGTTTTTGCTCTGATGTTGCTGTAATTCTGCTTTGTTCTGGACACTTCCTGGTTGTCTGTTTCCTGAGGACCACAGTACTGGGAGCTTCTAGTTTCGTTTTCCAAACCATCACTTCTCTATGGCTCTATACAGCACAGAGGCAGGATAACATGCAAAAACGAAACTGAAACTACAGGTACATTATATGATTGATTTTTATCTATTTTTAATCGTTTTTAAAAGGAATCAGTTAACTATTATGTCTCTATACCCTGTAAACAGTCATTTCAGCAAAAAAAATAATAATAAAACAGAGATCAATTATTTGCAGATCCCTGCAAGATCAGTAACAATAATGATGCTTAGGTGTGAGCTAGACTATAGTGTCATACAGACCTGTGTGAGCACACAGCAAGGGGAACTCCCTCAACAAAACATACACATTGAAACGCCCCCCTTGCCAAGCCCCACCCAGCTCTCTGTCTCTCTATAATACTGTATAATGTAATAAAACCTATTACTCGATTAATATTAACAGTGTATAACCCTAGATAGATAGTCTTTAAAGCGGTGGTTCCCCTAAAAATAAAATGTTAACATTGCTTTTCCCAAATAAATTACGATTAGAATCGGCCGGTTTTATTAAAAAAAAAAGGTCCGTACATACCGTTTGTTATATTCGTTCCCACCGCCACTTCCGGGTACGATGCTGGCGGTGGGCGTTCCTAATTGATGGACAGGCATCCGACCGACGCATACATCGCGTCACGAGATGCCGAAAGAAGCCGAACGTCGGTGCGGCTCTATACGGCGCATGCGCACCGACGTTCGGCTTTAACAAACGGTATGTACGGACCTTTTTTTTTTATAAAACCGGCCGATTCTAATCGTAATTTATTTGGGAAAAGCAATGTTAAAATTTTATTTTTAGGGGAACCACCGCTTTAAGTATTATAGCTATAGCTAATAGATATGGCCTGTCGTCCCAGGCCTAACCTCAATATAACTTTATGCTAACAGTTCTTGCACTTGTGCGTTGGTATGCGTTGGCGCACAAAGAACAACTTATAATCCAAAAAGGGAAATAGTAAACGGGTGAAAGATGAACATCAGCAATTCGCCCTCCCGCAAGACAGTCAGTACTCTCAGGCAAGTGCCCGTCTCACCCAACCGGTTAAGGCCTTGTCCTTCTGTGGCACTCCGTCCCCGATCTTCAGTCACAGTCCTGTTAGCCGGCAGCCTCCGGTTCTCAGACAGGTCACAGGGATACTGATGGCCCGTCCGATCACTCCGACAGAGGGTTCCATCTCTCCTTCTACAAAGGGTGCTCCGCCTGGGCGTATGTAGGCCTCAGCTGCGGCCTACTCCCCGTGGAGACACTTCTGGCAGTGTCCTCCTGGGTTGAAGAAGCGGTCCCGAGAGAGCGCGCAAAACACGTCCACTCCCTTAAATTACCTTCCCCAGCAGGCGGCGTGGAAGGCAAAGCATCTTGGGGTTATCCAGGTGGTCTGGGTAATGTAGTTTATTACAGGTCCGGGCAAATGGAGTCTCTTCTCCTCCTGAACTCAATTCCCCAACGTTCTACCAGAACAAAATGTAAACAACAGGTGGCTCTAACCCATCTCGGCCACAGGAGGGAGCTGAGATCCTTCACGATCAGCAATGGTAGTCTTTTATATCACGTCACCAAGGGTGATACCCCGCTACATAAACAATGGAAATGTCACTCCGGTCAGCGCTGTCAGCCATTGGTTATAAGCACAGATGGGGAAGCCATCGGAAGAACTTTTCCGATCATGCCCCATCGTCAGAAGCCAGCTGAACACAGAAAAAATGTTGGGTGCGGTTTCTATTAAACCAGCCAATGCCGCCTGAGATTTGGTCCATGTGTACAAGGCATTAGGTAAATTTAAATTACTTGAATGTTAGGCCGCGTACACACGGTCGAACATGTCCGCTGAAACTGGTCCGCGGACCAGTTTCCGCGGACATGTCCGACCGTGTGTACGGCCTAGCGGACAGGTTTCCAGTGGACAAAAGTTTCTTAGCAAGCTAAGAAACTTGTCCGCTGGAAACATGTCCGTCGGACATGTTCGATTGTTAGTACACTGCGGACTGTTTTCATCGGACTTGTCTCCTCGTGTGTACGGGGCCTCACAGGAAGCAATTGACAGTGAACACAAATGACTGGAGTAAAATGCAAGATTGTATAAAGGCTTTTCATTCTTTGCATAACCTTTTTTTTCTTTTCCTCCCCAATCTTCTCATGGTAGCCATGTTTACTAAGGGTAGATGCCCTTCCATCTCCCTTTACTTCCTGGAACATGTGACAGGAACTTCCCAGGTTGCATCTGTGAGGCCCTGGTTACATCACCAGTGCCTCAGTCAACCAGGAAAAGGAAGAACAGAAAAAGCAAAAAAATATTTGTCTACCCACTTGACCGCAAGAAGATTTGCCCTCTTTCATGACCAGGCCATTTTTTCCTTTTTGCCACTACGTTACTTTACCTGGAAATAAAAGGGTTTTGAAAGTGTTCCAGATTACTGGAACCATGTCCTGTGGTCTGATGAGACCAAGATAAACTTATTTGGTTCAGATGGTGTTAAGCGTGTGTGGCGTGGCAACCAGGTGAGGAGTACCAAGAACAGTGTGTCTTGCCTTCAGTCAAGCATGGTGTTGGGGGTGTCATGGTCTGGGGCTGCATGAGTGCTGCTGGCACTGAGCTACAGTTCATTGAGGGAACCATGAATGCCAACATGTACTGTGACACACTGAAGCAGAGCATGATCCCCTCCCTTTGGAGACTGGGCTGCAGAGCAATATTCCAACATGATAACGACCCCAAACACACCTCCAAGATGTGAAAAAGTAGGGAGGAGCAGTGTGCTAACGTCACCACAACAACAACGCAAGGTCCCGGAAGGAACAGGCTGTGAAACCCGGCCGGCTACACGTATATTCACACGCAAATATATCTTCTACTTTTTGTAAGTGCAATTTTATTCTTTTATTAAACGTTTTAAACTGGGTCACGCTATGATGGTTTTTCTTCTCTAATCTGACCTTGAGCACATATGACATTGTGAGAGTGGCTGAGAACAGAATTACTGCTTGAGCGGAGACATCAGACACAGTCATACAGAGACCCGGGCTGGGGTATAGGCCATCCACGTACAAGGATCTCTAGTTGGGATCTTTTTTTCTGGAAAGCGGCAATCATTTTGGAGGTGGAGGATCTCTTTTCTATCATACAGCACTGTTCTTGAGTGTCTTGTGATTTGAAGTCACCAACCTGTCTGTAGGAGGACTTCTCAATATCAACCTACTGGTTTTTATTTTCTGAAAACGCCTAGTTTGTTCTACAATTCATCTGTTGATTACTCATTGGGACTTTTTGGATTAATTATTTGCATCTGTGCAGGAACCGGTGTCACAATTTGGATGAGGGGTGCATTTTTGATTCACATTTGACATTGCATTTCCATTTATATTTTATATATGTTTGGGCATTTTTATTGTTGGGCATTTTGGTTGTCATTGTGCAGCTTATTTTCTACACACCTCCAAGATGACCACTGCCTTAATAACAAAGCTGAGGGTAAAGGTGATGGACTGGCCAAGCATGTCTCCAGACCTAAACCCTATTGAGCATATGTGGAGCATCCTCAAACGGAAGGTGGAGGAGCGCAAGGTCTCCAACATCCACCAGCTCCGTGATGTTGCCATGGAGGAGTGGAAGAGGACTCCAGTGGCAACCTGTGAACTCCATGCCTAAGCGGATTAAAGCAGTGCTGGAAAATAATGGTGGCCACACAAAATATTGACACTTTGGGCCCAATTTTGACATTTTCACTTAGGGGTGTACTCACTTTTGTTGCCAGCGGTTTAGACATTAATGGCTGTGTGTTGAGTTATTTTGAGGGGACAGCAAATTTACACTGTTATACAAGCTGTGCACTCATATAACGGGAGGGCCCGTGGAACCCAGAATCTCTTAGAAAGTATGGGATACCCTTGCTTCAGCTCCCCATGCACCTCTTATGTCTAAATCACCCTGTGTCTATTAGGGGCATAGGGCGAGCAAGAAAATAATGGACATTAAGAAATGTCTTGGATTACTTCAAATGGGATAGTAATATTCATTAACAATATCTCTCAAGAAAAATTAAGATGTTATCCCCTGTACACTGTGAGGGCTATGCCCAGGAAGTATAAATCCCTATTTGGGCATTCCAGGAAGTTCAATGTAAGAGTCATTAGATCCCCATTGTTGTTTGTGGTAATTAACTCCGCTATTGTGTGAAGGAGTTCTGTGTTGCTTTGTGATAATGTTGATTGTGTCTTCTGAGCTACCAGACGGCAAGTCTGGCCTAAAAGTCATGTCTATGAGTCACCTATGCTGTCTAAGGGATCAGTTAATTAGCTCATGTAAATTAGGTCTGGTCACAGGTGTATTTTCAGATTAATATGAGCAGGATATGTAGTTTTTCAATAAAGCTTGTGATTCCTGCTTGAACCTCACACAGAGCCTCGTCTCGTGTTTGGGGGAGAATTATTCGTATGGGGTCTTATTCGGCTGGTTGGAGTGTCTGGTAGCTGCCTTGGTGTTTGGAAAGGGACTTTAATTACCCTTTTCATACACGGGGTGTGGTTATAACTCACTACTTTACATTGTAGCAAAGTGTAATTTCTTTAGTGTTATCACATGAAAAGATAGAATGAAACATTTACAAAAATGTGAGGGGTGTACTTACATTTGTGAGATACTGTATTTCAAACATGGGAGATGTTTCTGAGTAAAACCCACAGTTTTGGAATATTCATCTCTTGGAAATGCGGATTGAAAGACATTAGTCAGAGCCATAGATTCTACTGCGACTACTAATTTGATTCAAATATTGTGTGGGGACCAGAAGAAAAGATAGAAACCCAATTTAATACAATGTAAATATAATCTTATGAATGAAACTGACTAAAATCTATGATTTGATATTTACCTTCACAATATGACAATTTTGCACAATCTGTTGAATTTAGCAATGTTACAGGACAACTATGGGACTGAACATGCTCATTTTTAGGATCTCATAAAAGTGGGAAGCAGGGGCAGTTTTTGTTTAAGGGAGGGGGAAAACCAGGAAATCAAAAAAACAGTGCCCAAAGGGGAAGGTACAATGGCCTATTCATCCAGCAAAATGCAAGGACCTGTACAATAGAGACAGTAAAGATCCGGTCTCCAAGAGTCATCCATCAATATACACTCGCCTCACTTTTAATAGAAGTAGTGCAATATAGACTTAACTTACGGGCTGCTCTGTAAGTATATTCATCGTATAGTCTTTATTGCCATTTCCGTTTTTAATTTCATTTTCATGTACTAACAGTTTTATATATTTATTCCTTTGATTCCCAGTATATATATATATATATATATATATATATATATATATATATATATATATATATATATATATATATATACTGTATGTCCGTGATCACACAAACCAATTACTATACACCTAACAGATTTTTTTTACCAAAAACATGTAGTAGAATACATTTTGGCTTCAATTTATGACAAAATGAGATTTTATTGGATTTTTTTTTAAATATAAAGACGAACATATTATTTTTTTTCCAACTTCCGCTCTTTTTTTGCTTATATCGCAAAAAAAATAAAAAACAGAGTCGTGAATAAATACCACCAAAAGAAAGCTCTATTTGTGTGAACAAAATGAATTAAAAAATGAATTTGGGTACAGTGTAGCATGACCGCGCAATTGTCATTGAAAATGCGAGAACGCTGAAAGCTGAAAATTGGTCTGGGAAGGAAGGGGGCGAAAGTGCCCAGTATTGATGTGGTTAAAATTTGACGTGGAGTTCCCCCTCAAGATTCATACTATCCAAGACGGATCCCCGTCCAATATCGTGCCGCGGCTAAACGCAACCGCAGCTAATCGCACTGTACAAATGCAGCTGATCGATGTGCCTTGAATTTCAGCAGAAAGTGAACATGCTTTTAACTGCCGTCCGTGTGAAAGGGGCCTTAACCCCAGGGATTGCTGTGAAGAAAGATTGTTAAGCAACTATTAACCACTAGAGGCCCGCGCTATAGCCGAATGACGGCTACAGCGCGGACCTGAAAATCCAACTGGACGTCAATTGACGTCCGCCCCTTTTGGCGTTCCCCGCGCGCAGCGGGAAAACTCTGTGTTGGCCGTGTCCCTTGGACACAGCCAATCACAGATCGCGGCGAATGGCCAATGAGAGTGGCCATTTGCTATGCGATCTGTGCGGCCAATGAGAGATGATCTCAAATGTAAACATATGAGATCATCTCTCATTGCCGGCTCACACAGAGACAGCGTCCTGTCTCTGGAGAGGAGACCGATCTGTGTCTCTTGTACATAGGGACACAGATCGGTCACCTCCCCCAGTCACCCCTCTCCACCTACAGTTAGAACACTATAAAGGGAACATATTTAACCCATTCCTCACCCCCTAGTGTTAACCTCTTCAATGCCAGTCACATTTATACAGTAATTAGTGCATATTTATAGCACTGATCGCAGTATAAATGTGAATGGCGCCAAAAATGTGTCTGATGTGTCCGCCATAATGTCGCCGTCCCAATAAAAATCGCAGATCGCCGCCATTACTAGTAAAAAAAACAAAAAAAAAAAACAATTCTGTCCCCTATTTTGTAGGCGCTATAACTTTTGCGCAAACCAGTCGCTTATTGCGATTTTTTTTTTTTTTTACCAAAAATATGTAGAATACGTATCGGCCTAAACTGAGAATTATTTTTTTTTTTTTTTAATTGGGCTATTTATTACAGCAACAAGTAAAAAATATTGTATTTTTTTCAAAATTGTCGCTCTTTTTTGTTTATAGCGCAAAAAATAAAAACCGCACAGGCGATCAAATACCACCGAAAGAAAGCTCTACTTGTGGGGAAAAAAGGACGTCAATGTTGTTTGGGAGCCACGTCACACGACCGCGCAATTGTCAGTTAAAGCAACGCAGTGCCGGGAAGCTGAAATTTCACCTGGGCAGGAGGGGGGTATATGTGCCCAGTAAGCAAGTGGTTAAACAGTAAATTTATTGTTGTTAAATGCGTTTGCCTGATCAAGATGTAATTGTGTATATGAGAAGTTTTCAATAAAGTTCCTGAGCATTCAGATGTCTGTTCCAAGAGAATCTCTAGAATGGAAAGTGTAATGAGCTGTAGTTGATGGAAGACTGGGTACTGTAGATGCCCTTCTGGTTCTAGGTCCTAGGAAGTGGTCAGAGATGATGGCACTCCTGGAGAAGGGTGCATATGGCCACCTGGATTGACCAGGGTTGAGAGCTGGTTCACGTCTGCAGAAGTATAGGGTAGGTCTCAGAATATCCTCGCTCAGAAAACACACTTAGCCGGATTCACATACAATGGCGCATATTTATGCCGCCGTAGCGTATCTAATATACGCTACGCCGAAGCAGCGCAGAGAGGCAAGCACAGAAGTCACAAAGCACTTGCCTCCCAAACTGTGCTGGGTTTCCTCGGCGTAATCCAGCGTAGGTGGAAGAGGGCGAGAGCCATGCTAATGAGGCGTGACCCCATGCAAATGATGGGCCGAGCGCCATAAAGATACGAATAACGAACGGCGCATGCGCCGTCCCGTGGACGCATCCCTGTGCGCATGCTCAGAATCACGTCGGAACTACTCCCTAAGTCACGACGGAACACTGCCTACGACGTGAACGTAACCTACGCCCAGCCCTATTCACATACTACGTAAACGACGTAAAATACGACGGCTGTGTTCCCTGGTCCATACCTTAGCATGAGTTGCGCCTCATATATGGGGCTTAACTTTACGCCGGACGTACGACTTATGCAAACCGCGTATAATATGCGCTGGGCACAACTACTTTTGTTAATCGGCGTATCTCCCTCATTTGCATATGCACATTAAAAATCGATACGATACGCCGGTGTAGAATAGTTACGTCGGTCGGATGAAGCCTATTTTTAGGCGTATCTCAGTTTATGGGCACGGCGCATAGATACGACGGCGCATATTTACACTTACGCGGCGTATCTCGAGATACGTCGGCGTAAGTGCCTTGTGAATCCGGGCCACTGTGTATTGCAGGATGTAACTTGGGTGTACTACCACAGTTATGAAAGGTAGTCTAAACTCTGAAGTATGTGTGATATTTCCTCCTACACTTCACTCATGGCTCTATGCTGATAGCTAAAGGGTTTTCCACAGACAGACAGATTGTATACAGACCCTTGTTATACCGGTTTACTTGGTAAAAAGCATATGATTTTCAATAAAATGTACCAGGTTTCATTTCATGTACCAGCAATTATTTTATAGGCACCCAGGGGAAGATTGATCTGCCTGACGCTGCCTGCAAAGAGACAGGAAGTGAAGGAATATCTCCGCAATGGGACACAGATGGCGAAAAAAAATCTGACAGGGGTTATAACACTCCCTTGCTCTATTCAAAATTAAAAAGTTTTGCCTATAGTTCTACTTTAAGCTTGAGGAGTAGCCTGGCGAGGTCTCTTTCCCCCAAGCTTCGGCCTGGGGAGGATTTGTCTAAATTGTTATGTTATGTGGGCCTGAGTCCTTCGAAGTCTAGCGCAGAATTCTTTAAGCTGTCCTGCCTGGTTGAGGAGGGTAGGTTTCCATAGCTATAGATGGGGGCGGTGGACACGTTTATGTTTCACCTGTGGTGCTTATATTGGTCCAGCAGCGCACCAACACCTTTTCAGCCATTGTGCTATATGCTGGGTGTTTGGTGTGCTCATGTACCTTTAAGGAGGGGTGGCTCCCCTTCAGTCCACCTGCCCCTATCTATCCATTTGAATGCATGTGCCTCCATTGTGGGGACACTCATTGTTTAGTGTTAGGACCACAGATTACAGGGTGACTTGGCACGGCTCTGTGGCTCACGCATGCGTTTGCAAATGCATGCGGACAAAACCCCTGTTTTTAACGCATACTGTTAGACAGGTTAATTGGTTGTTCTTCAGGCTGGTCGGTAAGGAGGCTTGATTTTTTCCTGGGCATTCCCAGGTTTTGTCGTTTTCCATGGTGGAAGAGCCTGATGGATGCCTGCTGGAGGGGGATTGGTATCCGCTCTCAGAGGATCCTAGCACTCCCTTGGGCTAATGGAGTCTGGAAGACCTCATTGCTGATGGAGACCTAACCCTAAACCTCTCAGCTGGAGCAATAAAACATGAAAAGACTAAAGTGACTGGCCCCCTTCTCTGTCGTCTCATGCTCTCCGACCATGGATCTACCCTGAGGTAAATGCAAGCATTCTCCCTGCTTGAGGTGACTTTGATCCTCTACCCCAAGGGTCCCCAACCCCCGGGCCATG